>NC_080784.1:200809683-201119170 GCF_028018385.1 Neofelis nebulosa
ATTCATTTCAGCAGACCTGTGCTCAATGCCAACTATGCGTCAGCATCCACATATACCTGGGTGCCTTCCCCAAGGGGGCCGGGCCCTGGGTGTGCTTCTAGCTGTCTGCTCCTCTCTCTGGTCAATTTACTGAGCTCTCAGCACATGCCAAAACCCAAGAGAAAGATGACAAATTACAGAATACGATCATTTCACATTTACAGCCACAACTGTACCCAACACCTCCAGAACAGGTCTGATCATACCACCACCCCAACATCTGTGACCGAAAACTGAGGCTCAGAGAGGCTAAGTGATCAGGCCGGAGACACGGGAAGCGGCAGAGGTAGCCTGAGACAAGCCCAAAGCTTCTGCCCGGCCTGTCGGACTTGTCAGCGTCTTTGGCCATTTGCTTGGCCGTCACTCGGCACATGGGACCTTGAGACCCTCATCCAAAAAGAAAGAAAAAAATCAAAGGCTCCACAAATGACCTTCCATTCTGGACCGTAAGGACTCCCAGATCCTCACACACTGGGCAAGGTTACCACCGGGGTCACAGCTGAGGATGTCAGGGACTGGAAACGGATGCGGAGTGGAGGGGTAGCAGGCAGCAACAATAAGGGCACGCGGACTTGTGAGGGACTTGGGGCACCTCAGCTCCCTTATCAGGATGGTGGCCACGTTCTGTTGAATGTTCGGTAGAGTCAGGGCCAGAGAGATGAACTGGAGCCTGTGCTGGTTCAGAAAAATGAACTCACTGAAAAGTGACCTCAAGGTTTCCTAACTTCCTAGATTCTGTTCATCTGTAAAACGGGTCTAATATCTATCTTGGAGCATCGTGTGAAAAATAAGATAGGAAAGATTTGTGCTTACCCAATTTGGGTAATTTGGGTATTTGCTGTGACCTACTGATTTGCCCATCGATGCTATTACACCCAGTCCCCTCCTAAACCCACATCTCTTTAAACATGACCCTCAACCCACCCATCTGTCTTCATAAGTTCGCTCATCTCCTCTGGCTCCCCACCCCATGGGTGCCTAGTCTACCACCCTGTTCCCTGGTACAATGACCTCACATTTAGTTCTGGAATTGGGATTTGGAGTCCTTTTTGAAACCTCCCTCCCTCTACATTTTTATATTGTTTATTTTTACAAAAACTACATTCACTATTCTTAAAGCATTCTCTCACAGACCTAAACCCCATCACCGCTGGGCACAGCCCACCTGGGGGCAACCACAGCACAGTTCCGCGTGAGCCCTGTGACTTCAAACAAGTCACTGTCCCCTCTGAACTTCAAGTCCTCCAATCTGTGGAACAAGGGGCCGGGAGCCCCTTCTAGGAGAATTCCAAAAAACCAAGGGTATGATGCAAAGGAAGGCTAGGGGAGCACACACTGTTTACCATCTTGCCTAGGCCCCTGAACGTGGGCTGATGAGCGTCTCCATGATTCACTCTAGGAGGCAAGTACACCCATCTCCACTTAACAGATGAGCAAACTGAGGCTGGGAGAAGTGGAACCATGTCTCTTACCTCCCCACACACATCGCCAGCACCCCTCCACTGCTGTGACAACGTCTACGGAAGCCTACCACGTGTCGGGCACCATGCTAGGCACCGGGGGACTGGGGGGTGCCGGTACAAGTCCCAAGTGGGCCCTCTGCAGGAAAGTCAGCCTTGCAAGTACACCCCACCTCACCCCCCTGTCTCCCCAGAGGTAGATGTGCAGAAAATCCCGGCATTAACTGGTCACCTACCACGTGCCAAGCCCTGTCATAGGTGGTTAATATGTTTGTGCTCATGTGATCCTTGCGACAGTACTAAGTTTGGTTCTCTAACACTCCCTTTTGACAGACCAAGAAACGGAGGCACCAAACGATTAGGTAACTTGCAGAAGGTCACACATCCAGTTAGCGGCAAGCCCGGACTCCCAGGCAGTTACAGCGACCCCAGGACGGTGCTCTCAACCGCTATGCCCTAAGGCCTCCTCCTTAGGGACAGAGCTCCCCAGAGGGCTCAGGGAAGATAACAGCCCCGTCCCCGACCTGCAACAACGCAGAAGCCCAGTCCCGTGTGGCCCATCGTCTTGGTTTGCCCAGGAGCAGAGGACCTTTCTGTTTTAGAACCGAGAAGAATCGGTCTTCCTAAGTCCAGGCCCCCATCCCCGACCCCAGAGTACGAACGAGATCTGAATGGACTGCCTCCTCCTTCCGAGGGTAAGCCCAAGGAGGGGCTCTCATGGTGGAAACGCGGGCGTCAGCCACGCCGCCCCCTCCCCTGCTCACCGTCTGAGCCCCAGCCTCCTGGGCCGGACCTCTGGGCCTCCGCCCCTCACCTCTCAGCCCGAGCCCGCCAACGTTTTCAACCGGCCGCGGAGAGCACGTGGAAACGCAGCCGCCGACCCGGCGCCGCAGCCGCCTCCCTCCAGACCTTCCAGGGGCAGAACCCGCTTCGGGGCCGCCCCGCGCGCCTGCGCGCAGCGACCACGCTCCCGGCGGAAGTGACGTCCCCGGAAGCCGGAGGCGGATCCCGCCGGCCAAGGGGGCGTTGTCGGGACGGTTCCGCGGCCCGCGCGGCCCGGCGAGCGGCGCTGAGGGCGGCGGTGGCGGCGGCCGGTGAAGAGGCGCAGGCGGGGCAGGACGCGGGTAGGTGGCCGCCGGGCCGGGAGGCCGGCCTCGCGAGGGCGTGGGGGCCCAGCGCGGTGCGGTGGGAGCGGCCCCGGCCCGGAGCCGCCGCCGCCTCCGCTCCCGGGCTGAGCGAGGGTCGCGCGGGAGTTCGCTCGATCCCAGAGGCGCGGGGCCTGCGCCCCCCGTGCCGCCGCTTCGGCCCCCTGGCGCGCTCCTTGTCCCCGTCTGTCGCCCTGTAAGTCGCGGGCAGGGCTGAGCGCCGCGGAGCTCCTAGCCAAGCGCGGCCTCGTTTCCACGCGGGCTGCGCGCGTGTGAAACGGGCACGGAGACTCCGTCCCCGGTCCGGTCCGGGAGTCGGTGAACGCGCCGCGCTCAGCACGGTGCCCGCCGCTTGCTTAACGGTTCAGCCGTTCCTCTTGGCCCTCAGCGGGGGCTGGCAGACGGGGGCGGTCATTAAGTGCTTGCCGCTTAACCGAGTGGCTACGGGGTGTACGGGGTGTGGACACGGTCATGTGCGCTCCAGTCACCCGGCGGGGAGGGGGTAGGGGTGATAAGGAGGGTTTCTCTCCGGAGGTGAGCGCGGTTGGGCTGGAATGGAGAGTGCATCCGTTTGCTAAGCCCTGGTAGCCAGCACCACAGGCTGGAAGTCCAAGACCAAGGTATCGGGATGGTTTCTTCTGAGGCTGCACCACCTGGCCCGCAGACACCCACGTTTTTGCAGTGTTTTCACGTGGCCTTTCTTCTGTGCGGGAGCATGCCTGATGTCTCTCCTGGTGTCTAAGTTTTCTCCCCTAAGGGGGACAGCAGTCCGATTGCATTAGGACCCACTCGAATGGCTTCACGTAATTACCTCTTTAAAGACCCGATCTCAAAGCCGCAGATATTATGAGGTACTAGGGCTTAGGATTTCAACGTTTGGGTTTTGGGAGGAACACCAGCCCTTAACAGAAGGCATTCACCAGAAGGACAAGGAAGAAAACATTTTCCAACAGAAGTGACAGAATGGCCTTGAGGTCTCAAAGCAGGGCGGTTGAGGTGTTTTTGTGTGCAGGGCACACATGTGTCTCATTGGTGTTTGTGCTCTTCTGCATTTGTGTTTTCACTTGGTCCCCCCTGGAAGCCCAGGGGGAGCCCTCTTTCGTCTTTCTTGGTAAATCGAATTTTCCAGTTTCAGCACACAAGTCTCTTCCTCGAGGAAGTTCTCCCTGACCCTCCTCCTTCAAATTAATCTGCACTTCCCTCTTTCAGCGTCTCCTGGACCATGTAGTTCCTGTTTATTCCCTATCTGGGGCACCAGGGTCCAAGGGCACCTGACTCGGGACCCCCCAGACAGACCACTGATGAAATCCAAAGGCAGAGAAATGAGTGGCGGTGACGCAAGAAAGGAGTATATTTCAGGGAGGCCACCACGGGCAGGACAGTGGACTAGGGCTCAAAGACCGTCTCCAAAGTGCCGGAAGGGCTTCCAGGTTTATATAAGGAAAATGTGGAACAGAGGTTGGCAGATGCGTGCAGGTGGGCAGTGAAGGTCAGATCGATCATCGTCTTAGGGTCAGTCACACGGCGTCTTCCTGGCTCAGGGCAGGCCTTGTGGCTTGAGGGGGCAGCTTCAGTTCCCAGCAGGGGATGCTTTGCCCGAGTTAAGAAATGAGCTGGAAAGAAGAACTTAGTCTGTTGGAAAGTACAGACTGAGGTCAGAATGGAAGGATTTGAAGTCTAGTCCATGAAGGCTCTGGTGGCCGCATATGTGAGTTGTTCACCATCATACCCTCAGTGGGGAGCATACAGTGACACTCCATAAAGTTATATGAATGAGGTGAAAACTGAGACACAGCCTGTGGAGGGCAGGGGACAGATCTTGCCCAGGCGTTTCATCCTCACAACGCCTTGCACATGTCAGGCACACAATGTCAGTTTAACTGCGTTGGCCTATATAGTGTCTTAGAGTCAGTCACTAGAGAGCTAAGACAACCAGGCTTGCTTGCTTGAAGCCATTGCTTCTGTCATGGGATTGCGGGGAGGGGGCATTAGGAATAAGCCATTTGAAAACCGTGATGACCAAAGACAAAGGTCGGACCACTCTAAGGCAAGGTGGGTGCTGAGGTGTGTGAACTGTGGACCTTTGGAGAAGTATCCGTTGGTGGCCCCAGGAAAGAAACTTCTGCAAATTCTGGGTATCTGACCAGTTGGAAAAGTGTCCCAGGGAACAGAAGGGCCCCTGCTCTAGGATCCCTCTCTGCAGGGTAGAATTCCGTTCTGGCTCTTACTCCCTTTACAAGCACCTCTTCACATGTAAGCTGTTTCGTGTGTGTGTGTGTGTGTGTGTGTGTGTGTGTGTGTGTTCTCTTTTCCCATATTTTCCCAAGTTTTCCCAAATTTCCCTTTGAGTCCAGTTCATCCATCTTCCCACCATCACATTTCGGTGCAGATTTGTAGCATTTAAAACAGGAAATACCTTGGGAATTCTTTAACCGGTGGGGGACCTCTCCATTTTTACATACAGAAAACTGAGGCTCAGAGTCTCCAGCCGTGGAGACGCTATGTATTGAGCACCCCTGTGTTCAGGGCGCCCTTGTAGGTACCAGAGATGCGCTGATGCATAAGGCAGATGTGGTCTGTGTCCTCTGGTCTTGGTTCCTGGTCACAGAGCGAGCAGCTGCAAGCACGGAGATCGTCTGTGCCCCTTGAGCCGTCCTCGCACATGCCCTGCTCACCTAGGCCCTCAACTGACTGGATCCGAGGAAGGCCTTTCACCTGCCGAGTGGAACTCAGAGTAGGGGTTAAGCCCGCGGGCTTTGGGGTCATTCCCTGGGTTTAAATCCGAACTCCGCCCCTTATTATCAGTTCCTCACTAGCTGTGTCGACTTCTCTGTACCCGGTCAGGTTGTCTCTTGCGTTGCAACAAACTACCCCAAAACTTAGGGGCTTAAAAACTTATTTTCTCTCACGGTTTTGTGGGCCAGGAATTCAAGCAGAGCTCCACTGGGCAATTCTTCAGTTCCATGTGATACTCGCCTGGAGGCTGGGGCTGGTCTGGAGAGTCAGGCGTGGCTTTGCTGTCTGGTGGCTGGAAGGCTGGGCTCAGCTGAGTCCTTCTCCGGTTCCACATGTTCTCCAGTTGGGCGCCTTACAGCCAACCCAGGCCTCCAGAGTCACTGTTCCAGAAGACAGACAGTGGCAGCTGTCAGACCCAGAAATGAGCAGGGCTTCACACCCTCACTTTTGCCTGTTGTTGGTCAAGACACAGGCTGCTCAGATTCAAGGCAGGGAGAGACCTAGATCCCGCCTCCCCTTGGAGGAATGTCAGATTTGTAGCCCTCTTTAATGGTCCACGTGCCTCATCATCCTCATCTATAAACTAAGAGGGGTACTTATGATTATCGTGAGAATTAAATGAGATGAACTGGGTATGAGATGAGCATAGGGACTGAAAAAACACGCGTAAAGGGCTTAGAACAGTGCATGGCACGTTAGAAGCATTTTGTAAGCATGGGTCTTTATTATCACTGTCTTAGGTACATGATCCGTCGTTATTTACACTTGTCACCCCTAATACTCATAAGGAATATGAGATGTAAATTCTTTTTCCAGAGCTCTCTCTAATCTTGTTGGGGAGGTACAGAATTGCTGTCATGAAGCCATTAGAGAACTATACTGAGTAGTACAGAATAGTTACGATTTTCATAGTCCGTGTAAATTGTGTAACAGTTTCTAACTGTACATTACTTCTATATAGCTGGAAAGTGTCTAAAGATCGAGAACATTTGCTGCATTTTAGCGTTAAAGCCTACAGAGGAAGGTTTTGTGTTGTATTTTTAATGTCCTTTTTCTCATGGGATGTAGCATAGCACCAGAGCATGGGCTCCAGGGTTAGGAACCAGGCTTTAAATCCTGGCTTTGGAACACAGGATATTTAAACTCCCCATTTCTTAATTTTGTCTCTTCTAGAAGTCCGATAATAGGGTTCTTGTCGGATTATTGGAGTTAATGGATAGAATGTGCTTAACACAGTTCCTGGCCCGAAAATAGTGAATGATAGGTAATAACAATAAGCCAGTAATCCTTTTCTTTTCAAGCAACTGATGGGACAGGGGTAGGTAACTGAGTACTCTATCATTTGGCTGTTCGGTACCCTCGAGGATTTAACACGGGGCACTGCCCCACCACCTGACATAACGCTCCCCTTTCTGTATTCTTGGTCTAAGTGATAAAACCCTCTCCCCGTGCTTTAGTGTTGCTCTTTATAGGTGACATCACCTCTAATGCTAGTTTTCTTTGAATCCCACCCTGATCTCAAACCAGGAGATCATGCCAGTACCCCAAGCTTTACATGTCAGAAACTAAGCTTTCCGTGAAGAAATAGGGGAATCCAAATGAGGTGTAGAGCCGAGGATGAGTTTTAGAGATTCGAAGTCGAGGGGTCATACAGTGGAGATGGTTAGCAGAAAGTTGGACATTTGGAGCTAGTGGTCAAAGCTGAAGTGTCCCATTTTGGGGTTGTCTGCTTCGAGCAGATGAAGGCCAGGAGTAGATGTGATTTTCATGGGAAAGAGAGGGGGCCCAGGGGCTGAATCGTAAGGGACATTACCGCTTGGTAAGGGGCTCGCAGAGGAGGACGTACAGAATAGAGATGGAACAGATCAGGGGCTTGGTAAGAGGAGGGCCCCGGGGGAGGCAGGCGTGTCCAGAGGGAGGTGCGCAGACCGCACTCCACAGGCTGTAGCTGGGGAGCGGCCCCTGCGGGCACGTGTGTAGCAAGACGCAAGGTGAGAAGAGAGTCCTCAGAAAGCAGAGCCGGATGTGGAGTGGCTGCTTTGAGGGGTGTCAGAAAATGCGCTGTGATGAATAGATGTGCCTAGAGGGACGGTTTTGTTGTCCTGTTTTCTTCTGCTTTTTTTCAACGTTTTTTTTTTTTTTTTTTTTTTAATTTATTTTTGGGACAGAGAGAGACAGAGCATGAATGGGGGAGGGGCAGAGAGAGAGGGAGACACAGAATCGGAAACAGGCTCCAGGCTCCGAGCCGTCAGCCCAGAGCCTGACGCGGGGCTCGAACTCACGGACCGCGAGATCGTGACCTGGCTGAAGTCGGACGCTTAACCGACTGCGCCACCCAGGCGCCCCTCTTCTGCTTTTTTTCAACGCGAGGCAGTCTTGGTGTGTTCGCAGGAACTGGTGGGCCAGTTGGGGACAGAGCAAAGCAGTGAAAAAGCCGAGAATGAAGCCAAGTGCTGGGGGAGCCCATGGTGGGGGCAAGGGGAGGAGGAAAGCTGGCTTTGCAAGGAAGGCACACTTCATCCTGTGAAGCTGAAGGGGTCGAGTGAGAGGCGAGCGAGAAAATTGGAATTACGAAAATAATTTAAAGGCACTCAGGTTACGTCAAGTTATCTGTGGACTCAATCTTCTTGGTGAAGTCAGGTCACAGTCACTTTTATGGGCGAGGGAGACAGACCTGGTGGAAATGAAGAGAAGGGAAAGGGCCTAGAAGAGTAGCTGTGGGGCTGGAGGGGGGTTGTCAAAAAGATGTAAAGAGACACCACTCACTGTTGTTCGTTAGCAGCAGAGGTTAGCCAGCGTGGATCTTGATGGGTGAGTGTCTGCTGTGTGCCAGGCAGAGGTGAACAAGGTGGTGCCCTCAGAGCTCACAGCAGAGCTGGAGACACAACTGATGGAACGTAAGGGTAGGTTATCTAGGGAGGCAGGTGTGGGGTGCCGTACGATTGCAGAGGGGGGACCCCAGACTTGAGGAAATGCTGGGGAGGAAGGAACACGTTTCTGAACAGCAGGAAAGGCTTCTAGGAGATGGTGACAGCTCAGCAGAGCCCTGATATTTGGAAGAGTCCAGTGTGGATAAAGTGTTCCCAGGACAGGAAGTATCGGAACCGAGGGCTTTGGGGGCAGAGAGCAAGGCAGGGTCCTGCAATCTGCCTGCCCCAGGACCAGCTGGACGCTTGCAGTGCAGACGCGTAGGCCCCGCACAAGACTGGACAGAACCCAGACGGTGTCCAGGAAGCGGGACTTTTCACAAGCTCTCTGGGTGCTCTTTAGAGAGAACACTTGTTGAATACTCAATATGTCTGTTGCTGTTCTTGACATTCACGTGGGTTCTCACAATTGTCTCCGTAACCCGTGAGGTAGGGTGAGGAACGTGGACATGGAGATAGTCGTTGCCCAAAGTCACGTAGGTCATGAGCAGTGGCTGGGGCTCCGCACTCTCCCCAACACAGCTTGTCTGGGGAGCCGCAGGTAGCGTGTTTGGGTGGGCACCCAGGGGGCATGGGAGGGGATAAGGCGACGGTGATCACGATGGGAGAAGGGGCTGTGTTCAAAAGCTTCGTTTTGGCTTCGTGGTTTGGTGACTTTTTCCATCATGCTTCCGCACTGAGGATGAAAGCGAACAAAGAGACCACACCGTTCCACACGGCCATTGCGGCACACGCCTGCCCCAGGCTGACTTCATTTGTCCCCACGACTCCCTTCCCTTCAGCGTGTCTCCCTGGATTGTGCTCCTGGCGTGAACCCGTGCCTTCCCCTCCTGTGTATTCAGGCGTCTGAGTACTGTATTTGTGTGGTTGTGTGTCGTGTACTTGTGTGTGTGTGCGTGTGTATGTGTGTGTGTTTAGTAGAATTTAGGCTTCGTGAGGGCGGGGACTTGGTATGTTTGCTGGTTTGTTGCTATAGCCCTAGAACCTGGCACATAGAGAGGTTGAAGAGATGTGAGACCTTCCGTGTCTGAAAGGGGGTGTCCCGTCTCGTTCAGTCTTAAAGTCAGCGTTCTTGAAAAGGCCTGTAAGATTCTACGTGGTCTGACCCTCTCCCCTTCTCTCTCTCCCTCTCCCTCCCTCCCTCCCTCTCCCTGTCTCCCTCCCTGTCTCTCTCTCTCTCTCTCTCTCTCTCTCTCTCTCTCTCTCTCTCTCTCGTACGCACATACAAGCACTGACACACACAGGCACATCACGTCCTGCCGCTCCCTTGGCTTCAGCGCTCTCAAGCTCAGCAGGCGCCTAACGCTTTCTAGTCTGTGCACGTTGGGTACGTGCAAGACGGGTGTTTGCTAAGGTAGCACCCCATCAGAGAGGCAGGAGGGAGCAGACGAGTACACGTGCTGCTTTGTGAGATCTTTGTTATTAGTGTCTCGTGATGTAAGTTAATTTATTTTGACTTACACCTTATCTCTGCAGGTAAGTTCCTAATTTTCCTCACCTTCTAATTCAGCGCCCCATGTATAGGTGCTCAGTAAATACGGATTGATCTTATCCACTTGGCTTTTTGCTGCCCTTCTAAGTGTTTACATACACACGCTTTGTTGTTGTTGAATTATTCCAAAGTAGAAACAAGAGAATGTATGTAGCATTATCGTGGTCGTAGTCTACATTTGCACTGTCAAATCCCGTGGCTCTTTATTTATTTATTTTTTTTTTTTTTTACTTTATTTTTATTTATTTATTTATTTATTTATTTTTTAATATATGAAATTTACTGTCAAATTGGTTTCCATACAACACCCAGTGTCCCGTGGCTCTTTAAATAAATGAAAGGTTTAGTTCCCCAGTCACACCAGCCACATTTCAAGTGCCTAAGGCTGCTGTATCGAACGGTGTAGATACGGAACATTTGCATCACTGCAGGTAATTCTGTGAAACTGCACCCGTCCCGATGCGTAAGGCCCGAGGTTTTTTATGCTTGCTGTCAGTTTGTTTGAAGGAGCCATGACTGAACCGCAGGTCAGTCCGCGGGTTCTGGGGCCACGTAGCTCCCAGTCACCCCTGGGTCACGGTCTGCTTCGTGCTTTTCCTCGCAGGTCTCCCGGTGTTGGAGCATGGACCCGGTCGCCACCCACAGCTGCCACCTCCTTCAGCAACTGCACGAGCAGCGTATCCAAGGCCTGCTCTGTGACTGCATGTTGGTGGTGAAAGGGGTCTGCTTCAAAGCACACAAGAATGTTCTAGCAGCGTTCAGTCAGTATTTCAGGTACGTGTTGTAGACTTTGTCCTTCTAACCGTATGGAGAAAAAGCTCTCGTAGCGTGGATGTGTGTTGACTAAATTGTATTCTCTCCTTGGATTTCACCTGTTCTTACCTTTTGCAGCACTTGGCGTGAGTTTTGCTCTTTGTATTTAGAGCAGCCTGAGAGGAAAAGAGCCTTTTGACCAAAAACTATCTGGGCTGATTGAAAGTATGTTGGCACTTTGTCTTTAATAGCTCTAATCGATGTCAGGTTTCTCTATGTATTTCTTACCCTTTCGTGGTAAAAAGATTGAAGAATAGAATTCCTGGTAAGAACTTTCTTGTGATAAGAAACTGAAGGGGGGAAAACACCCTACATACTGTTTTTTTATTAAAATATTCTCATTTTTGTTTTTCACTGGAATAGTCTAAGAAAACAGGTTTGAACTGAATTTATTTCTTCCTATACTCATTTTTAGGTTATTAGACATTGTTGGAGTTAAGTGTTCTACGTACATTTTCTGAGTAGCTGAGATTTATCTCTCTGTAAGCACTGAAGCTTTTTTTTTTTGGTACCTTTTTTCCCCTTAAAATGCATACCGTTTCATTGCTCTTGTAAATCGTATATGGAACCTGACTTAATCGTTCCATCAAATTAAACCTCCGCCATCATCCATGGTCTAAGTACATGTTGTAATGAACGGATCAGCTCACTGAGGTAATCAGCCCTTTTTGTCCCTGTGCAACTTGGTCCCAGACTCTGCTTTCCCTGCCCCTTTTTAATTTATGCTTCCCTCAGGCAGGAACAGAGCTGAAGGCTATTTTGGGGAAGCGGGTGATTGGATTAGGGAAAAGGTCCACAAACTTGCCAGACCACGTACCTGACCCAGCTTGGTGGTTTAGATGCAGCACAAACTCGTTCACCTGGAACTTGACCGTGTGCAGAATAAAGCACGTGGGCATTGTGCCCTTTTCCCTCATTCACTCCTAGGGCTCTTCTTGTTCTCACTGCTGGCTTGTGGGCCGTTGGGTTGCAGAGAAACCTCTAACAGATCTGATTACAAAACGAGTGTATATCAAGTCCCTAGAGTTGTCAGATTCACAGAGACAGAAAGTAGAGTGGTAATGCCAGGGGCTGGGGGGGCGGGGAGGGGGGGGTGGGAATAGAAGTTAATTGTTTCGTGGGTGTAGAGTTTCGGTTTGGGAAGATGAAACGTTCTGGAAATGGACAGTGGTGATGGGGGCACAGCAATGTGAATGTACTTCATGCCACTGGATTTCCCGTTGGAACTATGTTTAACATTTGTAACCACTTAGGAATGGATCAGATGGTAAATATTACATATATTTTGCCACAATTAAACAAACTAAAATTAAAAAAAGAATGAGTGTCGAGTGTTGGTTTCTTATGGTTATTTTTATTTTTAGACATTTTTAAGGCACTTAGATGTAGAAATGTCTTTGTTATGTGTTTTATGGTCTGAAGTATAATTTGCCAGACTAGATATGAAATACTCTACCTGTATGCTATACTCTATCTGTATGCAATCGATCATACATATGGATAATTATACTTTGAAAAGAACAATGAGTATATTTCAGAATTTTACTTTGAGATCTGTTTGGAAGGTTGAATATCCAGCACACTAATTTAATTCATCTGAATTGCTTTATTGAACAGCTTGCCAACAGTTTTTAAAGGATTAAAATGTACTTCACTTAAAAATCTTGGCATGTAGGGGCACCTGGGTGGCTGAGTTGGTTGAGCATCCCACTCTTGATTTCAGCTCCAGTATGATCCCAGCGTCATGGGATTGAGCCTCATGCTCAGCGCGGAGCCTGCTTAAGATTCTGTCTGTCTCTCTCTCTCTCTCTCTCTCTCTGTCTCTCTCTCTGCCCCTCTCCCCCTCTCACACTCTCTGTAAAGTGAAATTAGTAACAAAAAATAAATCTCAGCATTTACAGGATAGTATTCTTGAATATTAACATGAGCGTTATTCATAAGAAAAAAATAATCATACTATAAACAGCTATCCTTTCTCTTATCAGGAGCCTCTTTCAGAATTCTTCAGGCCAAAAAAGTGATGTTTTTCACCTGGATGTTAAAAACGTCAGCGGCATCGGGCAGATCCTGGACTTCATGTACACGTCCCATCTAGATCTTAACCAGGACAACATACGAGTAGTGCTGGACATAGCCCAGTGTTTGCAGGTTCAAAACGTTCTGAATCTGTGTCACACGTTTTTAAAATCGGCTGCTGTGGAACAGCCCCCTGGCGTGTCCTGTAACAGTACATTCTCCCTGCAGGGCGCTCTGGCTGCTGACGCTCACTGTGTCGGCAGCGAAAACTACCCTCCTCCTTTGCTGCAGGAGTGTCCCGCGGAGGTTCAGCAGAGCAAGGTGTTGGATGAACCCCATTCTCACGCTCCCCCGTCAGTTAATCTTCACCACCCTGCGGGCGAAGCGCCCAAACCGGCGCCCGGTCCGCTGGAGGCCAGCGGCCCAGAGCTGCCTCTCAGGCACAGCTACTGCCACAAACTCCGAAACTTCTACAGTAAGCAGCACTATAAACAGGCTGCCTGTCCCGGTCACGGGAGGGTGGGCGAGCCGCCCTTCCCGTCCAGCACCCCCACGGGCCTCGGTGCCGGGGAGTGCCAGCCTGGCGCGGCCGGCCGGCCCGGATGTGGGCCAGGGCCTGCGGGGCGCCTGCCTCCGCACCGCTCGGCCCCGCCCCTGAGTGAGCCGGACCCGGACCCGGAGTCCGACAGCACGCGCCAGCCCCCGGCCAAGCAGATGAGGCTCAAAAAGGCCATCCACCTGAAGAGGCTCAACTTCCTCAGGTCGCGGACACCCGCGGAGCCGGCGTCTGAAGCCAGGCGGGAGCACGGTGTGACCGAGCGGGCAGGCCCTGCCGGCGCAGATGCGCGGGAGGAAGCCGGCGGCCCCAGTGCTGAGGGACGAGGAGGCGGGGAGCTCATCGGCTCTGAGCACTCGAACTGCGTGAACGACACGGAGCCGCCCGAGGACCCCGCGGCGCTGGAGGACCAGTCCCAGATGCTGCAGCCACAGAGACAGTACGCGTGCGAACTGTGTGGGAAACCTTTCAAACACCCAAGCAACCTGGAGCTTCACAAACGGTCTCACACAGGTACACTGATTCAGTGCCCGCAGGCAAAGGAAAGGACCCGACCCAGACGCTCAGACATCACTGCCCGCTCTGCTTTTGTAAGAACTTTTGCTGTTGCGATGACGTCGTTGATAATCCCCCAGAAAATCCAGGAGCGTCAGCTGCTCTTTCTCTGACGTTGCTGGTGATCACTCTTAAAGAACGATCTCGGAGTTCTGTAGACGCTTTCGCAGAACCAGTTGCAAAAGATGGCACCCTTTTCGTTTTTAATCGTGGCTTTGTGTGATAGACCTTCCAGCTTTGAAGAAGCGTAGCGAGTTGTTTTGACGCGCTGAAAATCTCAGATATGTTCTAAAACGGATAAGCTGTATTTGCTCTTTAGAATTAGATGAACTTTGTATTTTTTTAAAGCATGATGTTGTAGGTTCATCCAGACCAAAATAACTGAGGGTGATAGCAAAAGGTCTCTGGGAAGCCATGTTAATATCAGATTGTTTCAAATTGCGGTTTGGAAGGAAGAGGTACACTTTTTAATAAGGATCAGCTTTAACCGTTTGATAATTGGTTTTCAAATGGTAATTCTTCCATTTTGAACGTTGAATTTTCAGAGGCTTAGTACCCTAATTCATACCTCGTCCTTTCTCCAGAAAGTTTATTTTTTCCAAATGCTAAGTGCCACGTATACAACGTTATACGACACTTACATGTCATATGACTTACGTTATACGACACTTACGTGTTATTTTCCTTCCTCTAGTTAAACTGGGTGACTCTACTGCACTTGAATTAATGACAGCTCCCCTATAAGCATGAGAAGTAATATGCTAACGGGTGCTTTCAGCATAACTGCTTTTAAGGTGCTTGGGCCATTGTGATCATGTCCACGTGCCATTCTGTTACCACTTTGGGTTGCCCACGGGCTTAGGTGTTTGCTGCCTCGTTGCATTATTGAGAGGCTTCTATATGGCAGCCCTTCGTTTTCATGCGTTTGCATGGAAAGTGCTTTCGTTGGTGGTAGTGGTTCAGAATTATTTTACGTGAAGGCAGTATCGTTGGCTCAGCGTTGCCTGAAAAAAACTTGTTTTAGGTCGTTCTGTTTGCTTAAATTTCCTGGAGCCTAACGATCGTTATGATTTTTACTTGAGAACATCTCTCTCTAGCTTTAAAGGAAACAAATTACATTGTTTGTTCTGAAGGAACATCTTCGGATGCCAGGATCACACAGCCATGCACAGGTGTTGACGGGGACAGAAATTGGGAAGGCGGCAGGCAGTTCTCTGATTACGGTCTGGGGAGCCCTTCCAGGGGGTTTGTGGGGCCTGAACTCTTTCCATCAGAGTCTGCGATGTTACTTGCCCTCGCCTTTCCTGCTCCAGGCGCACAGTGGAGTCAGCTAAAGGCTGCGGCCGCTCTGGTGGCCGCCGAGAGGTCTGATGGCATGTTCTGAAGGTCTCCGTTTCCATTTCTGACGTGGGCTCTACCCACCGATGTAGCCTATGTAAACCAAAGCTCTTTAGGGCCATCAGTTATTCAGAGTGCGAAGGGGTCCTGACAGCAGAAAGGGAGGCCCCTGGCGTAGGGTGATTGGCCCCGGTCACTCGTGAGTCTCAGCGACTGGTGACCTCTCGTTTCAAACTGTTGTAACTCAGAATGGGGTCTTTCACTTGACATTATCGTCTTCCCCATAATTTCAGACGTAAATGTAGACACCAAATACAGGATTCGTGTGATTATAATTACTCAGGGTCGGAACTTCCGGCTTGTCCTTGAGGAAGCCATTGAACAGTTTTAGGAAGCCGTTCAATTCAAAAAATATCCTGGCAGGAGCTCAGAGAGCTAGCAAGGTGCCAAACCTCAGCAACACAGGAAGAAGGGAAACGTTCATGTTTAAAAAAAGAATCTTAATGAAACCACTTGATTTGAGGGGGATTCTTGGTCTTCTAAGCATAGTAGGTTTTACAGGCCACAGGGGGTACCTTGAAGTACGCTTTTCCTGTTCTCTACGCCGGGTCAGAGCTGCGGTTGTTCCCCTGGGGTGGCGTCCACTCTGGACAGAGGTCGCCCGTCTGTTCTGTTTCAGGACGCAGAGGCCAGCGGTGGCCAGGGAAGCGCGTCTCCCTGCTGAATCTTGTTTTCCCCTGTAAGCGTGCGTCAGCCACCGAAAGGCGGTGGAGAGGGGTCTTCCCCGGCACGCTTGAAGTCCACCCCTGTGTGGCTGCCTCGTGTGGTGCGAATGAGGCTCCCCGGCCGTGTCGGAAACTGGTGGTAAAGGACTCAGGCCGAAGGGCAGGGGAGCAGGCCGCTGCTGTCTGGCAGATCGCCTCTGCGCCGTCCAGGGGGGTGCGGGACAATCAGGAGGACGTGGGGACTCTGCCCACGCTCGTACTTTGGGAAAGAAGGCGACGCTGTCTTCTGAGAGGGCAGCGGAGATGGTGTAAACATTTTAAACAAAATTGTGGTGCCGATGTGACTAATGATTTTACAAGTTGTTATTTTGTTTTGTTTCAGGTGAGAAACCTTTTGAATGTAACATTTGTGGGAAACATTTCTCTCAGGTGGGAATACTCTTATTTACTTTAATAATTGGAAACCCGAAACCCAGTGCTTTTTTTATTATTATTACAAATAAGACCTACATTTGGACTTCTGAGAGAAGCCTCTGGTGGTGTCTGTAACGTTGACTTCACACTAAATCGGAAGAAAATAATTTCTAAGGAAAACAAATTTTTAGATCATCGGGAAAAACAGCATTTTTTGTAAGGGTGTGAACTCCCCCCCCCCCCCCCTTAAGGATGGGTCCGATCCTGGTATGTTTCTTCTCTTTCGTGAACGAGCTTTCCAGTAAACCACAGTGAGCACCCACCCACCTGGAGGCCGCAAGTGCTGGGCTGTGTCCAGGACAAATGTCCCCTTCCTCCGGCTGGCACATCAGTTGTTAGGATGCGGGGAACAGAGCAAGCATTTCTCGTTCCTGCTTGGCCTACCTTTCAGCTGACCCCTGTTTAATGATCATTGGGACACGTATAAAGTCTCCCCATCCAGCCAGTGTTTTGGTCCCTCCTATGCGTGCTGATCTGGGCACTGGACGTAAACACCCCCTAGAGAGTTAATGTGTTAGAGGAAATTCTGAACGTAGACTGGTGGCAACCCACTTCTGAAATGGAGGGAGAGCCCTGCTTCTCTGCCACGTGCCGGGCGCTGGCATTTTAGAGGGTGGGTGAGGCCGGCTGCTCAGCCCCGGGCACACGGGCCCGCCGAGGAAACAGCCACCACACGCAGCCACCGCACGCCGTCGTTCCACTGGCGGGTGCCGTAGATCCGGTCGCAGCTCGTGCAGACGCTGTTTTACCAGGGCCAGGACTCTGGGCTGGGCCCTGACCCAAGAGCCCTCCAGGCCACAGCGCCGGCCGCAGCGCTCCCCAGGGCACGGAACCTCCGTGGCAGCGCTGTCTTCTGGCACGTCCCCCACGGAGCCAGCTCTCCGGGGTCCCCTTCGTTCTCCCCCCCCAACCCCCAAACCTGTGCCCTCAGGGGCTTTTCCCTCCCACTGCCACCTGCCTGCAGGGGTTCGCCGAGTCCGGACCCCTGCCTTTGCGTCTTTAGTCCACACTTGCCGTCCAGGAGAACTCTGGCACCCACACTGCGTCCAATAGGTTTTTGAGAAGCAAGGGGAGTCCTGTCTCCTCCAGCTGCCAGTTATTCAAGGCCCTGGCGGCTTCAGGATGGCCTCGCCTGGGGCTTCCGAGCTGTGGCCACGACGATGGGCAGTGTGGATTTGGATCCCGCCCCTGGCCTGCTACTCAGTGACCTCGGGCTAGCCACCCCACCCTTTACAACGTCAGCTTCCTTTGTCTGTGAAACCAGGGAAAGGAGATGACTGACCCTGGGGAGCATTTGGGGAGTAAACGAGCTAGTAGGAGTAAGAACTCCTTTCTGCCTGGCACGTAGTTCGTGCTTCAGGGGGGCGTCATTATCTCCCGTCCCAGGGCCGCCCTCTCTGTTCTTGCAGACCAGTCTTCCCAGGGCACCCCCCCCCCCGCCCCCCCACCATCTTAACCTCACAGCTTTGGGGTGGAGGAGAACCTAAGACTTGGACTAATGACTGTTAACAATTAGCAGCCATCACTCCCTGGCCCACATTGTCCTAATTCTTAAATCAGGATCGTACTACCTCATACAAGTGTCAGGAGGAGTAAATGAAACAGTGGACACGAAAGCCCTTCGGACGTTTAAAATGTGATGACGGCTTAGGGTCTGTCCTCTCCTTGCATGGAATCCTTCCCTGACCCTTCTTTGCTAATCAGAGAGAACCGGACATTGAAGCGTCTGTAGTCAGCCTTCAGCCTCCTCTCCCGGCATCGATGGCAGGTCTGGCCCCCAGAGATTCTGATTTGGTCGCTTTGGGGTGCGGCCCGAGCATAGGGATGTGTTAGTGCAGCGATTTGGAAGTGTGGCTGAGGTTGAGGACCACTGCTCAGACCTTGTCCTGCACTTGCCCTCCGGAGTCCCATCAAGGTGGCCCTGATGACTGCCGCTCCCGAAATCCTCCTCTGCTGGGGTCTGTGGTTTTGTCGGAGTTTTGTGAACATAGGATTACGTATACTTGCAGTTTTCAGATGCGTGTTGCTGTTTTACTTCGTAGTGAAATTATGAAATTTTTGTGAACAAGGACTTCTGTTTAAAAACCACTCAGTAATAAGTGTTTGTGGCAAGCGTGGGGTGTGCTGGGGAAATATGCATAGGGAACAGCATGGGCAAAGAGAAGCGAGTGCTCGTTTCTGCCTGGAAGAAGTGGTGTTCGGGGTGGGTGAGGAAGACGTGAAGTATGTTACGAGATTGCTCAGGTGAGCCCCAAAGACAAGCAGACATTTGATAAGCCTGGGGGTCTCGGGCATTGAGGAAGCTGTTGCGTTGTGGATACAGGGATACTTTGTAAGTAGTGCCCGCTGACCATCTCCGCCTTACGGCAGGCAGTCATTTTTATTTTTTATCTTTTTAATTTCTTTTTTGTATTATTTTTTATATTAAGTATAATTTGTTGTCAGATTGGTTTCCATACAACACCCAGTGCTCATCCCAACAGGTGCCCTCCTCAGTGCCCATCACCCACCCTCCCCTCCTTCCCACCCCCCATCAACCCTCTCAATTTTTAAGAGTCTCTTATGTTTTGGCTCCCTCCCTCTCTAACCATTTTTTTTTCCTTCCCCTCCCCCATGGGTTTCTGTTAAGTTTCTCAGGATCCACATAAGAGTGAAACCATATGGTATCTGTCTTTCTCTGTATGGCTTATTTCACTTGGCATCACACTCTCCAGTTCCATCCATGTTGCTACAAAAGGCCATATTTCGTTCTTTCTCATTGCCACATAGTATTCTATTGTGTATATAAACCACAATTTCTCTATCCATTCATCAGTTGATGGACATTTAGGCTCTTTCCGTAATTTGGCTGTTGTTGAAAGTGCTGTTGTAAACATTGGGGTACGAGTGCCCCTATGCATCAGCACTCCTGTATCCCTTGGGTAAATTCCTAGCAGTGCTATTGCTTGGTCATAGGGTAGATCTATTTTTAATTTTTTGAGGCACCTCCACACTGTTTTCCAGAGTGGCTGCACCAGTTTGCATTCCCACCAACAGTGCAAGAGGGTTCCCTTTTCTCCACATCCTCGCCAGCATCTATGGTCTCCTGATTTGTTCATTTGAGCCACTCTGACTGGTGTGAGGTGATATCTGAGTGTGGTTTTGATTTGTATTTCCCTGATGAGGAGCGACGTTGAGCATCTTTTCATGTGCCTGTTGGCCATCTGGATGTCTTCTTTAGAGAAGTGTCTATTCATGTTTTCTGCCCATTTCTTCACTGGATTATTTGTTTTTTGGGTGTGGAGTTTGGTGAGCTCTTTACAGATTTTGGATACTAGCCCTTTGTCTGATATGTCATTTGCAAATATCTTTTCCCATTCCATAGGTTGCCTTTTAGTTTTGTTGATTGTTTCCTTTGCAGTGCAGAAGCTTTTTATCTTCAGGAGGTCCCAATAGTTCATTTTTGCTTTTAATTCCCTTGCCTTTGGAGATGTGTCCAGTAAGAATGAGCTGGAGCAAATGTTTGCGGTTACGGTGTATTGGAGTGCTCCCATGCTGTTGCTGGAATGTTTGCTTTGGTGGAAGGGAGTTTGTAAATATTTTCCCTTCTGGAAGTCTCGAAAGTGAGAAAACAGATTCACCAATGAGAATTAATCTTTTATGCTGTTCACTCAATTTATATTTAGTAGAGTCAGTCTTGCGGGGGGGGGGGAAGTTACCCATAACCTTGCTGTTGAGTCCGTAAGCAGTATGATACGTGAGCTTTGCAAAGCTACCGTAATTTGAGACTGTGGCAACAGACGACACCTGTTAATATAATTGTGGACACGGTCTGTGCGTGGATCTCAGCACTGGGGGTCCCGCATGCGTTAGAGTATGAGTGAGGCTCTGTCCGAATGCAGGGTGTCCGTGCGGGGTAGAACCCGGCCCCGTAGGTGCACCCGGAGGAGACGTGAGGTAGGGGCAGGTCTGGAACATCTGTGACGTGAGAAATGGGAGGAGGAAACCTTGTGCACTGAGCTGTCTTTCGGGAGAGGACTGGAGTTGTGTCGTCTCTCCAAAGAGGCAGGAATGGAAACTTCGAGTGACTGGTGCAGTCGGTGCCTTCCGGAAAGAGGTGTCCCGTGTGCGGGGCGCAACTGAGGGGGCCTGCCTGGAGATCAGTGTGCTCCCCCCGGGCACGGACACAGCCTGACGCCACAGGTGACAGGGTTTGGGCCCGTCCAGGGGAAAATGCAAGAGTAAGAGTGTTTTGATGAACTTTTCCTAAGTTGTTGAATTTTGAGCCCTGAGGTAGTATGTTCCACACTCCTGTTGTTGAGGAGACATCTCTGTGCTAATCTCCAGATTCTTTTTCCCTGTTAACTTTTGTTATTTGGTGAAATCCTAAAGTCCCAAAACTCCTGAACTAGGTGACTTTTAAGATCTGAGATCCCTTTTATCTCTAAGATGGTATGATTCCTCAGCTGTTTTTTACATGAATAATCAGCTGCCGCTGGAAAAGTGTTCTGATAGAGAATATGTGTTTGGTTTGCTCGGGTTTGAATGCTCACGTCCTCGTGCCTATTAGAAAGGGTTTCTTTTTTAAATTACTCAAATCAGGTGTTAGTTCTTTTCTGCAGCAGAGTTTTCTGTTCCCAGTTCTGACAGCTCCCTCCTGATTTAAAATATCTGCTTAGAAGGAGTAGAGCCTCCTTTGCTGCTGACGTTCTTGAGCACAGACAGTGAGTGCCGCAGGCTTGGGAGTCCACAGACCTGAATCAGGATGTTTGATCCCGGCTGTCGGAGCCCAGGCTGATGACTTCCCTCCAGAGCATCCGTTTGCTTTTCCGTAGACCGCGATGCTACTACTTTATAAGGGAGTTGTGACTAGGTGACAAGTTGTCTGCGGCCGCTAACCCAGCCGCTTCATTCCTGGTAACCTCCGAATCATCGGTAGCAGTCACTGTTGCTGCCGCTTGCTAGAGAGTTCCATCCAAGATGTGGACCGGGTACTTAGCATGTAATGAGCACGAGAGTGAAGCACAGTTTACCAAAAATAAAGATGCTTCAGTAAAGGTCAAGTACTCTGGGTCCCAGTTTGCTGTGTCATTTGGCATAAATCGTTGAATGCATTATTGGACTTTTTTGCCTGAATCTTTCAGTGTTTCATCTGCTTTTATACCATCAGCCAGATCAATATGTGCTCCTTTATCTGGGGAAAGATTTTCATGATCCATTTCTATTTATTAAATAGCTACAAAAAAAAAAAAAAATCAAGGGGTTGTTTTACTACTGCTTATTATACTATGTTAAGTGGAAGATCATTTGATTATACTTGCTTTGAAAATGAGCAATTGTGACGCTTCAGTTAAAAAGCAAGGGCTCAGTGCTGCTAAGCACTGACTCAGAGAATGCATTTCAGTCATGATACATCATTTACAAAGTAACTTAAAAAGAAGGACCTAAGTTAACAGATGAGCCGATGGTGCTGTTCAAATTGTTATATAATTGATGGGCTTTTCTGGAATTTGGAATTGACTGACTTAAAACAGTGGTACATTATCTCACCTCCCAGGAGCTGTTTCCCCAACAGCCAAGTGACTCTTGTACGAAATAGTCAACACAAGCCAGTTTATTCACAGAAACTTGTGAGTTCAGACTCCCACAAACCCATGTTACTTTCTGGCCCAGCTGTGTAACAGGGGCAGTTATTTACTTATCTGAATCTGAGTTTTTCATTTAGAAAAGAGACCTAATTACTAAGAGCAGCTTAGTGATGTGTGTTAAGGGCAGGCGGACGAAACGTATACGGCTGTTGGCACTTACTGTTTCATTGTTGTCAATAGTCATTCTGTTAAAAGCTAGGTATTTACCAATGTTTTGCCAAATTCTTCCTCTTTCGTTACCTCAAGTAAACCTGAGTTTTTTCGAAGCCATATTTATCATATTCTGAAGTATCTACCCGTGTGATCTCCCAGAGCCTGACTCACAGAATCTCCATGCTCTGTAACATGAAATCCACAGACCATACTTTTTGTACCTGTAAGTTTCCACTCAGAAGTGGACTTCAGACCGTCTTCAAGCGTATAACCATGAACTGTCTGCATTTTACTTAAAATCTAGTTTGCAGATTTACAAAGCCAAATTTGTTAGTGGGCCATTACTGTTCATTCTCTCTTTTTGGCTTATTTTGTGCATAATGCCGGCACATTATTACCCTCGGGCACATTCATTCGTTTCAGTGTCTTTATAACAGAACACTGTAAAAAGTTAGGAGGGGAAATGACAGATTGAGTCTATTATGTTAAATTCCAGCAGTGGAGGCTTTTGTTTTCAAATCCTAATTTGAAACATTAGCCAGGAGCTTTTTTAGTATAAGGCGATTGCAGTTTCAACTTTAATGTGCTTGAGGCAAGTTAATATTGATTTCCTATTGATCATTGCATGGAAACCTATTTTGCAATCCCCATTTAAGTAAGTTACTCTCTCTCGGTACGTACGTTAAGAATTGTGTACAAATTGAATTGTCTGTACTGATCCTCAGAACAACCAATAAAAACTCAATTACGAAAGGAAAATAAAAAAAGAAATAAGTTACTCTTTGCGAAGCCCTGCTAGTTCCAGCAATTAGGAACATAAAAGGCCCAGCAGCGAAACGGCTCCTGAGTCTCCTGCTTTGCGTTTTTGCACAAAGGTAAAAGACAGGACAGCCCAGTCCGGCACAACAGAGCCCAGGGGAAGTGCTGTTTGCACGTGTCTTACCTTCTTTATGAACCAAAGCATGTTTTTAAAAAAGAAACAAGGAATCCTGAAATAACCAAGTACAGACAGATGCTTTGTTTCCAAGTGATGCCTGCGTATAGATGGTCCAAGTTAAAAACACCAGGTAAAGCGGACCGAGGTCTGTTTGAAATACAAGCTTAGCAGCCCCCACAGTGTGTGGGGCCCATTTGCCAGGGAGGCAGCACAGCGCGTACCTGCGAGGCAAGCCAGGGGCTCACGGGGAGCACTGGGGTCAGAAGTGCACCATCAGGCATGTCCGTGTGATCTGCAGATTGCTGGGCAGGCCCAGGCCCCCGAGTGAGGACGGGGCTGTCCCTGGTCTCCCTGCACGCGGCTGCTTTGAGCTGTGCATATGTAATCTTCACCGGGAAGTTGGACCAGGACCTGGCTCAGTCTGTTAGTTTTCCTTTTGAATTTACAGAACCTTCAAGAAAACTGGTCATTACTGGTATGCGTTTTCTCCTCCCCTCTCTTACAGGCAGGTAACTTGCAGACTCACTTACGTCGGCACTCTGGTGAAAAACCATACATCTGTGAAATCTGCGGAAAGAGGTCAGTGCTGGGCTTGTTCCTCTGTTTGTAAAGAATAACTCGTGTCTGTCTTTGAGTTCGGTGTTCTCTGGGCCCCCTGTGGGCTCACCGCATAGCTAAGGAATGCAGGTAAAGTCAGACCCTCTGGCTTTTCCATAACAAAAAGAAAGAGAAATGTTCATTAAGAGAAAGAAAATCTAGGACACAGAGTCTTAGGAAATGGGATTTTACATGAAACAAAATTATACTAAAATTTCCATTCATTCCAAGAATGTCTGTTAACATAGATCATAGATCCATGGGGACGTGGAGGTGACTGTCATGGGGGGGCAATGAGACTCGCAGCCAGGAAGGGCAGGAAGGGCCCTGAGCTGAGTCAGAAACAGGCCTTGAGAGCTCAGCAGTGTGAGTGGCCAGCTGGGCAGGGCTGTGACTTGTGACAGAGTCGCAGTGGGGACCTTCCTGCCCTCCCTGGGCCGCTTGTCTGGAGTCTGCACGCTTTTAACAGGCACCAGCCACAGCGCTTCAGTCATTCATTTATTTAACCAACATTTATTCGGCACCTGCTGTATGCTAAGTGCTGTGATGGGAACATAAACAGTATAGGGGCCCCTGGCTGGTTTAGTGGGTTAGGCATCAGCCTCTTGATCTCAGCTCAGGTCTTGGTCTCAGAGTGAGACCAAGCCCCACGTGGGCTCACGTGTGAGTTCAAGCCCCACGTGGGCTCCACGGTGGGTGTAAAGCCTTTGTTAAAAAAGAGAAGGGAAAAAAAACAGTACAGGTTCTGCCTCCGATAAATTCATAGTCAAGGGCGGTGGGCAGAGACAGCTTTGGGGACAGTTCAAGTCAAAGTCCCCCAGTACGGGGTGCGGCACGTGCTGTGCGGACGCCGGAGGAAGAAGCGCCCCTTGTTCAGGTCCGGGAAAACCGCTGTCTCTGCAGATGGGAGAAAACAGAAAGAAAGGCTGCCTGGCCTGGCGCGTCTCCCTTTCTGCCGTGGCCGCTTCAGCACCGCAGGCACGTTTCGTGCCGGGGGTATCGCACACCCCTCGCATCGGGCTCCTCCGGAGTGCGCCCCTGCTTCTTCAGATGGTGTCACTTCCCTTTGGCCTTGTTTTACAACATGGGTTAAATGTGAGCCTTCTGAACTCCCTCTAAAAGCAAGGCGTGTATTTAAAACCATGTTCATACACGTGTCATTGCAAACAGAACCAGTTGTACAATTAGGTGTGGTGGGAAGGAAGCGTGTTTCTGTGGCCGAGACCTCCCTGAGCCAACTCGGTGACCATCTCTGAAGAAGAAAGAGTGACGAAACTAGGTAGAAAAAAAAAAACCAGTCATTCAGAAACAAAGCACTTGCATCATTTTCTACTTTCTTGTAAAAAAGAGAAAAGAAATAAAGATTTTTAAAAATGCACATTTCAAATGAAATCAGGCCACGTCTGGTTCGTTCTGCAGGGATGTGGGGAGCAGCCCATCCGTCCCCCTCAGTGACTTGCAATTGTAAAGATGTGTACCAATGTGGAAAGAAATTCTTAATTGAGTTTCCGAATGTCACGGCAGGTTCGCAGCCTCTGGTGACGTCCAGCGCCACATTATTATTCACTCGGGAGAGAAGCCACACTTGTGTGACATCTGTGGGCGAGGTACTGCTGAGCGTTTTCCTTTTCTTTCTCGAAGACCGCTGATGAAAACGGCCTCAGTCCTTGAGCCGAACGCCTCTTGTGGTCTCTCTAGGCTTCAGTAACTTCAGCAACCTGAAGGAGCACAGAAAGACGCACACGGCCGACAAAGTGTTCACCTGTGATGACTGCGGCAAGGCCTTTAACATGCGGAGGAAGCTGGTGAAGCACCGGGTCCGGCACACGGGCGAGCGGCCGTACGGCTGCCCCGCCTGCGGTGAGTGGGTGACGCCCGCGGACGCGGCCCCCCAGGTGCCCGCCCTGTCACTGCGTGGTTCGCCTCCCTTTCCTCGGGGGCGACACAGAAGCAGTGCTGTCCCCTCGCCCCCTCCCGCGGGGTCTCCTCTCATCCCTCCCTGGGCTCACGTGTCAGACGTTCGCGGAGCTGCCCCGAGGTGCTCTGGGCACGGCCGAGTCCGGCTGCCGCGGGCTCCTGGCCGGGTCCGCGGGGCGTAGACAGAAAAGCGTGGAAGGGCGAGGTGTGCAGCAGCGGGCGTCAGCACAGCCGCCTCGACGGCAGGGCCTGGGGGCTGCCGGCGGACTGTCCTGCCGGAGCATCTCGAGCACGTGGCGGGGTCAAGAGGGAGGGCTTCTGGGTCACGTACGGTGAAGCAAAGGGCGCTTCTCTCCGCAAGGACGCGGCAGCGAAGTGGCCAGAAAGGGGAGGGTGGGCTGGCGGCCCTCGCTTCTGAGGGGCCTCACCGCCCAGGTGAGGGAGGGCGGACTCTGAGTTACTTGTGTCCCTGTGATCGTGGAGGGGTTGAGCCTCTGAAGGAGAGAGGGTGTGCGTGTGTGCTTGTGTGTGTGCGTGTGTACACGTGCGTGCCCGTGACGAGCACTTGACCATGCCGACTAAGTCATGGAGGAATCAGTGAGTAACGATTTTTACGACTTCCTGTGTGGAACAGACGGGGAGAACGTCCAGAGTCCTGCTGTGGGAAGGCTGGAATTGGGCTCTGCTTGGAGCGCCTCCTCCTAATTGGAGCTGGAATCTGGAACAGGGCAGGACTTCTGGGCTGTAGCCAGAAAGTACCTTTGTTTTTGCCTCCCACTTAAATTGTACACAGATCTCATCTCCTGGATACAAAGTTAGGCAACTCCATGACTCTTCTCATTACTCTTAAAAATAAAAGTGGGGCGCCTGGGTGGCTCAGTCGGCTGGGCGTCCGACTTCGGCTCAGGTCATGATCTTGCGGTCCGTGAGTTCGAGCCCCGTGTCAGGCTCTGTGCTGACAGCTCAGGGCCTAGAGCCTGCTTCAGATTCTGTGTCCCTCTCTCTCTGCCCCTCCCCCACTCAGGCTCTGTCTCTCTCTGCCTCAGAAATAAATTTAAAAAAATTTTTTTTTAATAAAATAAAATTGGTAGTACCTGGGTGGCTCAGTTGGTTAAGCGCCTGACTCTTGATTTCAGCGCAGGTCATGATCTCGCGGTTTGTGAGATCGAGCCCCGCCCATGTTAGGCTCTGTGCTAACAGTGTGGAGCCTGCTCAGGATTCTCTCTCTCCCTCTCTCTCTTAATAAAAGAGAAAAAAGAAAAAAAAAGGAAAGCAATTGTTACTTTAAATCACAAATGCAGTCTCAAATCACTAATTTAAAATGTCAGTTCCAAACGATTATTACAGCTGTCAACTTGATTTAAGGTTAAATTCTCTCTTCCCTCCCCGGCTAGGGCTGGCTTAGACCCCCGTAGAGGAGGAAGCAGAGGAGGACCCTGCCTGCCTCACCTTCTGTTTCCAGCCCTTTCCCTCCCCTCACTAGCCATGGTTTCTGACCCTGATAAGGTCAGCCTGGGGCCAGGGGAAGAGAAAGAGAGCACAAGAATGTTCGTTCTTATAGGACAGGTTCAAAATTTTGTAACCGCTTTATTGAGGTAAAAGGCCCATACCATAAACTTTACCCATTTAAAGCAAACAGTTCGGTGGTTCTGGTATATTACTCACAGAGTTGCACAACCCAACCCTCACCATGGTCTATTTTAGAACATTTTCATCACCCCAGAAAGAAACTCCACACCCACTAGCAGTCATTCTTCGTTCCCACGCCCCAGCCTAGGCAACCATTAATCTGCTTTCTCTCTCTGGATGTGCCTGTTCTGGACATTTCGTATAAACGGAATCATTCAGCATGTGGCCTTTCATGACTGCTTTCACTTAGCAAGTGCGCTGTGAACATCGGCGTACTACTTTGTGTGGGTGTGTGTTTTCATTTCCTTGAGTTCAGAAGACAGGTTCAGTTTTAAGATGGCTTCACATTCTGGGCTTTGCAGTGAATAGAGAGCTCCTCCCTCTCCCTCCTCCACCTTCCTCCCTGTCCCTCCTCCACCCTTCCTCCCTCTGTCCTCTCCCTCCCCAGACTGCCTTCTCCTTCCCTTCCCTCTCTTCCTTTCCCAGCATTTCTCTGCACTTTCCAAGGTGCAGACATGCATTTTCCTCTAGCCCTGGGTTTTAGCAGTTTATTCCCAGGAGACTGTCTCTGTTGAGGTCTCATCGCCCCTCTGGCCAGTCCTCACAGGCTGGACTGAAGATGGCTCCAGGCAGCTCGCTTGTGAGCACCCTCGTTGAGTCCATGGAAACGCAGCGTCCTGCACTGCCTGGGACTGCGGGCCACAGCCGTGCACGGTGACCGTCCTCTCTGCCGCCAGCACGGCCAGCCGGCTGTCTCTCACCAGATTCCCCAGGCAGGAGGCAGGTGCTGCCCCGTGGTGTCCTCACGGCAAGGATGGCTGTGAAGTCTGGCCCCCTGTCTTGCCTCTGGGACAAAAGAGAGAGACTAGCCACGGTCCTCTCCTGGGGGAACTCTACTGTGGCTAAAATTCACGTCTTCAGGACCCTAGAAAAGATTATTCCCATCTGCCCAGTAATTCCATTACTGAGAATTTATCCTAAACAGTGTAAAGAAAGATGGTGACTGAACATGAAATATAGTAGCAAACAGGTAGAGACCGCCCACACGTGCAGGAGATCGAGGACGGGGTTCTGAGGCCACGAGTCCACGACATGTCATGTGTCTGTATAAACTGTGTGGTATAGCGACAGCATAGCAAACGGTGTTGTTCAGTGAAAGAGACCGAGCCTGACGCTGAGGGCACGGTGTAGACGTGAGGACACAGGGTCACTGTGGTCACTATGGCGAGCTTCGGTATCCTGCGTGGGGAAGGGTACACCTGTAACGCGTGGACGTCGACGCCTGGTCTGCCTGATGGGCGGGCGCTGCGGAGCTGAGCGTTCCACGTTCACGCGGGTCAGGGCGAAGCTCTAAATACGCATCTACGTAACTGCGTAGTTCTCAGTCCTCTGTCAACATGTGATGTCTTCTGGAAGGCTGTCTGTTGGTTTCTGTCTTCCGATCTTACCTACTCTCATGGAAGTTGACCCCCCCCCCACCTCTGTCATATACACAGGATGGAAATAGAACCAGGAGAAGCGTATGTAAAATTATGTTGAAAGCAAAAAGCTGTTTCTGAATTGTCGATCGGCCACGTTAGATTTGCGAAAACTTAAAACGGGCGAGGTGTCCCGGCACGGGCCGGCAGGGGCAGGCACCTCGGCTTACCCGGCGAGGCGCTCCCTTGCGGGGACACAGGGTCCCTCGAAGGCTCACGCTGAGGTGCCCACCGCCAAAAGGCCGCGGGTCGGAGGGACGCAGCTGGAGAAGAACGCGAGCGTCTTCCGGGGCGAGCAGGTGACGGGAGGGCTCGACTCCGTGCCGTGAAAGCAGAGCCGGTCTGGGTTTTAGAAGGGGGCGGGGGCGGGGCGGTGCTTGCAGAAGGCCCGCTTCTGAAAGGACCCCCTTTTCCTCTCGCAGGGAAGTGTTTCGGGGGCTCCGGCGACCTCCGCAGGCACGTGCGCACGCACACGGGGGAGAAGCCGTACGCGTGCGAGGTGTGCAGCAAGTGCTTCACGCGCTCCGCCGTCCTCCGGCGGCACAAGAGGACGCACTGCAGGCCCGAGGCGCGCCGGGACGCGCTGGACGAGCTGGCGCAGGCCCTCGACGCCTCCGACCTCGAGAAGTCCCAGGGCTCGGATGCCTTCTCCCAGGACGTGCCTGTCGCCTTGATGCCCGCGTCGCTCAAGCTCCCCGTGCACCCGGTGGGAGAGTCCGTGACGGAATTTGACGGCCGCGCTGCCGGCCCCTACTGCAAGTTCCGGGCCGCGGTCGAGCCTCACGGAGCGGGCGGGCCGGAGAAGCTGGGTCCGGACCCCGGCAAGCTCGCCAAGCGCCCCCTGCAGCCGGCGCCGCAGCAGACGTTCGCTTACCCGGACGCGGCCGCCTCCGCCGGCGACCAGCCGCTGCCGGCCGACAGCCCGTCCCTGGACCGCTCGTCCCCGGCCGCGCTGGACACCCCCTGCGGCGACGGGCCGGGCGGCCGCGCGGCCTCCACGCCCTACAGGAACCCCGAGGGCCAGTTCTTCTCCAGCATGACCCTGTGGGGGCTGGCCATGAAGACTCTGCAGAACGAAAACGAGCTGGACCAGTGACGGCCGGCGACGGCCCGGCCCGGCCCCCGCGGCATCTTCTCGGCTCGGCAGGCGCGTCCCCGCGCCGCGGGAGGGGGCCCGGCCCCTTCCCAACAGCCCAAGATCGTGTGACCGCCCCTGTGCCGCCGGTGGCTGATAACCGGAAGCATCTGGAGCCCAGGATCTGGGAAGGCCTGCCGGCTCCCCGCGCACACAGACGCGGGACCGGAGGGCTCCAGGGGCAGCAGCTACCGGCTCGAGACACCGGCCCACTGACGTCAGCCGGGCACGACGGCGGGCACGCTCTGGGCCCCCTGCTGCACCCCGAGTCGTGTTCGAGGGAAAACCTACAGAAACACAAATATTTTTGCATTTTTACATGATTGAAATTTGTAGCGTTTTGTACTTTAATTTACGCAAAAATTTTATTTGTATATGAAACCCGTGCTATAATTTAATTGGAATAAATGAAACTTGACTTTCTCTATAATGTTGTGTGTTTCCTCCAGCATTTTCATTCATTTAAAGACCCCGGTGCGTATAAAAGTAAACGGCAAGAAGGGCTCCGCCTGCGGGGATGAGTCCTGGGTTCAGTCCGGCCGCCCCCGGGGCCGTGGGCTTCCAAAGCCACCGGAACAGGGCCCCGAGTCCTGGCTCCCGCTTGCTGCCTGCGTCACAGGCAAGCTGCTCAGCCCCCCAGGATCTCCTCTGGGTTTTCTTTTGTGCGGTATGAGGTAAGAATCTTGTGGCACTGATGCAAGGCCCGAGAGATGCCCCCATCCCCCTGAAGATACTTGCCAGGTCCACCTGCCAGGCGGGCGCCTGAATGAGCTTCCCCCTCCCCTTCCCGGCGGCGGACGTGCTGGCCTCTGCGAGACAGAGCGCGTTGTGTCCGTAGACCCGTCGCTAGGCTATCCGAGTGAGCTCACACCCGTGAAAGTGCAGTTCCCCGCGTGGTACGTGAGGCCGCTTGCACAGAGGACCTCCGATTCCGTCACCGTCCACCATCTGTAACCCGGGGACGACACAGCCCGTGAGAGACACGGGTGGGCGCGGATATTCGTGGGGAAGCAGCATGGTTGCAGACCGGAAGGTCCGCTTTGGAACAAACCTGAACCCTGCTGGTCCCACATGAGTGGGAACTTTCTCCTTCCTCCGCGTGTCCTCCATACCTCCCACTCCTCGGTCCTCCTCCTCCCACTGTCCCCCTCTTCAGTCCTGCTGCTCCCTCTGTCTCCCTCCTCCCTCTGTCCCCCTCCTCCCTCTGTCCCCCTCCTCCCTCTGTCCCCCCTCCTCCCTCTGTCCCCCTCCTCCCTCTGTCCCCCCTCCTCCCTCTGTCCCCCTCCTCCCTCTTGTCCCACTCCTCCCTCTGTCCCCCCTCCTCCCTCTGTCCCACTCCTCCCTCTGTCCCCCTCCTCCCTCTGTCCCCCTCCTCCCTCTGTCCTGCTTCTCCCTCTGACCCCTCCTCCCTCTGTCCCCCTCCTCCCTCTGTCCCACTCCTCCCTCTGTCCCCCTCCTCCCTCTGTCCTGCTTCTCCCTCTGACCCCTCCTCCCTCTGTCCCCCTCCTCCCTCTGTCCCACTCCTCCCTCTGTCCCCTTCCTCCCTCTGTCCCCCTCCTTCCCCTGCCCTCTCCTCCCTCTGTCCCCCTCCTCCCTCTGTCCCCCTCCTCCCTCTGTCCCCCCTCCTCCCTCTGTCCCACTCCTCCCTCTGTCCCCTTCCTCCCTCTGTCCCCCTCCTCCCTCTGTCCCCCTCCTCCCTCTGTCCCGCCCCTCCCTCTGTGCCGCTCCTCCCTCTGTCCCAATCCTCCCTCTGTCCTGCTTCTCCCTCTGTCCCCTTCCTCCCTCTGTCCCCCTCCTTCCCATGCCCTCTCCTCCCTCTGTCCCCCTCCCACCTCTGTCCCACTCTTCAGTCCCTCTCCTCCCTCTGTCCCTCTCCTCCCTCTGGTATCCTGGCCCAAGCAGCCCTCATCCGCCGAGGACCTACCACCCAGCGGTCCACCATCTGTCCACTGCCCCTCACAGCCCTCGTGTCCCAAGCCACCTTCTTCCCAGGCTAAACCCGAGGCCCATCACACCAGGCTCCACCCACCAGCCTCTTTATCAGCTTCCAGCCCTGCCCTCTGTCTGCACAGGGGTGTCTGAGCCAGGCTGGTGAGAAGCAGCCCTGCTGTGCTTCCTACTACGGCTCACTTCTGGGGAGCCCTCGGCCACCTCACAGCCTTCCTCGCCCACCTAGACCCCGTGCTGCCCTTGCCCTTGCTTCGTGGTCTTCACGGTCTTCTCCTTGCCCGTCCTTCTGCTCATGATCTTGCTTTCTTTTTCTCTGAGGACGTAGAAGCCAACAGTGAGGAGCCTCGCCCACACCCACCAACCTCCCTCTGCCTGTGCCTGCAGTTGGCACCCCCTACACAACTGTGGCCCTCCACACCGCCACCCTGCTCCCCAGCTGCTGGCTTTGGTTTTTTCTTTCTTTTTCTTTTTCTTTTTCTTTCTTTCTTTCTTTCTTTCTTTCTTTCTTTCTTTCTTTCTTTCTTTCTTTCTTTCTTTTTCTTTTTCTTTCTTTCTTTCTTTCTCTTTCTTTCTCTTTTCTTTCTTTCTTTTTCTTTCTTTTTCTCTTTTTCTTTCTCCTTTCTCCTTTCGTTCTTTCTTTTTCTTTCTTTCTTTCTTTCTTTCTCTTTTCTTTCTTTTTCTTTCTTTTTCTTTCTCTTTTTCTTTCTCCTTTCTCCTTTCGTTCTTTCTTTCTTTTTCTTTCTTTCTTTCTCTTTCTTTTTCTGTCTCCTTTCTCCTTTCATTCTTTCTTTCTTCCTCTTTCTTTCTCCTTTCTTTCTTTCTCTTTCTTCCTCTTTCTTTCTTTCTTTCTTTCTAAATTAGGATTTATCCATTGCCAAACCTACTGTAGATTTTACTCATTTCCTCATGAGAATGTGAGCTCCCTGGAGTTTTGCCTCTTGCCCGCTGCACTACGCACGGAGCCCCGAATGGCGCCTGGCCCTTGATGATGGTCAGCAAGTAACTGCCAAAGGGATGTTCTTGGAATACCTTTTAGTCAAAATATTGGCCCTCCTGGATAGCTCTTCTGATTGTCTTTCTCCCAGAACCCTGTTCAGTCAGACAGCTTTTGTCCCTTGACTCCACTGAAACAAGTCGTGTCCGGGTCCCCATTGCTCACCCCGCGGGGTCCCTATCTTAGTCGGCCCCTGGGCAGAGCTGGTGGTCCAGCAGTGAGTTGATGCCTCCTTCCTCCATGAGACAAGACCCAGGGTGTCTTGGGGGGTCGATCCCTTTAGATGTCCATCAACTCACTGCTCAGGCTCAGACCTCTTCTCCCCTCTCATCGGCCCACACGTGAAAGTCAGGGTGCCTCAGAGCACAGGCCCGGACCCGTCCCTGGCCTTGCTCTCTCCCTAAGCCATCCCCTCACGCCTAATGGGTGCTTAAGTGGCGTTTGCTCGTGACTCCCAAACTCGGGTCCTCGCGGGCCTTCCCAGAACTCTAGAATCCTACGCCCAGTTGCCCACCCACCGTCCTTATCTGAATGCCCAATAGACCGGAGAACTTCCCACACTCAGCTCCTCATCCCCCGCCCCTACTCTGACCTACCTCGATGCACAGCAGTCTCGTTCTTCCCATTGCTCAGACTAAGTAAACATTTATGGAGCGCTCCCTGTATGCCAAGTGGCGGGTGTACCCGAGGCTCACAGAGTAAGGCTGCCGAGGCTGAGGGTGCTGGATGAAGACAGTGGGTTGTTCTTGTGGAACGAAGCTCTAGGGAAAAATCAATTCCAAAGCTCTTCCAATTCCTGTTTCCTGGCTCTTCCCTTTCTCCCCATATCCCTCTACTGCAGGGGCCGAACCGAAACAGAGAAAAACGTACAAGTGGCGAGAAGGCTTGGAAGTGTGTAAATGCGTGCTTGGACAGCAAGTTGTCTGGCAGGGGCTGGCCTTGACTCTGTGGCGTGCCCATAGCCTGGGCCTCCGCAGCAAGAATAAGCACGCGTGCGCGTGTGTGTGAGGTGCACACACACACACACACACACACAGACCGCTGACCCCAGAGTCAGGAGATCTGACTGTTCTCGACTCCGGCACCAGCCAGTCGGGCAACAGATACCCTGACCCCTGGACGTCAGTGTCCTGACTACGGCACGAGTGTCCCCAATGTTAGTTCTTTACGATCCTCTGAAAACGGCCTGCAGCTGAGTTCCTGCCCAACCTGCCAGGGCCAAGAGCTGCCTTTCTTATTACAAAATTGGGGTGCAGAGGTCAAGAGATTGGGCAGGCCCCAATCCTGGGTTCAGAAGAACCCAGCACTTTAGAAGGTCTGAGCTCGCAGGGACCTTAGAAACGATATCCTGTTTCCAGGGGTCTCGACTTCCTGTGAGCTCAGCTGGGAGGTTTTTGCCTGTGAAATCTGCCGATGGTGCAGAGTTGGAAATTTTAGGCAAAGGCCAACAAATCTGCCTTTCAGCAAGTTTCCCAGCTGGCTGTGAGGCAGGTGGTGCAAGGCCAGGACTCACGGAAACCCTGGTCTTGTCCCAATCCCTGGCTGGATTCATGCCCCGAGATGGGAGGTGGCTTGTGCTTACTGTGAGCCAGGCACGGTGGCAGATGCTGCCCAAGAGCCAACCCGTGTCACTCCGTAAGTGACCTGTGAGGTCAGTCCTCTGTTTGCTCCAGACGAGGAGAGTGACCCCCTGAGAGGTCAGGCCCCGGCATCCCTGGGTGACTTGGTGGCAGAGCCCAAAGCCAGGATCAGCCCCAGCCCGGCAGGCAGGGCTCGCCGGCCAGGCTGTCGATGGGCTCGGAGAGAACCCGGCTGCCGCGATATTCACGAAACTCAGACAAGCTCCATGGGAGCTGATCGCAGCCTTTCTCTCTCTTTTAATTTCCTCTTTTTTTTTTTCTGAGTAACATAGACAACAGAGAAAAATCGGAAGATACACGTAAGAAACAAGGAAAAACAATTTTCTCATCCAGGGATGATGAGGAGGAGGAGGATGGAGAATCCGATTCTGTAACTGACATACAACAGCCAACAAACACCTGCTGAGACTTAGTCCAAGCCCGGCCTCAGCCCTCCACACGTTATTTCAGAACTGACCCCCTTCAACATTCAGTGTTTACGCCTTGGCCTGTTTCCCTCCTGGCCTTCCCCATGCGCTCAGAAACATACATTCAGCCACGTAAACATTTTCTGCATCAGCTCACACCGTGTCTTCGCCTTTTCACATCGCAAATTGTCGTAAACATCTTCCCTTCTCACAAAACCGTGTGTTGCCATCAGCACCCTCTGCCCGGGTCGGATATTCCCATCACGCTTGCCCTCAGCTTGAGGATGTTTGCAAAGGGCCCAGCGGGGTCCTGGTGCTTCCCAGACGAGCCTGCTTTTCCCTCGAACTGACCAGGAAATCTGCGGGCGGCCCCAAGCGCCTTCGCCTTGGGTTTTCTTGCAGCCACCAGATGGCGCCATAGCCCCTCAAACAGAGCAGAGTCCGAGGCAGGAGGGACCTCAGCCTTCCAGCTGCCGGGGCTGCTGGGCTCTCGCACACGCTGCAGGTGGCAAAGTACGTCCGCCCGCCTGAGCCCCCAGGGGGCCCCCCAAGCGGCCTGGTGGCAAGACAGCATGCTCTTTCCCCCGTCTGGAGGAATGCGTCCTAAGGAGAGTCACCTCCTCATTGATCCTTCAGCCTTGCTGAGTGTCCTTTCATGTCCCAGACTCCAGTGTTCACGCAGGAGATGCCACAGCCTGGACGCCCCCCCCCCCGCCCCGCCCTCACAGGTCCGAGAGGAGACCCCACTCAACAGCCTCGTGAAAGGCTCAGCCCAGTCCCCCGGATCCCCTGCGTCTCCTCTGTACAAATGGGCTTGAAAAATAGCTCTAACTCGTGGGTAACCCTTAAAAATATGATGCTAAGTGAAAAAAGCCAGACACAAAAGGGCAAGTGAGGCCTCGCCACCCCCTTGAACTCGACCAGCTGGGCCTGGCCTGGGACAGACTGACGGACAAGAGAAAGTTTTGAAAATTCTGTCTCTCTTAACAAAACCCCGGCTCTTGGAAGAGATCGTCTTAGATGCCCTGGTCTCTCTCTTTGCTTCCTCTGTGCTATTCCTCGCCTCCCCCCCACCCAAGACGGATGGACACTTCTGATTATCGTGGAGGAAGGTCGTGTTCTCAGAAGCGAAAGAGAACAAAATTAACACTTTACAAAAGAGCCCCCTTATAGTTACACGTGCGTAGTGCAAAAGCATAAGCCTGACTCCGCCTGGGGCCCCTGGGAGCACAAAATAATTCTTGTCTAGAGTCAGGCAGACTCTGTCCCAACCAGCGGAGTCCCGGGGGACCTCCCTGTCTGCTGTGAAGAGCCAGCCCTCCATTTCGTATTCATTTCAGCGTTCCTCATCTGAAACTGTCTGCTCTTTGGATTCTCTTTTTAACCAATTAGAACATCTGTTTGCCTGGGCGCCTGGGTGGCTCAGTCGGCTGAGCGTCAGACCAGCTCAGGCCATGATCTCACAGTTCGTGGGTTCGAGCCCCGCGTCGGGCTCTGTGCTGACGGCTCGGAGCCTGTTCCAGGCTTCGAATCCCCTGCTTCGGGTTCTGTGTCTTCCTCTCTCTCTGCCCCACCCCTGCTTGTGCTCTGTCTCTGTCTCTCTCAAAAATAAAATTAAAAATGTTAAAAAAAAAAAATCAAAAAAAGAACATCTATCTGCCTGTTTCCTTCCCTGATTAATGAGTTAAATAAAATCTTTAACATATATGCATAGTCTTATCTGTACGACAGGCAGGATTTTACCTTTCTTTGAAAAAAAAATTAGAGAGCAGGGAAGAGGGATAGAGAGAGAGGGGGAGGGATAGAGAGAGAGGGGTGGGGGAGAGAGAATCCCAAGCAGGCTCCACAAATGGAGCCGGATGTGGGGCTTGATCCCACGGCCCTGGGATCATGACCTGAGCTGAAATAATCAAGAGTCAGACGCCTAACCAACTGAGCCACCCAGATGCCCTTTTGAAAATTACGTTTAACAGACTTCTGAAAGGGAAGGTGTGCCCAGATGTTCCGGACAAAATGTTCTCTTGTTCGCTATTTATGGCCGAAAGTGGTAGGTTCCCAAGCACAGATTGTACTTAGCCATGACAAAATACCAGACTCGGGGGCTTAAACAGCAGACGTGTCCTCTCCTGACATTCTGGAGGCCGGAAGTCGGAGATCAAGGTGTGGGCTGGCTGGTTCCTCCTCACCTTGCCTTGTGGACGGCCATCTTCCCCGTGTCCTCACGCGGTCGTCCCTCTGTGTCTGCGTCCTGATCTCCTCTCCTAAAAGGACACCAGTTCTATTGAATCAGGGCCCATCGACATGACCTCATTTTTCCTTAATCGCTTCTTTCAAGGCCCCGTGTCCAAATGCGGTCACATTCCCAGGTCCTGAGGGTTGAGACGCACATCTGAACTTGTCAGGGACACAAGTCAGCCTGTGACATAGAGCAAGACGCAGGGTGTGCCGGGGTCTACGGCGCGGACAGGTGGCCGGGGAACCTGCTGGGTGAGTGGCAGAGGCAGCCACGCTAGACCCCCGGGGCCTGGCACCAATAGTGTGCGAGGTGACCCAGTTAATCGGTCTGCCTGTGACTCCCAGGCCGGAGAAGGAATCCGCAGCAAGGCCGGTGACAGACGAGCCCATTGCTAAAAGAATGGGCCCTTTTCCTTCTGGTCTCACATTCTCGAATGAGCAGGCGACGTTCCCGGGTTCCTTGGCCGTCGACCGCTCGACCCTTTGACTTCAGGAAAGCAGACAGCGTGGACTGTCGGCTCTAGCCGCTGCCTCTTGATCCCCGACCTGTCGGTGCTGGTGTGGCCTCGGGGATTTCCCAGCAGTCTTGGCCACGGGACCATTAATCCACACCAGGAAGCCCAAGCTGCACAGAGCAGAAGAATCGAGACGCGCTGGCCCAAGGAGCGTGGGGGCCAGAGACGTGTGTGCAAGGGCCCCCATCACTGTCCCCACCAGACTGCTGGGAAGGCCAGTGTCCCTGCACTTCCTGCCATTTGGGCTCCTGTACCTCAATGCAGGACAGTTCCATGATTTGCCTTCTTTGTTTTTAAAGTTTGAGAGAGAAAGCATGAGTGAGCAGGGGAGGGGCAGAGAGAGAGGGGGAGAACATCCCAAGCACCTTGGGGCTCAGACCTACAAACCGGGAGACCATAGAGCTGGACACTTAATCGACTGAGCCACCCAGGCGCCCCTCATTTTTCTTTATCAAGACCTGCCTTGCTCCAAAAAAAACTCGAAATATCAATAAGTTTTTTTATTTCTAGAGTATACGGGGAGAAAGAGAGGCAGGTGATAAAGTGAAGCCAGGGTTGCGGCTGTTACATAGAAATGCAACACATACTGTTATGGGCGGTTATGGACTTCATGTTAGTGTCCCCCCAAAGTCGCATGGTAAAGCCCTGACCCCCAGTGGGGCTGTATTTGGAGATGGGCATCTAATGACCGGATGAAGGTTAAAAATGTCATAAGGGAGGGGCTCTGATCTGATAGGACCAGCGTCCTTGTAAGAAGAGACACCAGACAGCCTGCCGGCCCTCTCTCCTCTCTCCCCTTCCTTCCCTCCCTCCCCCTCTCTCTCTCCCTCCCCTCCCTCTCTGTCTCCTTCTCCCTCCCTCCCTCCTTCCCTCTCTTCCTCCCTCTCCTTCCCTCCCTCTCTCGTCTTCCCTCTTCCCTCCTCTCTCCTTCCCTTCCTCCCTGTCTCCCCCCTTCCTCCCTGTCCCTCCCTCCCTCCCTCCACTCTCCCTCCCTCCTTCTCCTCTCTCCCCCCCTCTCTCCCTCCCTCCCTGTCCCTTCTTTTCACACTAAGGAAAGGCCACAGCAAGTGAGAAGGAGGCGCCCCCCACAAAAAGTTATGTTGAAGCCCTAACCCTCAGCACCTCGGACAGTGATCTTATTTGGAACTAGGGCTGTTCAGATATAATTCGTCAAGATGAGGCCGTACTGGAGGGGGGTGGGCCCAACCCAGTATGCCCGAGGTCCTCGTGAAATGGAGAAATTTGGACACAGGCACGCACGGGGAGCACACCACGTGAAGACTGGAGTTCTGCCACAAACGCTGGTGTCTCCAGAAGCCGGGAGAGAAGCCTGGAGCACATCCGTCCCTATACCTTCAGAGGCAGCGCGGCCTGGCCACCATCTTGATCTAGGCTTCTGGCCTCCCGAACCGGGAGACGATACATTTTTGTTGTTTAAGCCCCCCGGTTTGTGGGACTTGGGTGTGACAGGGCCAAGGAACACACATACGGTCCTGCCAGTTGACACACGAGCTCCCTGGTGGCCAAAGCAAAGAAGGCATGTGTTCTTGGAATCTCAGTATTTCTTGCGGGCTAAGCTGGCCACCCCAATAGAACCGATAGGTCCAGGCTGCTCAGAGCAGTGCCTGGCCCCCAGGTCATGCTTGAAAAGAAATGTTACCTGGCATTTTTCTTATTTTTAATTTTCTAGCCACCGATTTTTTCCCCCAAAATATCATCACTTTGGGAAACAGCAGACTAGCAGCTGAGTTTCCCTCCAGCTCTGTGGCTTTAGATTTTATAATCTGCTTCCAGTGGCTAGTGTTGGTTTTCATTCCAGAGAAATAGCTGACATGGGATCCGTACGGGCTGTGGGCTCGGGCCAAACCACAGGGCCGGGGCAGACACGTACTGCTGGAGAGGCGTCCCGTTTCCCCGGCGTATGACAGGGACCAGCCCAGGTGCTGGAGGATGTGGCCGGCAAGGTCAGCGACAAAGCAGAGGGAGCATGAGGTGCCACCTATATGCTCTGCGTTGTCTTCCCATTGGCCGAGAGAAGGGACCTCCTGTTCCGTGTTGTCTTCCCATTGGCTGAGAGGAGGGGCTGCCTGCTCCACGTTGTCTCTTCCCATTGGCTGAGGGGAGTCTGCTCCATGCTGTCTTTTCCCATTGGCTGAGAGGAGGGGCTGCCCTGCATTGTCTTCCCATTGGCTGAGAGGAGGGGCCTGCCCCTCATTGTCTTCCCATTGGTTGGGGGGGGGGGGGGGAAACTGCTCCGTGTTGTCTTCCCATTGGCTGAGAGGAGGGGCCGCCTGCCCTGCATGGTCTTCCCATTGGCTGAGAGGAGCCTGCTCCATGTTGTCTTTTCCCATTGGCTGAGAGGAGCCCCCCCCCCCACGTTGTCTTTTCCCATTGGCTGAGAGGAGGGGCCTTCTGCTCCGTGTTGTCTTCCCATTGGCTGAGAGGAGGGGCCTGCCCTGCATTGTCTTCCCATTGGCTGAGAGGAGAGGCCTGCCCCTCATTGTCTTCCCATTGGCTGAGGTGGGGGGCCCTGCTCTGTGTTGTCTTCCCATTGGCTGAGAGGAGGCCCCCCCCCCCCGACGTTGTCTCTTCCCATTGGCTGAGAGGAGCCTGCTCCATGTTGTCTTTTCCCATTGGCTGAGAGGAGGGGCCTGCCCCGCATTGTCTTTCCATTGGCTGAGAGAAGGGGCCTCCAGTGATCTATCTGGTGCTTTCCACTGTGCCACCTTGGGAAAAGCACTCCGTCTCCCTGGCCCTTGCTCCTTCTTTTGTGAAGTGATGGGGTTAGACCATCAGGAGTTCTGTGCCCACCCAGCCATGCTCTCCTGGCAGACCTGCTGGTTGACAGATCGCTGAGTTCACGTGGGCTTCCAGATCCTTCTCAACACGGTGTCCAAACATTGCCAGCCAGATCAGTTGCACCAAACAGGAAGGTCTTTGGGGCGTCTGCGTGACTCACTCGGTTTAAGACCCCGATTCTGGATTTCAGCTCAGGTCATGATCTCACAGTTCGTGGGATTGAGTTCTGCGTCGGACTCTGCTGACAGCGTGGCCTGCTTGGGATTCTCTCTCTGCCTCTCTCTCTCTCAAAATAAATAAACGAACATTTCTAAGAGGAAGGCCTTTGATGCCCCGGATGAAATCATCCCAAAAGCCCCTTCAGAAGTGCATGTTCTAGAAGTTCATTATTTCTAATAAGGGCCTCAAACCGTGGCTCCTCTTATCCTCCGTGCTTCCGTCCTCACAGTCTGGTGGGTCTTGGAGTTTGGGTGTCCATCTCTTGCCTCTTCCGAGTGGACGTGGGGGGCGCTTCACAGCCCCTGACGCCCTCCCTCCCTCCCTCACACCCGCCCCAGCCCCACTGGCTCATGCACCGCAGCCCGGGCCTTTGCAGCGCACAGGCTCAGCCGGTCCGTCCTTGCGGTGAAACGGCGCGGCGCTCACCCTTGCGTCCCTCCGCCCACCCCCCCCCCACCCCCACCCCGTGCACCCACTGGCGTTGGCAGCAAGGTGACCACTCAGAGATATTTGTTGATGTTTTCAAATAAAAAACAGATCTGGCCTCATGCCCATTAGGATGCTCTACTATCACAAAAAACGATCAGAAAAACAAAACAGCCAGTGCTGGTGACCATGTGAAGACATTGCACTGGGGGGGAGAATATAAAATAGGGTAGCCACTATGGAAAACAGCAGGGAGGCTCTTCAACAGGTTCAAAAATCAAAATTACAAGTTGATTTTTCAAGACAACTAAAAATGGATCCAACAAGTCCACTTCTGGGTATACAGCCAAAGGAATTGAAGGTTGGGTCTCGAAGGGATATTGCACACTGATGCTCACCATGGCCATGAGGTGGAAACAACCCCAGCGTCTATCAAACAGATGAGGGAATAAAATCCTGGCGCGGACAGACAGACTGAGGGGCACGTTTGGACATTAAGGGACAGACTGGCCAGTGGGGACAAACAGTTCAGCAAACCTTTCAGGTGCAAAGGGTAGGAATTGATGGTTTGAGACGGGCCTTGGCACAGGTAAACAAGGGGACGTCCGTGAGTCAGATCTCAGTCCCGTGGGAAGGCTGGTGCTTTGCGGTAAGCCGGTGTTCCAGAACACAATCCTTGCCGTTCTCCAGGAGCACGGGGCTCAGGTAAAATTCAACACGCTGGCTTGAATGGGATGGAAGCCAGACGCGCGATGGAGACGTGCCGTCTGTGTTTTCCTGGCACGGAGAGGACCCTCTATAGCACTCGCTGAACGAATGCACGAAGGAGCGCATTGCATGAGTTGGTAGCAGGGAGCAGCCACTAAGCGCTGGGGTGGCCTGAGAAGGCGTCCCAGAGAAGGGGGCATCTGAAGGGCTCAAGGAGAAGACGGTCCTCTTACTCATCACGACAGCAAAGCAGTTACAAGGGACGGGAAGACGAGAGAACCAGTATTTGCCGGGTGTGCGTGATGCACGAGGCCCTAGCCAGTTCCCCAGGGGAGACAGAAAGCTCTCTAGTTCCTTCAGGCAGAGAAGGGTTAGGACAAGGAATTAACCGCTTACAAAGTTGTTGGAAGATGGGGGAGCTCGAATGTCTGGCCCTGCTCCGGGACCACCTCTCCCGCTCTCCTGGGACCCCTTTCTCTCTGTTCCCCTCCTCCCTGATCGTGCCAGCCTCGGTGCCAGCCTCTGGCAGCCCCAGGCTAACCCCCACCCCCACCCCCCCGCCAGCAGCGGCCTCGCCTGTTTGCTGTCTCAGAGCCCGGCAACAGCACCAGAAAGCTGTCTCGCATTTCCTGGAAATACCCCAGAGGATGTGAGTGTGGCATCCAAGCGTTTCCTACGGATCTCCCACCCATACAGACAAAATCAAGGGAGGCTGGGCTGCCATCCAGAGGCGCCGATCAGAGACCGGCTCCGCTCAGCAGCCTGGCTACTTTCGAGCGCAGGGAGAGGGGCAGGAGGTGGCCGGGATGTGGCTAGGGACGCTGGCCCTTCCTGGAGCCCGTGAGAGCAGGCCAGGTCAGCACCTCGGGTCTCCGAACAGCGCCCCAGACGCTCGCCTGGCTGAGGCGACGGGCGAGGCATTTGTCCTTCCTAAGCTCACCTGGGGCCTCGTTGAGGACACCTGTCCAGGTGCTGTCACCATGCCCCGAGTACACTCCCTGTCCTGCCAGGGACTCGCGCTCCCTGGGCCTCGCACCTCTTGCACCCCCTGGACTGTGAGACGCCTAACGAGCGGGGCCCACATGCTAGCCACCGTCGCCCCCACCGCCTGGCGTCTGCCTGGCTCCAGCCGGACCTGTGCACGGTGATAGGTACAAATGTGCCGGAACAAAAGGGCCCCGGAACCACTCAGGCAAAGGTGCTTCATGGTCTCCGCGCCACAGACGTCGTGCGTTCGTGTCGAACGTGAGCAAGTGTGCGAGCGGTGTGGAAAGGACGGTTGAGGGGGCCGGGAGGGCCCCCTGCAGAGGCCCGTGGCCGCAGTTCTAGTTCAAAATACCAAGAGCAGCTCCAGAAAGAGACTCGATTGCCCATGAGGTCCTGCTGTTTGAGACACAGGTTCGTTGCCCCCAGCACAGGTACTCTCGTATAAAACATTGATTCTGCTCAAGTTGCCTTGCTGGACGGGGGCGGCTTGCTCGTGGCGGGAACCCAGGGAGAACCCCCGTAAAGGAAGATCCCTCGGACGGGCTCCTCTCACCCCGTGGGGGGCCGGCGGTGCTGTTTCCAGGTTTTCTTTTTTTTTAATGTTTATTTATTTTGAGGGAGGAGGGGCAGAGAGAGAGAGGAAGAGAGAGAGAGAGGGAATCCCAAGCAGACTCCGTGCTGTCAGTGCAGAGCCGGACTCGGGGCTTGATCCCACGAACCAAGAGATCGTGAGCTGAGCTGAAGTCAAGAGTTGGAAGCTGAACCGACTGAGCCACCCAGGCGCCCCCGTGACCAGGTTTTCTGGAAGTGAGCCCAGCCCCAGCCCTCCCGGGGAGGGTGCCAGCACAGTAGGTGTATTAGACAAGCGGCCCCGGTGAAGCACGTTCCCGCTTTCTCACGTCTGCCCCGTCAAACCCGGCCCCGGGGAGATCCAGGCAGGTCTATAGCTTTTCTCAGATGGTACAAAGTGGGCCATTATCCCAGTATCGGAGGTCTGGCCCCTCTGTCACTTCTCCTGCCTGGTTCTGGGGTGTGGAGGGTGCGGCCTGTCTCTCCACCACCACTGTCACATCTGGCAGGGTGTCCCCTGCCCCGGGCCGGCCCAGCTCTTCCGGCACGGAGCAGCAGCGGGACGGTCTTCCAGAGCGGGCGGCTGAAGCTTGCTCTTAGCTGAGAATTGCCCGCGGCCACAGCCGACACCCACATCCCACCTGCCATCAGTCTTTGGGCCCGCGTGTGGGTTCTTGGGGACCGGTGCCCGGTCACTGGATCCCCTGGCTGCAGGCAACACCCATCGGGCCCCGGCTCCCAGCTGGCCACCCTGCACAGATGCCATCTGTGGGCCCCATGGCCAGCGGCACAGTGTCCCCGAGATGTCTGGGCCCTCGCCCCTGGAGCCTTTAAATGCCACCGAATGCAGCACAAGGGACTTTGAAGGTGTGAGGAAGTTAAGGATCTTGACGGGGGGATGCTGTCCGGGCTTACGTGGCTGAGCTCCATCTGTCATCACAGGGGTCCTTACACGAGGGGGGCAGAGGAACAAGGCCGCGTGATGTCGGGACCAGAGGGTCATGAAGCCTCCGGCTGCCACCGCCCCACCGTGGGGCCTGAACACTCATCCTGGGGAGGTTACACTTTCAGCGGCAGGAGCCAAGTAGCAGACGAGCAACGAGGTGTTTTCAGAGAATGACGGGTTGGCCCACTGTCAGCTCGGAGAGAGCTGGTGTGGGGATAACGTCAGAGGTGAGGGTGCCAGGTGCCGAGCTCCGTGCGCACGCGGGGCTGTAAGGTACATACATAATAGCCGAATTCAGGGAGGACGTACAGGTCAGATAACATTCAGGCTCTGGCTGAACAGACACTTGTCCCACAGGTGCCTAGAACACTCTTGCAAGAATCCTGGGTGCTTTCCTGCCTTTGCTGGGGGCTGTTGTCATTCACTCATGTATCTATTCATTCAGTCCGTTGGTCGACAAATCTCTCTTGAATGCCTCTGATTTTGCTGTCTGCCCCCTTGCCTGAGCTCTGTAACCCTCACCCCCGGCCACAGTGCCCCCCAACTGGCAGGACTCCCCGGCAGGACAGCCCCCCACCCCTGCATGGGAAGGCTCCTCACCGGGTGTTTCCCAGAAGAATCACCTGGGAGTTCGCAGGCCCCGCCCCCGAGAGTCCGGAACCACCTGGTCCAGAATGGGGGTCTGGGAGCCTGTGGTCGCAGCCTGTTTCCTGGTGATTCTTAGAGGCTAGGGGACACCGCATTTCCATACAGCTTCTGTGCACGCAGCTGCCTGGGGCTGGTTAGACACAGAGTCAAACTCAGCGGCTCAGGGTGGGCCAGGGTCCCCCGGGGGGCCGTGTGGGTGCCAGGACCACGCTGGCGCAGTGAGGTGCTCCAGGACTGTCGTCCCTCTCTGTCTCGTGCGCCCCATGAGCCCAGTGACATCTGCTTTCTGCCGAGCCCTTCCCAGGAGCAGGGAACATCCTAATGTCTTGTTTGATGAGTCACAGCCCCGTTTTACAGGTGGGGAAACTGAGGCATGGGGAAGCTAGGGACCTGCCAGGTGGTAGAGTTGAGCACGGGCAGACCTGGAGTGTGAGCCCACACCCAAAACAGCAAAGGGGGAAAGGAATAATGTTTTCTGGGGGACGCCCCTGAGTCAGAGTGATGTCCTGTCCTGTCCGTCCAGTCCTCTGACCCCTCACGGCAGCCCCACGGTGCACTTGTTAGTGCCCTTGATTTACAGAAGAGGGAGCTGAGGCACGGGAGCTCACAAACTGTCCCCAGGTCGCCAGTCAGCTCCGAGAGGCAGGGCTGGGGGGGGTCGGGGTCCTCGTGGGAGGGATCGCCGCAGCCATCCACACGTGCACAGCCGCTGTGCCGGGCACGGGCTGGTGCCCCTCGGTGACCTGGTCCTCTACCCGCCTGCTCACCCCACCAGCTGCCCCTGTCCAGCCACGAACCAGCCCCGTGTCCCTTTCCTGTGGCCATCATAGCAAATCACCACCAACCGGCTGGCTTGAAACAACAGAAAAGTCCTCTCTCCTGGTCCTGGAGGCCAGAGGTCTGAGATCAAGGCACACGAGGCTGTGCTCTGGCTGGTGGCTGCGGGGGGGGGGGGGGGGGGATCCCTCCTGGCTCCTTGCAACTTCTGGTGGCTCCGGGTGTTCCTTGGCGTGTGGCTGCCGCACTCCTATCCCTGCCTCCGTTGTCACATGGTCTTCCGCCCTCTGTGCCTGTCTGTCTCTTCTCTTCTATCAAGGACACCGTGTTGGATGAGGGCCACCTTCCTGCGTGATCTCACATTCACTAATGATGTCTGCAGAGACCCTACTTCCAAATGGGGTCACGTTGTGAGGATCCAGGTGGGTGGAAATGTCACGAGGATGCTATTCAGTGCAGGACAAGCCGTCCATCTGGGCTGGGCCCCAGGCTCTAGCACAAAACAAGAAGACAGGAGAGGCTGAGGGAGACACCAGCAGTCCCCAGGACGCCCAGGGCTCTGTCACAGGTGGGGCCAGCTGTGCAATCCCATCCTGACAAAAAGGGGGCCTTTTCCTCCCGGTTGCTTCACTGCCCTTCCTCGAATTTCCCCTCCAGGTCTTTCCCCCTCGTCTGTGGTGGGGAGCTCCCGGCTGTCGATGTTCTCGTGAGAGGTCAGAAGCAGAGGGTATGTTCTGGCTCCGAGGGAGGAAATGTCACTAGTTAAGAGGCCTGGGAACGTGTCCATCACCCGGTGGTCACACAAACACAATTCGATACTAGATACCCCTCCTTGCCCCTCAAATTAGTGCAAGTTTTTGTTTGCTTGTTTGTTTATAATAATCGCCAGTGCTGGCAATGCTGTCTTGAAACGGTCACCCAAGGCTCGTGGCCCCTTTTGGAGAGTAATTTGATAACGTTTCCCAAGACCTGCCAAAAGTAGTCATGCCATTCGGTTCAGTGATTCCACTTCTAAAAATCTCTCCGAAGGGAATAATCAGAGACGTGGTCCAATGCTCTGTACAAAGATGTTATTACAGCATTGAAAAATACGGTGGTGAAGAATACATTGGAAATGGCTTCAATGTCTAACCCTAAGGGGTTGAGGAAGTGAGCAGTGGCCTATGGGCTTGATAGAAAATGTTTACAAAGGGTCTGTACTAACCCAGCAGACCCCAAAATTGCACAAAGCCAGGACTTGGGGAGCTAGTCATGATGAACCTCATCAGGCGTCCACCTCTCCCTGGAAGAGGAAAAAACCCAAGTATAACAACGGGACTGTCCGTCTCTGGGACAGAGGTGAGACCCAGAGGGGTGGGAGGTGGCAGCCTAGAAATCACCCCCGAGACAAGGAGCACTTGAGGACGTGAGGTTTTGCAGCACTGGGGACCGCAGCCACCCCAGTCCCCACACCTCCCCGCTGGAGTTCTGTCCCCCTGCTTTCCTTCATCCTCCACCCTGCAGGCAGAGCCATCTTTGCGATCCGATCATCTCTCCCTCTCTCTCATGCCACAAAGCCTTCCACGGCTCCCCACGGGATAAATCCAAACCTGGATGGGAAGGCCAGGGGGTTCGCAGTCGGCTCACGTATCTGCCAGCCTCAACCCTCCCCCCGGCCACATTCCTCTGCTCCTTTCCTTTTTTTTTTTTATTTTTTTTATTTTTTTTAAAAAATTTTTTTTTTCAACGTTTTTTATTTATTTTTGGGACAGAGAGAGACAGAGCATGAACGGGGCAGGGGCAGAGAGAGAGGGAGACACAGAATCGGAAACAGGCTCCAGGCTCCGAGCCATCAGCCCAGAGCCTGACGCGGGGCTCGAACTCACGGACCGCGAGATCGTGACCTGGCTGAAGTCGGACGCTTAACCGACTGCGCCACCCAGGCGCCCCAACCTCTGCTCCTTTCCTGATGCTCTTCCCTCTGTCCCCCCTCCACTTCTTGTTTATTTCCTCCCAGAAAACTCCTACACATCCTTCAAAACCCAGATCAGTTCCCACCTCTTCTGTGAGCCTTTCTCCGAGTGTCCCCAAGTGAGTTGGAGCTGCCCTCCTCTGCTTCCGCTATCTTTTATGCCTCCTGGGTCCCAGCTCTCACCTGTCTGCCCTGTAATGATCCGTGTGGCACCCTTTCTCCTCCCCCAGGCTGTGAATCCCTGATGTGCAGGGACCCTCCCTTCCTTGCCAGAGCCCGGCGCCGGGCCAGCCCGTGCTAAAGCCCCATTAAATGTTTGGTGAGTAGGGACTACGTGTGTTGGCTGAGCGAGAAAGTCCAGATTCATCTACTCGTTGGAATGAAGGTCAGAAGCAGGGATTAGGACCTTCATGTAATACGTGGGGAAACTGAGACTCACAGGGATTAATAATCTAAGACAGCAAGAGGCAGAGCTGGTGTGGTCTGAATCCAAAAAACTCGTGTTCTTTCTCCGACACCCGTCTTCGCTCCCTAGGGCTGCTTGAGACAGCAGGGATGTGTTTTCTCACAGTTAGAGGTCACGGGTGTGAGATTAAGGTGCTTTGCAGGGCCAAGCGCTCTCCAGAGGCCCCAGGGGAGAATCCCGCCTTGTCTCTTCCAGCTCCTGGCGGCTCCCGGTGTTCCTTGGCTCGTGGCCACATCACTCCCATCTCGGCCTCCATTTTGCGTGGCCTCGTCTCTCTTTTCCCCCAGAGTGTCTCCTATGAGGACGCACCCACCCGGGTAATTACATCTGCAAAGCCCCTTTTTCCGAAGAAGGTCGCATGCCCAGGCTCCCGGAGGTTGGGGCGGGGACGGCTCTTTGGGGGGGGGGGGTCTACTCGCAATTCATAACACATACCTACAGTCACGATATGTATGATTTGTTTTAATTCGATTCGTTTCTATGCATCAGGTTTCATTTTAACCCAGTTCAGTCCTGTCAGTGATGATCCCATGCCTGCCATGCGCCAGGCCTGACAATTCCAGGGATGTGCCTCCCCACGCAGCGTCCCCACTCTACTGAAGGGGGGCTGCCGGACGGGACAGCCAACTCTCCCAGTCGGCCTGCTGTGGGGGTGCGGAAGGAGGTGGCAGGCGCCCTGGTCACAGAGGGCCCCCCGGGCTCCCGGGAGCTGGGCTCTGCAAAGTGGACCGAGCACCCCCAGGGCCTCAGAGGGCTCCCCACCCTTCCCTCCCCGACCAAGGGTCCCCGGAACCCAGCGCTCTGCAAGCCCAGCTTCCCTTTCTCTTGTTCTAGAGGAAGTCCGGCCAGTGGCTGCCTGGTGGGGTCCTGGGTGCCTCCTTGGGTCTACGACACCAGACTCTCTTTCCAGGGAAGACAAACCACTGCCCAGCCGCAGAGGTGCTCAATGCCTGCTCCCACTGGCCTTCTTTAGCAGAGAGAGAGAGAGAGACAGAGAGAGAGAGAGAGAGACAGAGACAGAGAGAGTCCACGCACGCACAATCAGGGAGGGGCAGAGAGAGGGAGAGACAGAATCCCAAGCAGGCTCCACACCATCGGCGCAGAGCCCGAAACGGGACTTGATCTCGCAAACCATGAGATCGTGACCTGAGCGGAGACCAAGCGTTGGATGTTTAACCGATCGTACCTCCCAGGCACCCCTAATGTGTGAACTATTTTAAAGGTCTTTTCTGTTCTTCTCTTCGTCCCCCTTCCCTCCCTGAGCCTCTGTGATCCAGAAAAGACCATCCAATAAGGTGAAGGGTGAACGCCTAAGTATCTCCCTGCCTTTGGGTGAATCCCATCCCTCAGGACACATTCCCTGAGCAGAACTGTGGCTCTTCCAAGAGCACGAAGTTCTCTGGGACCCTCTCTCCCACCCCCTCCACCGGGGAGGCCACACTGAGGGTTGCTGGAAGGCAACCACCGCCCCCCCCCCGCCCCCCCCCACACACACTTGCTTTACCCTGTCCCTCCACGCTGGCCCCAGCCTGCAGCCACCCTGCTTCAGGCGCCCACGCCAAGCTCCTTCCGGAGCCCGCCAGGTGCGCCCCGCGGGGCCCTGTGCTCTGGCTCTCCCTCTTCCTCCCGCGTGTCCCCTGGCTCACCTGTAAAATGGTGACGGTGTATCCTTTACTCCCCTGGGTTTTCTTCATTGAGGGAAAATATACATAACATTGAATTGACCATTTCAACCATTTTTTTAAACGTACGGTTCCATGAAACAAGTACTTTCACGCTCTTGTGCAGCCGTTGCTACCATCCAGAACCTTCTCATCTCCCGGAATTGAAACTCTGTGCCCGTTAAGTACTCACTCCCCGAGCCCCTGGCACCGACCCTCTACTTCCTGTGTCTGTGAATTCGACCGCTCTGGGGACCTCACGTGAGCAGATTCATACAGGGTTTGTCCTGTAGTGACTGGCGTCAAGGTTCACCGATGTCGCAGTGTGCGTCAGAACTTGCTTTTCAAGGCTGAGCAACGTTCCATCATATGGATGGACCACAACTCGTGTCATTCGTTCACCTGTCGATGGACACGGGGGTCGTTTGGGTCCCTGCTCTCAGTTCTTTTGAGTACGTTCCCACAAAGTAGAGTTGAATCTGTATCCAGAGGTGACATTACTGGATCATACGATGACTCCGTGTTTCCCTTTTTGAGAAACAGGCCAGACTGTTTCCCCCAGCGGCTGCCCCGTTTCTCCTTCTCCCCCGTAGGGTTTTCGGTGAGAATTGAATCGGCAGGGAGAGCAGCCCTCGGCGAGGATACAAGGAGACACATGTCAGCGTCTCCCGGGGCTCCCCGTCCCCCAGGGTGGAGCCGAGTTCCTCCACTTGCCTCCAGGGCCGCCTCAGCCTGGCCTCTCCAGCCACCCCAGCGCCTTCTCCTGCCCTGGCTCCCCCTGACGCAGGCTCTGTTGGGTGCCCCAGACTGGGACTTCTTCAAGGAGCCTTGAGTCTTGGTTTGTGCTGGTTCCTCTGCCCTGCCCCCCCATCCACCTGCTTTGAGCATCAATTATGTGCCCCGCCCCCCATCCACCTGCTTTGAGCATCAGTTATGTGCCGCCTCCTACAGGGAGACTTCCTGGTTGTCCAGACTCACGTAAGTACCCTCGCGGCCTTGTGGCGAATCCCTGAGGGTCTGAGACGTACAGGAAGGAGGAAGGAGGCCTCAAACCTCGGCCCTGGGACCCGGGAGACCTTGTCCATCTCTTTACTCTGCCCGAAGCTCCCACTGCGTCTGGTCCTTCCGTCCCAAAGCCCTCCGTCACGAGTGAGTTCGGTGAGTGAATGAGTGAACGAATACCTGTGCGGCCGTTGGCAGGCTCCAGCCAGAGGTCCCCTCCCACGTGTGGGGCTGGGCAGAGAGGCGGCCTCCTGGGAGGCTTGGAGCAGGGAGCTGCCCTGAGGCCTTAGGAAGGTGGCCTGGCTTCTCTGAGGCTCATGCAGCACCTGCTGAGGCCTTGTGGGCATCAGAGGTCATGGGCATGACCTCCTGTCTGGACAGCCCCCTCATCAGATGGGCTAGTGAGGGGGACTCCTCCCCATCCTGGGACTGCCACCCCTGGAGCCCGCAGAGATGCACACAGCCCCGTGGGCCCGCTGTCCGCCCGCCCCAGGAGTACAAGGCCAGGTGTCCCTTTAGCACACACGCACCCGCACACAGGGGCACATAGAGGAGCACCTCACTCACCCAGGGAACCCCACCGACGAACCAGAGTTTGCCAAAAAGAAAGAACGAGAAAGATTCTGGGTCTGAGCTTCCCAAACAGACACCACAGTTTGGTGACACGGCTTTGCGGACACGGCCCCCCAGCTCCTCAGAAAAAACGTTTGTACTCTTGAGGCCCGAGGCCCATGAACAGGGTGCTGGGGTCCCGGCCTTCAACAGCTGCACAGTGGTGACCGTGACACTACCATCTCGTGTGTCCGTTCCCACTCATCCCTCCCACAACCGCAGGAAGGGCAGGATTTTATTACCATCCCTACTTGAGAAATGAGGGCGCAGAAGCACAGAGAGGTTAATTCACTTGCCAAGGTCACAGAGCTAATAAATAGCGGTGCTGAGATTCGAGCCCGGGCAGCCGGCTCCAGCGTCTACACCTTGACCTCGGGGCGCTGGTACCCTAGATGCCCAAGAGGCTGGTCTGAGCGCAGAGAGCCCGGCTAGGGACGCTGGGCGGCAGACGAGCTAGAAAAAGAAGAGGAGCTCCTTCTCCCCTTCCCCCCACCCCCATGGTCCAGCCAGGGAGGGAGCATTTTCTTTCCTTTCCAGGCAGGCAGCCGGGGACGGTCTCTTGCCCTCCTGTGGTCCAGCCGTGACGCGGCCCGGAGGGCGGGCTCCCTGCAGCTGGAGGTCAGGGCTGGCGTCCCCAGCCCCATCAGCAAGCAAGGCTCAGGGGCCCTCGGTGTCCTGTTAGAGATGCCAGGGGAGGCACAGCTAGCAAAGCAGGGGGTTGCTGCTGCTTTAGTGGATGCACAGAAATCCTCTGGACTCCTCGGCATGAATATCTCCACCAGGAAGGCCTGCTGTGTGCGGCTGACTGCCCCGCCCCCCCCCCCCCCCCCCCACCGGCCACGAGGCACCCGGGACCGGACGCTTTGCCAAACAGGGTCGGTCTCGCTGGGATGCGGTGAGGTGCACCGCACGGTCCTCCTTGCCTCTTCCGCCACACGTCGGGTCACTGTGACATCTGTCTACTGAGCAACGGCAAAGCGCCTTCCCGACACCTAGGGCGACAATCATTTTAAGCCAGAATGCTGCCTGTCCGTGTCCCGAAGCCACCCCGAGGTCGACAAAGACGCTGAGAAACTGACGGGGCGCCTGTAGGTTTTGGAGGCTCCCTGGGACTCGGGCCGAGAGGCCTGCACGACATCCTGCTCCAGGAGCCTCGCTGGCCGCCCGGGATAGGCTCTGAGCTCTGCAAGGCAGGTGGGGAAGCCTTCGGGGACCTGGCCTCTGCCCTCTCTGGGCTCAACATCCCCACATCCGGGAATGCCTGGGGGCTCTGGTACTACGCCCTCCCGGGGGCACTCTGAAAGGATCGTTGTTCCACCTCCCTTAGCGCTGGCCCACGTCTCCTCCTCCCCCTGGATGCCCTCCAGCCCCCCCACGCCGAGGCGCCTGACTAACCCCATTCATCTGCGATAGCCACCCATGCGTACTTCCTGTCTGAAATTTTCCCTGACTCAGGCATTCATGGTTCCTGGTCTCCTCCGAGAACACATTGAAATATGTTCCCCCAGGCGCCGAGGGCCTAGAAAACAGGGCCAATCTCTGTATCCGCACTACCCGGAAGCCATGCCTGGAACCGCCCCCCACCCCCACCCCCAGACATTCGCTAATTGCCGGGACGAGTGTGTGGGTGAAGGCACTGGTGTCACAAGCAGATAAGAGACTTTGGAGCCGCCCCGGGCCAGAGTCGGAATGCCAGCCCTGCCGTTCACTCTGCGGACGTCCATCCGTGGCTTCACCCCTGCAAGCCTCTGTTTTCTCCATCTGAGAAATGGGCGCAGGGACCCCTTCTCCTAGGGGTGGCTACAGAGCCGAGCTGAGGGTCGGTCCCCGCTCCGTGCAAAGAGTTGGGGCATGTTGTAATGTCCTATAAAAAGGTCACCGGACGAAGAGGCTGTTTAGCCAGGGTTAAGAGCAGGGACCCTGGAGCCAGGCTGGCACTTCCTGCGCAGGCCGATCGCAGGGAGAGAACTTCGGCAAGCTTTAGCTCTTCTCGGCAAAATGGGCTTGACAATGGTTCCTCCTGGGCGGGTGGCCGAGAACCGAATGAGCCCATCTTAGGGATGGAAGGAAAGATTAAAGCGGCACACAACAGCACCTGTTTGGAAGCCATGCCAAGTGCCGCTCCATACACCCTGCAGGGGTGCCTGCTGGGAGGAGCCCCCCCCGCCCCTCCACCTCCTTCCCCAGGACTTTGTCTTCCGGGTTTGGACTCCTCCACGGGTCCCGCCTGCCCCCCTGGGAGGGGAAGGACCTGGCTATTTGTATGGAGGACTTTGCTCCGCAGCTCGCAGAAGGGGGCCGAGCCCTTCGCACATGGCTAGAGAGTTCAAATGCCAAGTTTATGGTTCACGGCTCCACGTAGTGTCCTTAGGGAAATAACACGGGGGTACCGCCCGGGGCCGAGGACGGGTCTGACTGGGGACCACAGGACTTGCAGCCTCGCCCTGGCAGGTGCACGTGCAAGAGGGTGGGCGCCGAGCACTGAGGGGGGAATCTTCTGACAGGGGCTGCACCCCCACCCACATACCCCGGGCACCCCGAAAGTTCAGGCTCTGTACTCCTGTCCCCTTCTCCGTGACAGAGTTCTCCTAGATCCCATCCACTCCCATTAGCATAAAGAAAAGGGTCGAGGGGACGTGGGTTCAAACCCCACTTGTGTGGCTTGCTGCTGTGTGACCTTGACCTCTCTGGACAATGTCTTCCTCAAAGTGGGGTTAAAGATGCTGTCCAAAAAGGGAGCACCGGGGGATTCAGTGGGCTCAGGGAGGACACAGAGTGCTGGTTCCTTCTCAGAAATGGTTTCCTCCGGGCCTCTTCAGCCGTGAGGGTCACCTCCACCCCAGACCATGGCTAACTCGCGGGGGCGCGCCTCCCACCCGCTAGTGAGGTCTCTGCTTCAGAGCTCAGCCAGCCTTGTCCGTGTGTCCCCACCCCCCACCCCCTGCTGTGCCCCGTGAACGCTCCCTGATCAGACAGGTAAGCACACGCTGGTCAGCGTGGGCTCCTCCCACACGTGGTCTTTACAACCCTTTAACAAGAAGCAGCGAATGTTTGTCTTTAGACTGGTTCCGGGCAGAGAGATGAAAGGAGTAAGAGAAACCCTGGAGGGCCCCCCGGAGGAGGTGTTGGGGGGGAAGCTGCGGATTATGGGGTGTCCGGCTCTGAGAGGGCAGCCCAGCCGCCCCAGGGGCAGGTGGCGGGAGAGCAGGTGCTCACCACGCCCCAGGGTCACGGCGGTGCGCGTGGGCGCAGCACCCCACGCGCGGTGGGGGACACCACTGAGGGGCGTGTCGTGGGCTGGATGGTGGCCACGTCCCAAGCCCTGCATCGTCTGCCTTATTTGGCAAAACGGTCTTTGCAGGTGGGACTGAGTTGAGGCTCTCCACGCGAGAGCATCCAGGTGGATCCTGAATCCCGTAACAAGCGTGCTCACGGGAGGGAGACGACGGCGAGAAGGGCGCGTGGAAATGGAGGCAGAGCTGGAGTGTGGGGGCCGCCCCCGCAGCTGGGCCAGCGGGAAGGACCCTCCGCTGGGGCTTTCGGAGGGAGCACGGCCCGCGGGCTCCCCGATTCCGGGCGCTGGCCCTCACTCTCTGAGAGAATCGATTCGCGTCCATCTAAGCCTCCGCTTGTGGACTTCGATCCGGCAGCCTCGGGAGGCCGGTACCCGAGCTTCCTGCGGCCCGTGAAGCCCCCGACTCTTCCCCACTGGTAAGCAGCACCTCACTAACACAGTGATTTTGAGGACAAAGCGAAGTATTTAGGCTGAGTCCTATTAAATTGGCCGTTCATGCAAGCAAGTGCGAAATAATTGGAAGTTGGCAGCTTCGGGTTGTGAGTCGACTACTGATCTGTGCAGAGAGAGCTTGGAGCCGCGTCTGGCACGCAGCAAGTGCTCGGCAAACCTGGGGACACACCCCCAGGGCAAGGGGAGGTGACGCATCCACTGGGGCAGGCAGGGCCCACGGCTGGGGGTGAAGTGACATTCACGCTGGGCTCCGAGGGGTGGCTGGGAGCTCATACGGAGAGAATGGGGCTGCTGGGGGGGACACCCCCAGGAGGGGGGGGGCAGGGAGGGAAATGGTGGCTTTGTCAGGTGCTGGGAGAGGACCGGGGCGGCTCACCTGGGCAGAACGGTGCAGGGGTGAGGACGGAGCCCTTTGCACCTGCTCTGTGCCCAAAGGGAGCGTCTCCTCAGGGCTGTCAGGAGCGCCACGCCCCCGCTCACGCCCCTCCCTGGGGCACGTGACCCTGGGAGAAAGCCTAGGAAGGCATTAGCCTCATGTGTGCGTTTCCGGGTCTGTTCTAATGGATTACCCCAGACTGGGTGGCTTAAAATAACAGGAATGAATTTCCTTATGATTCTGGAGGTCAGAAACCCGAAATCAGTGTCAATGGGCCCAAACTGGGGCCTCAGTGCTCCATCTGGGGGCTCCAGGGGAGTAAGCCCTTCCTTTCCCAGCTTCCAGAGCTACACTACTCGCTTTCCTTGGCTGGTGGCCCCTTCCTCCATCTGCAAAACCAGAAGCTCACTGCCTTGGGTGTCAAACCTCCCCCGGCCTCCTCTTCAAAGGACACCTGCAATTTCAGTTGGGGTCACCTTGCCTAATCTAGGAGAATCTTCCCACCCAGGATCCCCCGGGGTAATCACACCTGCATGTCCCCTTCCCATACATGGTGACACGCACGGGTTTCCGGGGATCAGGACCAGAATGCCGGGGCCACTATTCAGCCGCCCACCCTTGCCCTTATAGGTCCCTCCTGCTTTGGATCCTGCTCCCCCCACCCCACCCCACCAGCTTTAGCTCCTCACCTGCCCACAAGGACCACCAAGCCCCGCTCAGATGTGCCAGTGACCTGCTTCTTCTGGAATGTTCTCCCTGCCCTTCCACAGCGTTCCTCCTTCTGGAGACCCCAGGGGTAACCTTCCCTGTGGCACTTCCCTGGCTGCCCCTCCCCGGTGCCCCCAAAGCAGCGCATCTGCACCCCCTCACTCGCAGCATCTGAAACCCAGGTCGGTTCTGGACCCACGATGGGAGGGACCCACCTCAAACAAGCACATGACCTTGAAGGTAGGAGGTGAGGAAGAAAAGGATAGGTTCAGGTGAGAGCAGCTAGAGATGCCGTGAATGCCCAGAACAGACACATACGTGTCAGGGGCAGAGGAAGTGCACTTTCCGGTGGTGAAGAAAACTTGGAGCTAGCCTCGACTGAGGTCTCACCACGTCCCAGCCACAAGACGGCTCCAACGTGGTCCTCACAACATCTCTAAGAGAGAGAAACTGTGACCGGGTCCGCTTTGTAGATGAGGACAAGGAGGCACAGAGAGTTTCAGTCATTTCCACAAGGTCACACAGCCAGCGCCCTAGGGCAGAGCTGGGCTCTGGGCCGTCTGGCTCTGATGCTGACCTCGTCTGGCATGATGTTACAGAGAAGGCGGTATGCCGACAAGCCTGGAGCTCCAGGGCACAGACCCAGGCAGAAGCCAGGGCCCTGGAAGCGGCTGCTGGAGCCAACAGATGTGGGTTCTCCCCCAGCTGGCCACGCGATCCGCTGTTGGTGAGCGGTGGTTAGTACTGCCCTTGACGAGCACAGGTGGCAACAGCAGGAAACATGACATGAAGGGTGAGCTCCGTCCCCAGTGAGACCCATACCCAGGCAGTCGGGGTCATCCCCTAGGAAGGAGCACAACCAGAGGTCACGTGGGGGCCCTTCCAGCTCAAGGATCCCCAACTTTGTGGGACGTACACAGAGGCACCCGCAAGTGCTGAGCTCAGAGGAGCATTACTGTGTTTCAGGAGAAGGAAGACCTGGCGGCTGGAACACTACTGGTTGGGGGAGAGAGAGGGAAGCTTTTAAGCAGGCTGACCAAGAAAAAAGAGAGAAGATGCATTATCACTATGCAGAATGAAAGACGGGGTGTCATGCAATCAGACGGACGTTAACAGGATGAAACAAACAACTCTAGTCTCATAAATTCACCAACATGGATGAAATAGACCAACTCCTCGAGATCTGCAAATTACCACCTCATGCATGAGGAACTAAATCACCCAAGTCTTAAATTTATTACACACATTCAATGTTTAAAATGTTGAACAAAGAAGATTCCAGACCCAGAAGGTTTCATTGGCCTATTTTACTAAACCAGAAGGATGAAACAACTATTCTTGAAGAAAATTGAGGGAGGAAACATTTCTGGATTCGTTTTATGGGATCAGCATGACCTAATACAAAAACCAGATCACACTACAAGTTAAAAACGGAAAGCAAAAAACTATAGACCAAGATCTGTCATGGACATAGATATAAAGATCAGCAAAACATTAGCAAATCAATTCCAGGAGCATATAAAAAGAATAATACTGTATCATGACCAAGTGGGGTTTATCTGGAGAATTCAAGGCTTGTTGAAACTATTTTGAAACTGACCACTATAACTCACAGTGTTAGAGACTAAAGAAGAAAAGCTACAATAGCACATAAACAGAGTTAGAAAAATCATTTGATGAAAATCAATATCCATTCATGGTAAAAAAAAAAAAATCCCCAAACCAAAAACTCTTAGCAAACTAAGATAGAATATAACTCCCTTAATGGGGAGAAAAGATATCTCCAAAAATTCTACAGCTAACTCACACTTAATGGTAGAAAAATGACTGCTTTCCGTGTTCAGAATAAGAAAAAGGTAAAGATATATATCTTTTTTTTTTTTATTTAAATTTTTTTTTTCAATGTTTTTTATTTTTTTTTTATTTTTGGGACAGAGAGAGACAGAGCATGAACGGGGGAGGGGCAGAGAGAGAGGGAGACACAGAATCGGAAACAGGCTCCAGGCTCTGAGCCATCAGCCCAGAGCCTGACGCGGGGCTCGAACTCACGGACCGCGAGATCGTGACCTGGCTGAAGTCGGACGCTTAACCGACTGCGCCACCCAGGCGCCCCGTAAAGATATATATCTATATCTATATCTATATCTATATCTATATCTATAGACAGATAGATATATTCATCCCTTCTATTCAACATCATAATGGAAGTCCTAGACAGTGCAATAAGGAGAGAGAAAGAAATAAAAGGCACGTAGATTGGGAAGGAAGAAATAAAACTATCACTATTTGCAGATGACATGATTACTTAGAAAAAGCTTCTAGAAATAACAAGTATACTTAGCAAGGCCACAGGATACAAAGACAGTATTAAAAACTCAGTTGTATTTCTATATACTAAAAATAAACTATTTGAAACTAAGATTTAAAAAACAATACTATTCAGTTAAGTGTCCAGCTCTTGATCTCAGCTCAGGTCTTGATCTCAGGGTTGTGAATTCAAGCCCTGCATTGGGCTCCATGCTGGGCATGGAGCCTACTTTAAAAACAAAAACAAAAACAAACAGTACTATTTATAATTACTCTCCCCCCAAATAAATAATTAGGTAGTAACATAACAAAATATGTGCATGACCAGTGTGTTAAAACTGCAAAAACACTCATGAAAGAAAACAAAGAATATCTAAATGAGTGGAGAGATATACTATATTCATGGATTGGAAGATCCCATACCGTTATGATGCCAATTTCCTCCAAATTGATACATTAATTCATCCCAATCAAAATCTGGGCAGGATTTGTTTTGTAGTTATTAACAAGCTGATTTAAAATTCACATGGAGAAAGAAAAACAATTCAAATGGAAAAGCAAAGGAAGTAAAATAGCCCAAACAACATTGCAATAGAAGAACAAGGCTGGAGGCTGACACTACCTGATTTAAAGACTGAATACAAAGTCATAGTAATCAAAATATTGTAGTATTGGTGGAAAGACAGGCACATAGATCAGTGGAACAGAACAGAGTTCAGAAGTAGGTCCACAAATATATGGCCCCTTGATTTGGGTTTCTTGTAAATGCCTTATTGAGATTTAACTCCATATCATACAATTTACCCATTTAAAGCATAGTAAAATCCAGTGTTTTTTGGTATATTCTCAGAGTTGTGCGGCCATCACCACAATCAGTTTTCAAACATTTTCATCACCCCCAAAAGACACTCTGGACTCTTTAGCCATCATCCTGTCTCCCCCTTAACCCATGTCTTAGGCAGCTCCTAATCTACAAATTTCTAAAGATTTGCCTATTCTGGACATGTCCTAGAAATGGAATCCAGGTGGTCTTCCATGAATGGCTTCCTTCACTTAGCACAGTGTTTGCAAGATTCATCCATGTTGTGGTCTATATCAGTGACTTGTTCCTGTTTATTGGTGAATAATATTCTGTTGTGTGGCTATACCATATTTTACTTATCAGTTGATGAGTCGATGGACATTTGAGTTGTTTATACTTTTTGGATATTATGAACAATGCCGCTGTGAGCATTCATGTACAAGTTTTTGTGGAGACCTATGTTGCTGTCTCTTGGGTATACACCACGGATTACAATTGCTGGGTTGTATGGTAACTCAGTTTAACATTTTAAAGAACTGCCAGACTGTTTCCTACAGAAGCTACACCAGTTTCCCTCCCTACCTGCAGAGTATGAGAGTCCAATGTCCCCACATTTGGGCCAACGCTAGTCTAGTCGTTAACTGCCTTTTTAATTCCAACCATCCTAGTGGGTGTAGAGTGGCATCTCATTGTGGTTTTAATTTGCATTTCCCCGATGACTAATGGTGCTGAGCCTCTTCTCATGTGCTTATTGGCCATTTGTACATCTAGTTTGGAGAAATTTCTATTCAGATCTTTTCCACATTTTTAATTGGGTTATTTGTCTTTTATAATTGAGTTGTAAGAGTTCTTTATATATTCTAAATACAAATCCCTTATCAGATATTTAACTGATTTTTGACAAAAGTACAAAGGAATTCAGTAGAGAAGAAATAATCTTTTCAGCAAATGATTAGAGTAACTGGACATCCATGTTAAAAAAACAAAAACAAAAACAAAACAAGCCTCCACCTTTACCTCACATCTCATACAAAAAAATTAACTCCAAATGGATCGTGGGCCTAAATGTACACCGTAGAACTAGCAAATGGCTAGAAGAAAGCCTAGGATAAAATCTTTGTGGTCTCAGTTCGCCAGTGAATTCTTAGGTAGCCACACACCAATAAGAGAAAAAGCATTGATCGATTTCACTTTGTCACAATTAGAAACTTTTGCTCTTTGAAAGACACTTTTAAGAACATGAAAAGAAAAACCACAGACTGGAAGAAAATATTTGTAAATCCCACATCGGACAGAGGACTTGTATGCAGGATACAAAAGACTCCTCAAAGATTAACAACGACAAAACGAGCCACCTGATGTTTTAAATGGGCAAAAATTTGAGTGGACACCTTGCCAAGGAAGCTACATGAATGGTAAACACATGAAAAGATCCTCAGCATATGAAGTCATTAAAGAAATGCAAATCAAAACCATAATGAGGGGCGCCTGGGTGGCTCAGTTGATCAAGGATCAGACTCTTGACCTCAGCTCAGGTCTTGATTTTGGGGTCGTGAGTTCAAGCCCCGAGTTGCGCTCTGTGCTGGGCATGAAGCCCACTTAGAAACAAAACAAAACAAAACAGTGAGATACCACTAAAACCCCATTCGAATGGCTGACTCCGAGACTGATGGATGTGTCCACCCAGTAGATGCTACTCGGCCATAAACCCCCCCAGCTACTGGTGTGCCCAGCCACGTGAACGTGCCTGAAATCCACTGTGTTAAAAGAAAGGAGCCAGACTCAAAGCCACATACTCTTTGCTATGGACGGAGCTCTGTCCTCCCCAGACTTGTATGTTGAAGCCCTACCCCCCCGAGTGTGACTGTATTTGGAGACAGGGTCCTTAGGGGGTAACTACAGTTAAATGAAGTCATATGGGTGGGGCCCTGAGCTGATACGGTTAGTGTCCTTACAAGAAGGACACCAGAGAGCTCGCTCGCTCTCTCCATTATGTGAGGACACAGGCAGAAAGCCAGGAAGACGGGTCTTCTGAAAAGGAAAGGGGGCCATGTGTTAGTTTGAGCCGCTGCAACAAAATACCAGAGGCTGGGTGTGGGGGGCGTATCAACGACGGACGCTTGCCTCTCCCGGTTCTGGAGGCTGGAAACTCCAAGACCAGGGTGCTGGCAGATTCGGGGTCTGGAGGACCCGCTTCCCGCTTTATGGGTGGTACCTCCTAGCTGTAACCTCACGGGCTGGGGCGACAAGGGAACTCTCTTGGGTCACTTTTATGAGGGCGCTAATCCTATTCACGTCCTCATGACTCATCACCTTCTCCCAGAGGCCCCACCTCCTGGTACCATCGCACTGGGAATTAGGTCTCAACCCATGGATTTTGAGGAGACGCGGACATTCAGTCCGCAGCGTGCCGGCACCTTGATCCCGGGCACCAGCCTCCAGACCCGTGAGAAAACACAGGTATGCCGCGTAAGCCCGCAGCCTGTGGTATTTTTGTTAAGGCAGCTCCGGTTGGGTATCTGTTCTCTGCGATTTCATTTAACATGGCCTTCTGGAAAAGGTAAAGCTGTACAGACGGAGAACAGACCAGTGGTTTTCACGGGGCTAGAGACAGGAGGATTTAGCTACAAAGGGACAGAGGGGATTTGGTGGGGGCGGGGTGGTGGAGCTATTCTCTATATTCTGATCATGATGGTGGTTACACGGCACTGGACCTCTTCAAAGAGTGAATTCTGGGGCGCCTGGGTGGCTCAGTCGGTGAAGCGTCCTACTTCGGCTCAGGTCATGATCTCGCAGTCCGTGAGTTCGAGCCCCGCGTCGGGCTCTGTGCCGACAGCTCGGAGCCTGGAGCCTGCTTCGGATTCTGGGTCTCCCTCTCCCTCTGCCCCTCCCCTGCTCACGCTCTGTCTCTCAAATATAAATAAATGTTTAAAAAAAATTTTTTTAAGTGAATTCTGCTGTATATAAATTTACAAAGAAATGAAAGTATATTTTATGTCACAGGAACCCCTCCCCGCCCACCACCTCTGGCTGTTGTTTGGAGAAAATACTTGATGGGGAAGAGTGGGAGCAGGGAGGACGCCAGGCATCTGTGAGGCCGACCAAGATGGCGACGGTGTGGCCAGGTGCCAGGGAGGGGTCGGGCTGGTCAGATGGGGCTGTGTGTGGAGGTGGAATCGACAAGAGCTGTTGATGGGCTCCATGGGGCCGTGGAGAGAGGAGAACGATCGGCAATGCGGTCTGGGTATCAGCTGAGCATCTCCCTCCCTGACGGAGGAGAGCAGGAGGAACCGAGCATCCACCAGGATCCAGGTGCCGGATGAGGAGTCCCTCCTGCTACTTTGGCAGAAAGCAGTTCAGAGCAGGGGAGTAGGTGTCCACACGGTTGTCTGTGCAGTTGAAGGAGCCCAAGTGATTTCCAGGGCCGCACCCCTGAACTGGGTCATCAAGAAATCTGCTGCTTAGCCACGGTCAGGAAGAAGGCCACTGAAGAGCTCTGTCCCACTGAGGCTCCAGGAACATGCCACCCCACAGAATGAAGCCCGAGGGTGCTGCGGCTCCCTGTCGGCTCATTTCCTTCCAGACCCAAGACTCGTGCGGGCACATCTTCCCACAGTTCTGGAGGTTAGAAGTCCAAGCTCAGGGTGTGGGTAGAGTTGGTTCCTTCTGAAGCTTCTCTCCATGGCTTGTAGATGACCATCGTATCGTCTCCCTGTCTCACGTGGGCGTCCCTCTGTGCGTGTCTGCATCCTGATCTCCTCTTTTGTTTTTAAGTTTATTTTTTTTTATTTTATTTTATTTTTTTTTTCAACATTTTTTATTTTTTATTTTTGGGACAGAGAGAGACAGAGCATGAACGGGGGAGGGGCAGAGAGAGAGGGAGACACAGAATCGGAAACAGGCTCCAGGCTCCGAGCCATCAGCCCAGAGCCCGACGCGGGGCTCGAACTCACGGAGCGTGAGATCGTGACCTGGCTGAAGTCGGACGCTTAACCGACTGCGCCACCCAGGCGCCCCTTTAAGTTTATTTTTGAGAGAGAGAGAGAGCGTGTGCACGCACAGGTTGGGTAGGGGCAGAGAGAGAAAGGGAAAGAGAGAGAATCCCAAACACAGTACAGAGCCCGACGTAGGGCTCGAACTCACGAACCTCAAGACCATGACCTGAGCCGAAGTTGGACGCTTAACTGACGGAGCCACCCAGACGCCCCCTGATCTCTTCTTTTTTTTTTTTTTTTTTTTTTTTTTTTATTTATTTTTATTTATTTTTTATTTTTGGGACAGAGAGAGACAGAGCATGAACGGGGGAGGGGCAGAGAGAGAGGGAGACACAGAATCGGAAACAGGCTCCAGGCTCCGAGCCATCAGCCCAGAGCCCGACGCGGGGCTCGAACTCACGGACCGCGAGATCGTGACCTGGCTGAAGTCGGACGCTTAACCGACTGCGCCACCCAGGCGCCCCAGCCCCCTGATCTCTTCTTATAAGGACAGCAATCATATTGGATCGGACCAGCCCTAGTGACCTTGTTTTAACCCAGTTACCTTTGTAAAGGTCTTGTCTCTGCATACCGTCACATTCTGAGGTCCTGGGGGCTAGGACTGGAATACAGGAGTTTTTAGAGGGGACGTGACTCAGTCCATAACACTGGTGGAATATGAATCACATCTGGAACCCCAGTTGAAGGAAGTCTGGTAAATGTAGACTTTTTTTGAAGCTGTCTAGAGTTTTCTAAAGCTGTCCAAGGAGCAGTGTGCGAGAAGGGAGTTAGGACAGAGGCTGAGTCAGATCGTCTATTTTGGCCACAGGCAGATTGTGGGGGTGGAGACTGGAAATTGAGACTTGTTTAGATACTTTGCATTTGATGTCCAGGGCTAGTGTTAGAGGCTGAACTGTGTTTCTCCAGAAGAGATGTTCAAGTCCTAACCCCCACAACATGTGACTGTGATCTTGTTTCAAAACGAGGTCTTTGCAGGTATAATCAAGTAGAGATGAGGTCATTGGGGTGCATGGACCCTGATCTAATGTGACTGGTGTCCTCATGAGAAGGGACACAGACACACGCAGGAGAAGGCATGTGACAACAGAGACAGAGATTGGAGGGACGTATCTGTGAGCAGAGGGGCACCAAGGATCCACCACTGAGCAGAAGTTAGCAGGAGTCAGGGAAGGGTTCTACTCAGACAGGGCATGGCCCTGGTGACATCGTGGTTTGGGACTTCCGCCCTTCAGGACTTTGAGAGAGGAGCTTTCCTTCTCCGTAAGTCCCTGTTAGGATCAATGGCGCTGATTTTCGATGGTGCCTCTGATAAAACAGGGAGGGTCACATCCCCAGTCAAAGCAATGCGAATTCTCTTGAATAAAGAATGCTTTCTCTGTCCCCAAAGTGCCGTGGTGAGTGGTGGCCCCGTTTACGGGCAGGGGGGGGACACACTCAGGTCAGGCAACCTGCCCACCATCACAAGGCAGGTGAGGGTAAGCCAGGCTTGAATTCAGGCCTGCCTGACCCCCGCCCCACCTCCAGACACCCCAGAGAGTCGTCCGGTGGCCGTTCGTAGACTTCCGAGTCCAGATCCTGTCTTCTGGACAGCTGCAGTCTTTCAACTCTTGGGACCCATCAACATTCATGCTATTTTTATCAAAGTTATAACTACCCATACTTTTTTTTTTTTTTTAAATTTCTCAGTAAAATTACTTCCTAGGGCTGCCGTAACCAATAACACAGTCTGGGGGCTTAGAGTCCGGTAGGAGAACGCAGGTTCTCGCAGTTTGGGAGCCCAGCGTCCTAGCTCAAGGCCCGGTGAGGTCAGCGTCTGGCAAGGATCTTCCTGACTGACAGGCAGCAACCTCTCGCTGTGAACTCCACGTGGCGGAGAGAGCACCAGCTCCCTGGGGTCTCTCCCCCTTCCTGCCAGGGCACCAGCCCTATCGGATGAGGGCCCCAGCCTCCTTACCTCCTCATCTCACAGCTGTACGGTCACACGGGGGCTTGGAGCTGCAGCCCGTGAGTGTGGGGGACACAACGGTCAGTCCATAAAAGTGTGGTAGACTGAACAACGGTCTTCCAAATCGGTCTCTGTCTGCATCCCCGGGGCCCGTGGGTGTCGCCTCGTATGGGAAAAGGACAATGCCGATGAGATCGAGTCGAGCGCTGAGACGGGCAATCATCCTGGATGGTCCGGTTGGCCTCCCGTAATCAGCAGGGTCAGGAAGGCGGTATTCACACAGTAGGCAGCAGGGGGCACAGGTGGCAGAAGGGACAAAGAGGACAGGAGCAAGGAGTGGGCACCAACTGTCCCTCACAGATGGTGACCAGGGGCTCCAGAAGGAACACTTCTCTCTCCAGAACTTATTGGGCCACACCGCACTGCAAGGGCATTTTTAATCTAAACGGACACGTGCCAGGAGGAGATTTTTTTACTACAAAAGAAGAAGGGGAGAACGGATGTTGGGGACTAGTCCGCATTTCTGGTACACGTAACCTGTTGGAGCCTACGTCAGTTAGAAATCGCTCAGCTTCGAGGAACGGAAGTCCTGCCTCCAGAGGGCCTAAGGCAATAAGCCTCTTGTTTTCTCAGCGAACGAGAAGCGTTTGCTTGCTGATGGAGTGTGGCCGTTTCGAAGGTGACCACACTTTGAGGGCTGGTTTCCATCCTCAGACGTGCAGCCTCATGGGCAGAAAAGGGCTGCTGAGGCTCAACCATCGTCTTTGCAGTCAGGCCAGGAGGAAGGATGGAGAGTATGGCCAGCCTGTATGTCCCTCCTCGACAGGAAAGCGAGACGCTCCCCCAAGACTTCCACATGCCCTCCTTGCCCCAAGGCCTCTCTAGCTGCAGGGAAGTCTGGAAAACCAAGTATTTCGCTTTCTAGCCTTCGATGAGATAGTGCGTCAAAAATACGTACTGACTGACACGGATTTGACCACTGATTTCATTTCCGGGAATTTCCGTGCCCACAGTTATCGTCAGGGTTGCGCGTGGTGAAGGGCATCCGCCCAGAGATGTTCGTTACAGTGCGACTTGTCCGTGTGGAAAATCAGAAACAGCCTGCATGGTCAACGTGTCGTTTGGGTCCCAGCCCGTGAGTCAGTCGTTCCGCGTCTGGCCCCAGCATCTCTACTTCTTTGTCTGGAAAACGGAAGAAAATACGATGCACCTTTTGGGACTATGGGGAAGACGGGAGACAAGGGAGATAAGAAACAGAGCTGTCTGGCATACAGCTGGTGCTTAGCAGTTAAGGCACGTGAACCTACACTGGAGAACTAGCCTGTGTCCATGTGGGTTATCTTTTAGATCTCAGGAGAGGGAAACTCTCTCCTCCCGCTTGCTAAACTCAGGAGGGAGGGTTGCCCTGCGATGGGGTGGGGCAGGCTGTCCCCGGATCGGGTTGGTGTTAGGTGACTCCCCACTCCACCATCCTGCGGGGTGACCCTCGGCCCCTCTTCTGTACGATGGGCTGTTGTGAGGTTTCACGGGAAAAAGCGCCCCGGGACAGCGTCTGTGATCTGGTAACACCCCAAACAAAGCCGGTTCCTCACTCCTGACAACAGATGTTGGAGGACGCACATTCCCCTGACTCGGAGGGTCCTGACATTTAGCGGCAACAACACTGTAACAATGCTCAGGGTTTCTGTTCCAGCTGGAAGTTTCCCTGGCCTGAGCCATGAGCCATCCGGGGCTCCTGGCTGAAAGGTGACCTAATTATTAATGAACGCTCCAGAGCTGAAAACGAAGACATAATCCACCCCTGAATGGATTCCGAAGGAGCAGATGATGGGACGATAAAATTAATCTTGTAGAAAAACACAATTAGCTGTATCATTTATGGATCTCCTCTCCTCCCGTGTGGGGTGAAGCGGGGAGGGGCTCGCGCCTGAGCCGTTCACGGTCCAGCCTCCATCGCACATGGATGGATGGGTCTTTTGCTGGGAAAATATTGCCATTTCACATTCAAGGGACATTGTTAGAGGTTAAAAACAATCTCCGGAAGCCAGGATGACCCAGAGAACAAAATCATTGCTGTGGGCGTCCATCGTCACACCCCCACTTCTTGTCTATTTCAAGTCACTTTCATGCAAGGGGAGCACCCCCGGCTTGCAGGAGAGCACAAAGCACAGAGGCTCTGCGCTGGGCCTGGATGGCGGAAAGAGCGAGTCCCCGACTGTGAGAGAGGGCTCACAGGCCAGAGGACTTCCCCTTTCTCATGGGGACCATGCGTAAGGGCGCCTCCCGCATTCCCAGGGCTGGGTGGGGACGGATGAGATGAAAGCCTGCAGAGCCCCCGCTCAGGGCAGGAATCGGAAGGCGGGTGACTTCCGTGGAGGGGGTGTTATTTAAAGAATGCATGCTGTACACGCATTAGCTGCAGAACCCAGGAGGGCACACTGGGTTCCGAGGTGACCCTCACTTCCCAGAGGCGGGAACTGGGGCTCAGAGAAGGCAAGTGACTCCCTCCTCGCTGGAAAGTGACCAGATGCACGTTTGAACCCTGGCCGGTCTGGCTTTGAAGCCCAAGCTCTCTTATGAGACATTGCTCTACGGGACAGCTGTGAGCGGAATGATGTTCCCCCCACATCTCATGTGCTGGAACCCTAGTCCCCAGGCCCTCAGAATGTGACTGTATTTGGAGATGGGGTTTTTCAAGAGGTGATTAAGTTGCAATGGGGTCATCTGGGTGGGCCCTGATCCAGCATGACAGGTGCCCGTATCAGGAACAATCAGCGCACGGACGGAGGGACGACCACATGAGGACACAGGGAGGAGACGGCCATCTACATGCCAAGGAGAGAAGCCTCAGAAGGATCCAGTGTTGCCCACGCTGGATCTTGGACTTGCAGCCTCCGGGCTGTGAGGAAACACATCTGTGTTGTCTAAGCCGCCTGGTCTGGGGTGCTTTGTTAAGTGGCTGAGCAAAAGAACACGGGGAGCCCTAGGGATGCGGGCTGAGTCAGCCTGGGGAGCCTGGGTTTGTCTGAGGAGCCCCACCTCGGGCTGACCCGGAACCTCAGTTAGGAGGGGCGGCCAAAGGGAGGGCTGCTTCCCGCCCCCGGTCCTCGTCGCTTTCTCCGTCCTTAGGTACAGACTGACTTCCTTTGCCGCTTTTATTCTCTCAATCCAGCGCCATCCGGACACCGGGAAACCACCCCGCCCGACCAGGAGACTCCGATAGGCCCTCGGCCCCCTGACGTGGGCGTGCAAGACATGCACACGCATGCACACAAACACAGTACACGTGTGCACACACACGTCCACGCACACACGCTCATGCACGCACCGTCCACACGTGTGCACACGCAAAACATACACGCACGCACACACACACACACACACACACACAGCGTCATGCAAGCTGGCCACCACGGTGGCAGGGCAGGTGGCTCCTTGGGGGTGAGGGGCTGTTCCCCTTGCACAGGTCTGTCTCAAACGGTGCCAACAGCGACACCTCCCGCACATGCTCGCTGCAGGCACAGGGCTCGAAGAAGTTACATGTGCAAAGTCTTAATACGGTGCGGGTCGCGTAAACGCTATAAAACGTTAGCAGTTAGTACTATTGTGCCTCGGAACCATGCGGTCCCCGCCCTCCCTCGCATTCTGCCGCGTCCCCAACTGCTCATGGTCCAGCTATTTTATGACCTGACCGTTTTTCCCCCAGACAGACCTAATTCAAATAACATCGCGTTTACCATTCGCTGGTTTTTAGTATACTCGTGGAGCAGGGCAACCAGCACCCGCATCTAATTCTAGAATGTTTTCATCACTGCCTGTCTGCTGGTGGTCACCCCCATGCTCCCCCCACCCCCGGCCCCTGGCCCCCACTAATCTTTTCGGTCTGCGAGAACCTGCCTCTTCAGGGCATTTCGTACAAACGGAAGCACCCACCGTGTGGCCTTTTGTGACCGATTCCTTCCGCCCAGCAGAATGCGGTGACGGTCCATCCACATGGCCCGCGTCAGAGCTTCATTCCTTCCCGTGGCCGAGCAATAGTCCGTGGTGTGGCCAGATCACGTGTTGCACATCCTGCGTCAGTTGGTGGGCATGGAGGTGGTTTCACCCTTCGGCTTTTATGAGCCGCGCTGTTATAAACATCGTGTCCTCTCTTCTGTGTGGACGTGTGCGGGGCGTGTGTCTAGGGGTAGAATTGCCGGATCGAACGATAAACCTGCGGTCAACTTTCCGAGGCGACACCGCTCTGCTGTCCGCAGTGGCTATGCCATTTCCGGTTCCCGTCACCCACGCGTGGGCCTTCCCCTTTCCCCACATCCCTGTCAACACTTGTTATTGTCCTATGGTCATTGTTGTCACAGGGCCCTCGGACATCCCCTGTGTCTCCCCTCCCCCCCACCACCACCTCGCCCCGCTCCACCCTCCCCTTCCGCGTGGCCCGTGGTACCACCGAGGGCTTCGGATTTCAGGGCTGACCTCCTCGGGGTTGCAGGTTTCCCGGGGGCCTCCGATGAGCTTCCTGGGTTTGCCCCAAGTCCCAGCAGAGACTTCTGAGCTGCCGACTCACCTGGCAGGTGTGCGGGTTCCATCGCATGGCCCAAGAACGTGCTCCTTCCTCTGTCTGTCCCTCAGTCTCCCCACCTGTAAAACGAAGTATCGGATCAGATGAGGGTCTCAAATTCAAGTGCCTGCAGGTGCCAAGCAGGTTAGGTAGCCCAGGGGAGTGAGGCACAAACCCTCTAAGGCAAGGGTAAGGCAGAGGGGGGGCGGGGGGGGGAAGGCAGCCATTCTCTTTACACAGCTGATTTTTGCCACATGAGAATAGCCTTGGCATTAGATCACTCAGTTTTTCAAAAGAAAGTAGGAAACCCAGATGTTTTGTGAAAGCTCCCTGTTTTCCAATATGCCCAATAAAAGCGATTTTTATTTTATTTTTTTATTAAAAAAATTTTTAATGTTTATTTAGTTTTGAGAGAGAGAGACAGAGCATGAGCGGGGGAGGGGCAGAGAGAGAGGGGGACACAGAATCCGAAGCAGGCGCCAGGCTCCGAGCCGTCAGCACAGAGCCCGACGCGGGGCTCGAACCCACAAACCACGAGATTGTGACCTGAGCCGAGGTCGGATGCCCAGCCGATGGAGCCACCCAGGCGCCCTGAAGGGTCAGGATTCTCAAACCCAAGGTGCGGGTCCTCCACTGGGGGGGAAGAAGCACCACCTCCTGGATGGGGTGTGGACGACCACCCGGCAGAGGCTGGCATTAGCAAGCAGGTACCGTGTACCTTCATGCCACGTGAGCCTCAATCGTGGAAATTCACGCCTGTGAAGTGCTTTGAAACTCTAAGGGGCTGTTTTAAAACTGCATCTGATGTCCTAATATTCAGCAGATTGTGATATAAAACTTAAGAGCGTTAAGTAAGCTCTTTGGGCTGTAGGGTTTTTGTATTCCTTTCGTACGCCTGTCGTGACAGAGCACCACGTTGGCAAGGAAAAAATTTCCCCCTACCCTTCAAGGTCTTCCAGCTGCACCAAGAATGAAATTGACACGAGGCCGATTAACAGGAGGGAAAAACAAAGTTTAACGGCATGCGCACAGAGGACCCATAATGAAACCGAGACCAGAAAAAAATGACCACGAAAGCAGTTGTTACACTGTTTAGGCTGAGACGATACCTGCGTGAGGAATTTGCGGGGTGAAGCGAACAACCTTGGGGGCTTCCGTTAGTAAGGAATTCGAAACAGCATTTGGGCCAGGGTCGTAAGGTACTGAAAAGTGATCAGGTTTATTTATACAGCCCTCTCGGCTCTCAATTTCCCATCTCTGGTGGTAAGGATGTCTCCGTCTCTCCCGGTGCAGGGAGGGGAGCTTTCACAGGGGAGATTTATTCCTATTTTCAGGGGACAGAGGAGGGTCTGAGTGTCCTTGCTGCACAGTCTGTCTCCTAAGCAACTTTTATTGAAAATAATCAAGGCCAAAGTGGCATATTTCGGGGGCATCCTGCCCTTGGCCCCTACACTGCAAACTGGGGGGCTTAACACAACAGAAATCTATTCTTTCCCGGCTCTGGAGCGTAGAGGTCCAAAGTCAAGGTGTCAGTAGGGCTGTGCTCTCCAGAAAGCTCTATGGCGGGATCTCTGGCACGATCCTCTCCCAGCTTCCGGGGGCTGGTGACACTCCTCATTGTCTCTTGGCTTGTACAGCACCTGGCTGGGGTCCCTGCCTGACATCACCTGGCCTTCTCCTCTCTGTGTGTCCCTGTGTCCTCTCATCTTATAAGGACACCTGTCACTGGATTTAGGGCCAACCCTAAATCCAGGACAATTTCATTCCAATTACATCTGAAACCCCCCCCCCTTTATTTTTACAAGGTTCTTTGGGAATACGGGGCAGGAACATTTAAAAAACAAATTTTTTTTTTTTTTAATTTTTTTTCAACGTTTTTAATTTATTTTTGGGACAGAGAGAGACAGAGCATGAACAGGGGAGGTGCAGAGAGAGGGAGACACAGAATCGGAAACAGGCTCCAGGCTCCGAGCCATCAGCCCAGAGCCTGACGCGGGGCTCAAACTCACGGACCGCGAGATCATGACCTGGCTGAAGTCGGACGCTTAACCGACTGCGCCACCCAGGCGCCCCAAAAACAAATTTTTTTTTAATGTTTGTTCTTGAGAGAGATAGTGTGAGTACGGGACGGGTAGAGAGAGAGGGAGACACAGAATCTGAAACAGGCTCCAGGCTCCGAGCTGTCAGCCCAGAGCCAGACATGGGGCTCGAACCCACGAGCTATGAGATCGTGACCTGAGCCGAAGTCTGACGCTTAACCGACTGAGCCACCCAGGTGCCCCAAGACCCTATTTTCAAGTAAGATTACATTCTGAGGTTCCAGGTGGACATGAAGTTTTAGGGGACGCTATTCAACTCACTTCAGCCTCCTTACTCCTTTTTAGTTTTTTGATGTCATTTTAATAAGCGTGGCGATTTGGATTCCCTGCTCACAGCACATATGGGTGATGGAGTGTGTGGTGCGGATGGTCACGGGCAGTCCCTTGACAGAGATGAAGGTCACAGGCATCCCGAAAGCTGAATCAGCACTGCCTGAGCCCAGGAGCCTGGGCACACGCAGCGTGTGAGGGCTCCCAGCTCTGCGCAGAAAGCTGACCCGATTCTTAAAGAAGAGAGAAGCTTCTTTTCCACGTCCTCTGCTTCGGAAGACAGGGCAACGTGCCTCGCGTTTTAGAATAGCTGTGGTCCGAAATGAGGCAAATTGGACCCAGAGACGTGACATTTCAGTCTTCTGGGAAACCCACTCCTGAGGAACCCACTCCCGTTCCCCATCTGGACGGGAGAAACAGCGGAGCCTGCCCGACAGAGAAAAGGTTATAAATTATAAATGTTCAAAAAAAAAAAAAAAAAAAAGCGTGCCACAGCCCGAAGTCCTGGGTCAGCTCAGAGCCTGTGGCCCAGCCATGTGCGCTAATGTCCCTCGCTGCCACCACCCAAGCCCAGCCCAGCTGCAGAACGGAGACACGGCGGACGGAAAAGCCCCATTAGGTCATCGTCAAGCTGCCTGCGATGCCGCTCGGCCTTGTCCCGTGCTGTCTCCAGCACACTCCAGGGATCCTGTGAATTTTAGACACTCTCTCGGGGACCCTGGCTCCGCAGAGCGTGGAATGAATTGCACTCATCCATCTGTGGGCTTTTAAAAAATTCAAGAATTAATTCAAGCGTCTGGTGGGGTTATTGTTATTAGAATTTGGCCCTTCTGTGGTTCTTTACTTTGGCAAAGTGCTTTTATGATCATTTACCAGCTAAATAATTCAATACGAGTTATTGCCCCACGCTGGGAACCTGGCGCGGGGCTCGTGCTGGTGGTATTGGAAGCCCTCGGGACAAAGCAGGGGAAGAGCCGGAGGAGCTTTCGTGGCCCGGGGAGTGGACGCCCCAGGCCGTGCGCGGTGCCTTGACCTCCCCGTGCCCTCCATTACTTGGACTCTGATTCATCCCGGTCACACTTTTCAGGATGACTGGCCAATGAGACGGGGACTTCTAAACTGGGGGAGGTTAAGTTATCATTCTAGCCCAAGCCCCTCATTTTGTAGGAGGTGAAACTGAGGCCCGGGAAGGCCCTTGCTCTCCCCAAGTCCACACCGCTAGAGTGACTCGTTGCCGGTGATTAAGGGAGTGACAGTGGCTCACAAACGCAGGCCCTGGGGGTACCATTCAGGGGTATCTTCCTCCCCCTGTTTTGGGGCCTACGTGGAACCTGGATCTGAGGCGTAGTCAGGTCCTCTGGTCTGACTCCCAGCATGGGGAGTCCCAGTCTGGTCCCAGCGTGGGGCTGGGCTTGGGGCAGGCGGAGGGGTGGCATTTTTGTCGAGAGTCCACACCTAAGTCCTTGAAGTGTCTGCTTTTCTCCCTTCTTCTGCCGATGCGTCTTCCAAACATCTTCTTTTTAAGTCTTTTAAAAAATTTTTAATTCATTAAGAGAGAGCACGCACGCATAAGCAGGGGAGGGGCAGAGAGAGAGAGAGAGAGAGAGAGAGAGAGAGAGAGAGAATCCCAAGCAGGCTCTGGGCTGCAGCGCTGAGCCCGACGTGGGGCTCGATCTCACGAACTGTGAGACCGTGACCTGAGCCGAAATCAAGAGTCAGAGGCTCAACCCACTGAGCCGCGCAGGTGCCCCCGCCTCCCCGAGCATCGTCTTGACAACCATGTGTCACCTCCGCCTCCACGGCCTCATCCGAAAGACGAAGAACAGAACCTCACAGGTGCTTTGAGGACGTCGAGCGCCGGCACCTGGGGCGCACCTGACTGCTCACTGCACGCGAGCTCTTATTCACGCGGTCATTTCCACCGGTCACGATGGCTCCTCAAGACGGTGGCAAAAGGGATCCCCTGAGGCGGTTTTATGTCAAGGCAATTGTTGGCCAAGGGGTGTCAACGTGTGGGTCATTAAGACTATATAGACCGAATGACACACAAAAATTCCCCAAATTCAAAACAATAACATAGTCACCAGCTGACTGTGAGCCCCACACTATTTGCTCAGGTTCTCCAAGGACAAAGAAACATCAATTTCGTTCATTCATTTTTTAACCATTTACTGAGTACTCAGCGTGTGTTAAGTGCTGGGGTCGGAATACGATGGTGAAACACCGAGGGCCACCAGGGAAGTGGACTTATGATTTTGTCTATACCTTATGTATTTAAAACATTTCTTTTATTACATTTATTTTTGAGAGGCAGAGAGAAACAGAGCGTGAGTGGGGGAGGGGCAGCGAGAGAGGGAGCCACAGAACCCGACGCGGGGCTCAGACTCATGATCTGTGAGATCATGACCTGAGCCGAAGGCAGACGCTTAACCGACTGAGCCACCCAGGCGCCCTTATACCTTATGTATTTTTATATAAGGGTTGGAGTTTTCCAGAAACGCGCGTTTGCAATCAGGTTGAATCCGGGAGGGGGCATGTCTCGGTGACGTCACGGGCAGACCTGCCTTTGGCCTGAATGAGACCATGAATTTTCTTACTATACCCTTGAACTTGGCTTTACACACCTGACATTTAAATGTCTGAATCTGCTGCGAATGTGAAATGAGTGGATGCCTATGCCATTTAATGTACGCTCTCGGAGTATCTGCTATTCCCCAGACTCTGTTCTAGTCTCAGGGGATGCAGAGATGAACCATTAAGCTGTTCTGCCAGGATTGGCTCACACTCCAGGAAAAGGTATAAATACCCAAACCCAGCAGGAAAGAAGCATAAAGAAGCTCCAGGGAAGCCTCAAGGAGGAGGTAACACTGGATCCGGGCTTTGAAGGATGAGTAGGAGTTTGCCAAATGGACAGGGGATGGGGACACATTCCACGCCGAGGAAACCGCATTTGCCCAGGCTTGGAGGCAGGTGCTTTGGGAATGGGGAGGTTGGTGTGGCTGGAGTGTAAGGTTCAAGGAGAGACAGGGAGGAATGCCCAGGTGGACTGACTCTCCCCATCTGCAGAAACATCCAGAAGCCCCATTTCTCTCCCTCGTCGTGTCAGCGTCCTGACCCACAGAGGATTAAGGAGCTGGGACAGAAAAACTTGAAACCCATCAGAAAGGAGGATGGGCACAGAATAGGCAAGTCTGTAAGAAGTCATAAGGTCTTAAATTTCTCACCATCAAAATAACCGCACACACACGGAAAACAACGTACGATGATAGACGTGTTAACTAACCTCATTGTAGAAATAACTTCACCATCTACACGCATATGGCCTCATCTGGTTGGACGCCTTAAACGTACACACTTCTATCCGCGTCAAGCTGGGAAAACTTTTTAAAAATACAGTGTCTTGTAATTGTCAGTAGGTTAAAGAAGGTAGATTAGCAGTTGCCGGGGAGGCTGGGGTGGGGGAGGGGAGAATGGGTAGCGACTGCTAATGGGGACAGGATTTCTTTTTGGGGTGATCCAGGTGTTCTGGAATTAGTGCTGATGGTTGCCCAACCTGGCACATACTAAAAACCCAAACGACGTGCGCCCTTCAAAACGGTGAAATTTGCGGTATGGGAATTACTTCGCCATCAGAGAAAAAGACATGTGGCCAAAGCATCTCAGGAATTCACTGCTCTGCTCTGCCGGGCACTCCGTGGCCTGGGACCCGGCATTTCCCTCCCTGAGCTACAGAGAGGCTCACCAGGACTCGGCGGGGGAGTGTCTCCTCAGTCACTCGGAGCACTGATCCTGTGCCCACAGCAAGCATCTAGCCAGCACCTCATCTCTCCACATAAGCCACCAAGAATAGAGACCACAGGGATACTGAGTGGCCAGCAGCACTCAAAGCCGTAACAATAGCCGAAGCAGGTGTTGCTTTTTATAGCTCGTGTGATTCTTTTTTTTAAAATTTTTTTTAATGTTTATTTATTTTTGAGAGAGACAGAGACAGAATGCGAGCGGGTTAGGGGCAGAGAAAGAAGGAGACACAGAATCGGAAGCAGGCTCCAGCCTGTCAGCACAGAGCCCGACGCGGGGCTCGAACTCACGAGCCGCGAGATCATGACCTGAGCCGAAGTCGGGCGCTCCACCGACTGAGCCACCCAGGCGCCTCGCTCATGTGATTCTTACAGCGTCACTGTGATGGAGGTATTATTGCTATCATCTTCGCCTTCTGGATGGGGAAACTGAGGCATAGAGAAGTTACGCAATTTGTTTAAAGTCACACAACAAGGAAGCAGGAAAGACTGGAAATCCGCCCCCCCCCCCCCCCACAATACAGTCTAGGGGCGTCACTGCGAGGCTTGAACTTGGAAGTGGTGGCAGCAGCAGCAGGGGGCAGTCCTGCCCCCCCCCCCCCCCCCCCGGAGGGCGGATGGGGCAGGGGTTGCTGCCATTGTCCAAGAGGTGGCGGGTCTGTCTCCTGGGGCAGCCCTAAAGTATCCTACAAAGAGTCATTTAGAAAAACCAAATACTGGCCAAAGACCTTGCAAGGGGGTCTAGGGTGGAGAGCAAGTCCTGTTGGTTTTACTGCGTATATGCTTCAAAACACCTTAACACCTGTCCACAAGCACCCTCTGCGGGCAGCTGTCCCCTGTTCTGTGACTCCGGCCTCTTCAAGCTAATCTCTTGCGGAGACCCCGCCCCTCCCAGAGGCCTAGGTGAACCCAACAGTGGCCCCCCCAGGATCCCCAGGACCTGTGAACGTGTCCTCCGGTAACCCAGTGAAGGATTTCGAGAGGATCACCTTATCTGGGGTCACCGAGTGGGCCGGAAATCCAATGACCGGGGCCGTCACGGGGGACATACGGAGGAGAGGAGGAGGCAGAGTGACCACGGGGACAGACAGCGGACTGACGCGGACAAGCCTCGGAACGCCTGGGGCCCGGACGCTGGAAGCGGGAACGTTCGCCCCTGCAGCCTCAGCAGGGAGCGTGGCCCCGTTGACCCCCGGCCTCAGGACTTCTAGCCTCCGGCTCGGCCAGGCTACACATTTCTGTAGCTTTAAGGCCCGGTTTGTGGTAAGCTGTTAGGGCAGCTACAGGAAACACATTTTCTGGCACATTCTTTTCCTCCCCGTGCGAGAGCGCTGTCTGGCTCCCGGCTGATCACATACTTGATCCAGAGTCTCCCATGCCCTCCACCTAAGGACCTGCCGTTTCATTTCCCTCTTCCGTCGGCTTCCGGTGGGTGGGCTGTGGGTTTGCGTGCCCGCATTCCCGGCATCCTTCAGGGCCAGGCCCAATTCGGACCCCCCCCCCACTGAAACCGCCCAAGTCCCAGTGACCGGCCCCCCGTGAACACCCGGGACGGCACACAAAAGGGAGCAAGCGGCATCGGCTGTCCTCTGCTGTCTCTGTAGAACCGTGGATCCTTCCTGTCCCCGTCCTCCTCAGCTGGCAGAGCCTTTGAGGGAAGGAGGGGTACACACGGGGTCCCGGGGGGCCTGCCCTGCAGCTGCCTGTGTGGGGTCCCGACCAGAGTGTGTGTGTGTGGCCTGTGCTGGGGTCTGTAAAGTGCTGGCACCTGAGATGGGATCAAAGCCACCCCCCCTCCCCCCCCCCCCCGTGAGGCACACGTGGTCTCTCCTGACCGCTGAGTTGAGCCACACCAGGGACTGACCCAGCCCGGCACCTGAGCGGATTCTAACTCCCTTCCTCACCTGCTGCAGGGAGTGTCCAAGCGTCAGGGGGGAGGCTCCTGGGGTTCCACATAAGAAACCCGAACCCCACACAGACATGCGGTATCACTGCATCAGCCCTGTGGCTTCAGGGCCTTTGCCAGAAGGAGGCTGGTGGCCAGGCGCCAGCCCTGTGGCAGGGGCGGGGGCCTGGGACACCACCAGTCTTCCGCAGGCTGGCTGGGGGTAGTGTCTGCCCTGTGGTCAAAGACCCACTTGGACCCTGTTGGGGACCTGGGCCAGCGCAGGAATCTAATTACCTCCGGGGGTAAGAGGGGGTGGGGCCCTCCTGGGGATTTGGAAGTGGGGTTCCTAGCCTGGGCTGTTCCCGCTGTCTCCGTGCATTCCCTGCGGTTCTGGGGGGGGGGGGGAGGGGAGGCAGGTTCCAGTGGTTCTCCGTTGGCTGATGCAAAAGACCCGGCCTCAGCCTTCGGCCGCGCGACTGGGGTGTGACAGAAGGACTTTGGGGACACCGACGCTCGGCCCCAAGCAGACAGGTGCCTGGAAGGTACCGATTCCCCAGCCGCCGCCCGCCTCCAGCTGCTGGTCTTGCCGCCGCACCTCGCGCGGTGGCTCGTCTGGGGAGGCCCGCAGCCAGGGCTGGCTCCAGGTCTGCAAAGTGACGCCCTAGTCCGGGCAGCTGCGACAGCGGTCCCCGTGAAGGGGAACCGCCGCCCCCTTCATTCCCGAGCGCCCTCCTCTGCGACCCGGACGCTCCCGGCTGCGGCTGCAGGGAAGGGACCCCCCACTTTCTCTTCCGAGGGGACCCGAACAACCGTTCCCTGTCTCTCCGACGCGGCGCGGCGCGCGAAGCGCTCTCCCCGCCCCGCGCACCTAGCCCTCCGGCTCCGCCGGGGCGTCCTCCCAGCCCGGGCGCCGTCCCCAGCTCCGGAGGGCTCTCCCCACACGGCCCGAGGTCCTCCCCCCCCCCCCCAGCCCGGCTCCGTTCCCACCCGCGCCTCCTGGCCGCGGGGACGCCCCCTGCCCCCTCCCCCCTCCCGGGTGCCCGCCGCCGCGCACGGCCCCCGCCCCTCCCCCCACTTTGGGGGCTGCCCCCCCCCCCCCGCGCCTCCCAGCGCCGCGCGCGCCCCCGCCCGCGTTCCCGGGGCGCCCCCCGCCGCCGAGCGGCCGCGGGTCCCCGGGGAGCGCTCCTTTGTGCGGCCCCGCGCGCTGCGTCAGGGCGGAGTTGCCGCCGCCGCCGCCCGCGCACTCGCCGGCGCACGGGCGGCCCCGGGGGCGGCGGGAAGGGAGGCGGCGAGCGGGAGGAGGGAGCGGCCGCGAGCCCAATCGCTCGGCTCCCCCGCCCGGCCCCGCGCGGCGCCGCCTCCGCCATTGCTGCGCGCGGGAGCGGCCGACGCGGAGGCTCGCGGCGCGCTCGGAGCCAGACCTGCGAGCCGGCGTGGGTGAGTGCGGCCGGCGGGCCCGACCCTTCCGCCCCTTCCGCCCGGGGCGGGGTCCGCGGCCGCCGGGCTCCCCGGCGGGTGGACGGGGACGGCGCGCGGGGGACGGGGGGGGGGGGGGTGGGAAGGCTCCGCGCGGGGCTCCGGGACGGGGCGCGCCCCCTCCCCGGCCGCGGTGCGCCCCTGCGCTCGGGTCCCGCGGGGGGAGGGGCCGGGACCCCCCCCCCCCTCCCCCAGCCCCGCCGGGTCGGCGTCCTCCCGACTCCTCCCCGGGGGCGGGCGAGCTCGCGGTGACTCCCGGCCGGCCCTCCCTCGCAGGCGCTAGCCTCGGGTCTCCCGGAACGATGGTGAAGTTGGGGAACAATTTCGCGGAGAAGGGCACCAAGCAGCCGCTGCTGGAGGATGGCTTCGACACCATCCCCCTGATGACGCCCCTCGATGTCAATCAGCTGCAGTTCCCGCCCCCGGACAAGGTGAGAGCCCCCCGGCGCCCCCGCGCCGCCGGGTGCGCACCCCCAAGTCTCGGGCGGCGGCCGCAACAAAAGAGACGCGCGGCGGTGCGCTGGCGACGCGAAGTGGGGGCGAGCCCGGGCGGAGGGAGGAAGCCCCCCGGGAGGACGACGTGCCCGCGCGGGATTCCGGATCTGGAGACGTGCTCCCCCCCGCCCCCCGCCTTGGGTGACAGCTCCGTCCTGACCGGGGAGCGCGGTGGGGGAAAGATCCCTTCTTGATTTTCGTGGGCGTCTTGTCCGAGAGAGGTCCCTGGCGCCACAGCCCCGCCCCAGCCCTGCCTCAGGGTAGCAGGGGGCCGTGGGTCTGGGGTGAGTCTAGGGGCGCGGCTGCCCCGCGTGCCTCCCCAGGTGGCGCAGGGTCAGCCTGATTTGCCCCCTCGCGGTGGGGAGGCCCCTCTCTTTGGCCAGATGGACCCTCCTCAGGGGCTGAATTCCCGTCCGCATCCTCTCCGCCCGCCCCTCCCAGACTGGCTGTGGATGCTGCAAGGTGTCCCTTCTTACAGGGAGCCTCCCGCCTCTCTTTGTTCCTTTTGTGAAACCTTCAAGTCAGGGCTCTCTCTGCTCGCCCGGGTATTAGTGTGTGTTAGTGTAGCCGGGGACAATCAATCATTCGTCATTCTTTCCCCAAAGTGGGTTTTCTTTGCTGGATTTGAAGAGTCCCTTCTTTTCTTCAATACAGTATCCAATCAAATAGTTTCTGTACGTCGAGGAGAATATTTTCAAGAGCTAACACTTAAAAAGGTAAACGTACGGTGTTTAAAAGTCTCCACAATTGTATTGCAAAGCTCAAACCTGAAACGGTAGTAAACGGCATCTGGTCTGACCACCTTGCCGCTGCTTAAAAACCACCCTGGCCACGACTAAGCTCATTCTATTCCCCAAAGTGCGTTTCCTCATATTGTCTCATTTAGCCCTCGTGAGGACGGTCTGACTCAGGTCTTTGTCTTTTATTCCCGCACGTTGGGGATTGCTGACCACCAGGCGGGGACCGGGAGGGGGGAATATCTGCAGCGGTGGGTCCTTCCTTTCTGGAAGATTCCTTTACTCCCATGTGGACTCTTTGACCTACTCAGCTCTCTGGAGTGGTTTCTGTCCCCCCGACTTTATTGTCTGTGTTTTGGGTGGGGGGCAGGGGCAGGATCGTGGCTGGCAGCAGGTGTTTTGAGGTCAAGAGGATCGGCTCGTCGCACCTGTGCACCCAGGCCACGTGGGGCCACTCTGGGGCACCGATGGTCCCGAGGAGCTTGGGGGAGGGGTGGGGCCGGGCTGCCTCAGCTGGGCGGGGGACTTGGACTTGCGGGCCAGCTCAGCCCGGCCCCACCGCCCCCACCTTCCCCTCCCAGCTCAGCGCAAGAGTGGTGGCAGCCTGTGCCAGGAACGCTGCGTCCTGAGGCAGCACCTCTGTCAGGTGACTCCCGCTGCTCAGCCTGAGCCTCCTCTTGGGCCCTCAGTCTGTTCCATTCCAGAACTGTCTGGCACTCAGTTGACTTATACCAGGGAGGGGGATTTCAGGCAGGTGTGCAATCCATTGGCCAACCTGCTGTGCCGTCCAGAAGTGGCTCAGGTAGGTCTGAAAGAGAACGAGCCTCCCATCCCTGGGGGTGTTCAGACAAAGAGAGGGAGCTGGCAACGATGCTCCAGGGACAGGATTTCTAGCAGGAACCAATGATTAGGCTGGAAGATTTCAGAGGTCACGGATGAGTAGACTGACTCTCAAAGAGTTCACGAGATGCGCCCAAGGTCCCGTGGCTGAAGGCCACACTCCTCCAGGATACAGAAGCTTCTGGCAGGGCCTCATGCCCCGCCCTGCTCGGGACCAGACATCTGTCACTCTAGACCCCGCTTAACCTGAACAACAGCGCTGTGATGCTCACAGCCAGGGTTCAGGGGGGCGATGTCACCTGTCCCCTGTGGCATGGCTTTATGGGGTCAGGGAACGCTGTCAGGGTTCCAAGTGGAATCTGTCCTGAGCATGTGTACTGAGTGCTGAGGTGCCTCAGTGACAGCAGTCACGTGGCAGCAACATCGGGGCATCTCACCGGACGTCTGATGAACGCTTGTCAGGGGCCAGGCACTTGTCTGCGTGCTGGACGGGCTTACGTTTCTTTAACGAGCTGACGTTAGGAGGGAACTACCGTTGCCGCCCCTGTGGTACAGATGTGGAAATAGAGGGTCTTGTCCAAGGTCGCTTAGTGTGTCAGTGGAAGATGCAGAGGGATCCGGGCTGATAGAATACCGACCGGGCTCCCTCCTCCTCCTTACAGCAGCCCGGTCGGAGAGGCCTTGTTCCCGCTTGCGGGCCAGGACCCTGAGGTTCTGAGCGGTCAGGCACGTGCTCAAGGTCACACAGCCAGTCAGGTGCGGTTGGGACTTGAGGACAGTAGGGTGATGCGCAGACACTGCCTCGGAGCCGGCTGCCCCTCCCCACGTGGGCGCCCAGGCTGTCACTCCAGGCACGCCCTCCCTCTCAATGTCTGGAGAGCTGCGTGCACAGAAGGGAACAAAGAAGAAAGCAGGAGTGTGGCCCTTGGGTCACTTTTCGGTGGCGGCTGGCACGGGCCGCTTTCTCTCCCGATTCCTTCCTGGAGGCTGGCTCCAGGGTCCCGGCTCCCTCGGACAGCGTCGCCAGCTCCTGACTTGCTGGGTCTTCCTAGGTCTGCCCGAGTGTCTCCCACAAGCTGCGTGCCGCCCTCTCTGGGGGAGGAAGAGCGTGGGGGTCGCTGGCTCTCCGCAGTCCAGCGGCCACTTGTTGGCTTCCGGAAGTGGGGGACCAGGGACTGGAGACGTGTGAGCTCTTGACGCCTCCCTGCCCGGTGGGGACAGGAGAGGAAACCGTCCCGGCCGCAGGTGTGAGGAAGAGGGGGCCGGGAGCCTGAGGGAGGAGGCTGGAGGGCGGGCCGGGGCTCATCTGAAGCTGGGGGGCCATGGGAAGGGGGTGTACGGGTCAGGGTAGGGCCGGTTTCCTGGGTGCAAACGCCTCTCCCACTTCACAGGGGGCAGAGGGGAAGAAGAGGAGGGAGACCCTTTGGGGGCCGTTGCAGGGGCAGAAGAGGGAGAGGATCGTGGGGTGGAGACAGCCACGAGGTCGATTTCCTTGCGAGCTGGCTCCTGCTCCTTCCTGCTCCTGGAGGGAAACGTTTAATCCCCTCTTGCCTCACTTTACCCACGGCGTAGAGACCAAGGGAAACCAAGCGCTCTCTCCCGACCACTGGGCTTGCGATATGAGTGGAATGAGCACCGTGTCAGGAGTCCACCCTGCCACCTATCGGCTTAACTCCTCTGTCTCCGAGTTATCATACTTCCCTCCTGGGGCTGCTATCAGGGTTATTAACGGGTAATTTCTTAGAAGGCCGCGGCACCGAGATTTCCAATAAATGGGGGCTGTCCTCATTCTTTTTGCCAAACACTTGGTGGCCAAACAGCGACTCGACTGCCCTCTTTGTGTCTGGATGCATCTGGCCGCACCCCTGACGCTCTGCTTCTCTGTTTCCCCGACAAGGTGGTGGTGAAAACCAAGACCCAGTACGAGCCCGATCGCAAGAAGGGCAAAGTGCGCCCTCCCAAGATAGCCGAGTTCACCGTCAGCATCACCGAGGGGGTCACCGAGAGGTTTAAGGTGAGTGGCCCCCTATGGGGACTACGCTGCCTTTGCGTCCAGGAGGGGCCCGCTGAGCTGACCCGCGAAGTGACGGGGGTCGGGACAAGACACGGTTCATCTGGCTGACCCCCGCTGTGCAAAACCAGCCCTGTGGCTTTTAAGTTTTCTTCATTTCCTTGCTTTTCCAGAATGACCACACGTAACTTAGTGTCGTTGGGCTTTTTGGGTTTTTTTTAGTGTTTACGTTTTTCAATTTAAACAAAATGACTTTTTAAAAAAAATTCCAGCATAACTAACACCGTGTTCTGTTAGTCGCGGGTATACGGGTGCAGCGTAGCAGTTGAACAGCTCTGTCCGTTACTCGGTGCTCCTCAAGGTAAGTGCTCTCCACCCCCTTCCCCGACTTCACCACCTGCCACCGCCCCTCTGGCCGCCACAGGATCCTTCTCTATAGCCGTGAGTCCAAGGGGAAAACCCACCCCTAAACTTTCTTTTAGACAGCGGTCACCCACGTGGGGAAAATCACTTTCCAGACTTGAAGTCTTTACCTCCAAAGTTCCAGGGAGGAAGCAGACTAACAAAGATAAGGCGGCCTACTCCCCACGTGCAAGACCCGGTTCCGGGCCCCTTACTTGTGCCAGCCGAGCTCAGTGACCCTCCTCCCCAGAGGGCAGGTCTATAACCCATCTTGCAGGTGGGGAAGTTGAGGTCCAGGGCAGTCCCAGCTGTCTGGGGGTCAGCCTCCGTCCTTCACCGGCCCCGGCAGGGTGCGGAGGCACGGGGCTTGGTGGCCAGTGTGGTCTGTGCACGGGCCGTTGGAAGCGCTCACTGATGGAGGGGGGAGGCCTCTCTCTGGAAGGTTCTCTAGGGGGGAAGAGCTGTTGGAAGGGGCGGGGTTCCAGCCAAGTGGGGGGCGGGTGGAGCCTCCCCCACAGGCTGGGTGGTCTCTGAGGGTGGGAACAGCTGGGCTGCTTGAGGAGGAAGTTAAGACACTGATCTTCTGGGGACTTGTTCTTTGGGAAACAAGACGTGGTAAAATGGTACCCGACACCCAGATTCAAAGGGGTGATTTGAGAGACGCCACTGGGTGGCCCAGACCTTGCAGAGTGGCCGTGGCTGCCTCTCCGTTCACCCCGTGTGGCTGTGTGAGCAGTCTGCTCGTGTCCGGGTGCACAGATGCTCGCACACCCACACTCCCAGCAGTTCCCACAGCATCTCACGCACTGCGTGCGGTTCTAGCTCACGAAAGCCCGTGGGTCGGTCGCTAGGTGCAAGCGAAGCCCGCAGAGGTGAGGCGGCTCCGCGGGGTGACTGGCGAAGCCGGGGTGCGCTGTGACCTTGAATCCCTCCTTCCCATCGCTCCGGCCTGCCTCGTGGGCTGGAGGGACACCGTGCCGGGCCTGCCTGGCCTGCAGACCCGTCAGAGTCACGATCTGCTGCGTCCGCGGGGCGTTCGCCCGTGTTATTTGTCTGCCCCGAGAGGTGGGTACTTCTAGGAGAGCCCCCTTTCCGGCGGGAACGTTGAGGCGCAGAGAGGCCCACGTCTGTGGTTCCCGCTGGTGCCATAAGGACGGTACGTGGGCTGAGAAGCTCGTCCGGTGGCTCCCGGCTTGGCAGTGTATCTGTGGCTTTAAGCTCATGACCCGGACCGGGTTGGAGTGACTCAAGGTCGACGTCTTTTTCCACTCTGGCCAGCCGGCTTAGCAGGGGCCTCATCTGCGGCCACTCACGTGACCTGCGCGGTGCATGCCCTGGGGATTTGCCGCCTGCCGGCCCAGGCAGAAATGACCTCGGTTTCAAGGTCATCATATCCATCATTCTGATGGCTGACACCACCTGGATATCTGGGTTTCTCATTCCGGATTTGACCTTTGCCCTTCTCAGCCCTGGCATTTTTAGGTCCCCGCAGAGTGGGGTGCAGCGTGGCACCTGAACGGCTACCCATCATCTGTTGTGGTCCATTGGGTGCAGGCTCTGTCCCCCAGCTCCGGTGCTTTCCCCACATGCTTACCTGCTGTGGGTCCCTCGGTTCCCTGTTTAAGGCACCAGTGATGCACATTGGCCACGAGGGCTTTGGGCAGCCACAGCCGAGCATCTGTGTGGTTACCTGGTGCCCGTTGCCCAGAACCCGAGGGCTCAGAAGATCTGAGCCCGTCCCTGTGGACTGGGCTGTGGTGGCAGGATCCTGTCTCACCTCTGCCTCCTCCTGCTGGGGGATGTCTGAGAAGGTGATGTATACAGCAGGCGCTCAGTAGAGCACTGTACTGCAGTGAGCCCGTCTCCCCAGTTTTCTGCATAAACAGCCCAGGCAAGTCCGTATGCTTAGCACCTGCCTCCTCCTTAGGGTTCACGACCACCCCGGAGGGGGCGGTGCTCGCCCGTTTCACAGATGAGGTTTTTGAGTCCCAGGTGGTCACCAGGGGGCTGGGGTCCTTCGGACTAGTCCGTGTCTCCGAGGCCAGTGCCTTTCCACCACACGGCCTGCTAGGCACACCTCCCCATGGGCTCTGCCTTCCAGCTCCTTCCAGTCCCGGCTCAGATACCAGCTCCGCCATGCAGCCTCTGGGGATTAACCTGGCCCTCCTGGGGTTCCCATTGCCAAATGTTAGGAGACAGTAGCAGCATCTAAACAGGGAGCCGGACTCCGGGTCAACAAGTTACCTTCCTCGCTGGCAGCCTCGGGATGTGTGGTGGGCCATGTACCCGAGTGTTCTCCAGGGCGAGCATCGTTTTTCTCTGGTCTCTTCCTTTCATGTCAAGTTGTCCAGGCTCCCTTCCGCCCGGGGCCCTCCTCTGAGGGGCCGTTCTTGGGCCATGCTTCTCTAGGTGTGACCAGATGTCCTGGCGAGGTCCAGCAGTGTGGCCTCTCTCTGCCAGCAAGGATGACAGCCCCTCCTCTTTGGGGCTATATATAGGCACGGGAACAGCTTGATGAATCACTGGGTGACTAGCCATGCTGGGGGCCCCAGAGTGCATGGGGACTTGGGGAGATTTCCAGGGTTTTCCCGCCGGACCCTTGCTTATTGAGTAAGGCAGCTCCCCATGGAGCCCTCTCTCTGGGCTGTATGTGGATGTAAGTCCTTTCCACGTGTCACCAGTTCCCTCCCGGCCAGGCAGATGACCCCCAAGGTCACGGTCAGGGGCAGAGTGTGGCCTGAACCTTGTGGCCTGGCCAGCTTGACCTGGAGGCCTGTGGGCCAGACGCTTACAGCGGAAGGACTTGGGTTCTGTGGGCACCTCGGGCTTGTGCCCCGACACCATTCTCAACAGGGAGGGAGAGTTAACCTGGTTCCCCACGCGTCTGCTGTGGGGTCTGCACGTGAGGGGAGGCCCCCAGTGCACTGTTCCTCTAAGTGTGGTCTGGGGCCGCCTGCGGTAGAATCACCTGAAGTTTGATTCTAGCGGAGGGACCTGGACCCTGGGAATGTGCCTTGTGACCGTGAGCTCTCCCGTGGCCCTTCGTGGCTGGAGGTGCATTCTAACACAAGGGCAGGGCAGGCTCAGGAGGGCCGGCACCTTTCTGAAATGCTGATGGTGTTCACCGTTCTGGAATGTTCTCCCAGCCTTTTCTTGCCCAATTAGGTGTCTGGCGTCTCTGAGTGGAGCCCACAATAAGGCACGCTCCTCCTGCGACGCATCAGCTGGCCGAGGGTTGGGGATCGTGGGGGGAAGAGGTTGACCCGGAGACGGATCTGTGATGGAAGGTTCAGCCTCCACCCTGGGCCGTGCTGGGGGCTCCGTCAACAGCTTTGCTTTGGACAGAACCTCTTCCTCATCCTTTTGGTGACTGGGCGGCTTCTGTGTGGCTCCCAGCCCAGCCACCGCCCCCGTTCTTTTCGTCTCCCTGTGTGAATTGCGGGAATGGAACTGCGTCTTTCAGCTGTTGGAGCAACAAGTAACTAACGTGTCCCCCCTCGTCTCTAATTTGTGCGGTTCGGGAGCGGGGAAGCCGGCTGCTTTGCGCCTCCTCTTTATATACCTTTGGACGGCATCCTTGAGACGAGATGTCTTTTTGGATGTTACTTTATGGTTATCACTCGGGGATGAATCTCTTGGCTCCCAGGTTGCTAGGCTGGTTGCTAGGTAACCGCTGATGGGGAGAGGGTTTTGTAAGACTCCGCCACGATGGGATTGCTGGATGAATCACCCAGCAGCGGCCAAAAGCCTAGGCTTGTGAAGAGGTTAGTCAAGGAGGGAAGTGCTCGTTTAATTAATTGGAGGTGTATTTATGCGGAGAATAAACACAGGCTGAGATGGTTCTCAAATTAAGTAAACCTAAACATCTTTTCAGTCGCGTGTTCACCCACGCAGGGCGGGGTGTCAGGGTGCGGCTGGGGCTGCTTGCTTAACGCCCCCCTCCCATCTTGGAAGATGGAGGGGCCGTAATTAGGCAGATTAAAGGAAGGCTCTGTCGGGGCTCTCCTGAGCCCTTTATGCTCTGTGGCTGCCGCGACGGAGAGCTGTTGACGTTTCTGAGACCCACACGCCTTCTCTTTGTGAGTTAAGGGTTTGGGTGAGCAACCTGCACCCCCTCCCCTGGGGCCGTGTTTCCTCTGGGGCTCCGTGAGATTCCAAGGTCAGCCTTGCACGTGAACGCCTTTCGTGGTCCGCGCAGAGCTGGGAGGATGTCCTAGGAGGAGAGACCGAGTTCGTCTGAGTGGCCCCCCCCCCCGTGTTGGCGGTGGATCCTACGGTGGGGGCATCCCTTTGCATCCCGTCACAAATGATTCTGTGGGTGGTTGGTCCTTTCTTCTCACCTCCTTAATGACCTTGAGCTTCCTGTGCACCCGGCTTGTTTTCCACGCTCTCCAGTGATCCCCCGGTGTGTTTCGAGACGCATTTGTTAAATATTTATGAACGGCAACACCATTTCCTTGGCGTTCGGCGGTGGGGGAGGTCTCCAAGCAGTGGCACTGGAGATCCCAGAATTGTTTGGACACCCCCGTAACCTTCAGCCGAGCGTCCCGCGGGACTCGGATGCCAGGTTCTGCGGTGGCAGAGCCCACGGTTTTCTGGCCCAGCTGTCGAGTGGGGGCTTCATCCAGAATCGGATAAGTGGTTTGAGTCATCTTGGAGAGGGGGTGTCTGTGTGTTCACTTTTTTGTCGGTTACCTAAAATATTTAGTGTTGCACATGCTTGAAGATGTCAGGATTCATCCTATTTTTCCAAGATTTTTTTTTTTTTTTTTTTTTTTTACTGCATTACTCAGCAGAAAACACATTTCCTTTCCCCTCCCCCCTGAGGGGGGAGGGCAGAGGGAGCTGAGGAGGGAGAACCTAGCAGCCATCGACCCAGAGCCGACTCAGGCGCGGAGTTTTATGAGTGTCATTCCTTTTTGTGTTAGTAACAATCTTGAAGGTTGATCTTGCTGGCTTGACTTTGTAGGTGGGGAACGAAGGTCAGAGAGGTTAAGGAGCAGGCGGACGGGCAGCCAGCTAACCGGGGGTGGAAACAGGATTCAGACCCACATCCACCTGCCACCCCAAAGCCCACCAAGCTCTGTCTCCCACACCGGCAGCTGCACGGGACCTGTGGGCCGGCTCTCCCCCACTTTGGATGTCCCAGTCCCACCCCCCGCTGAGCAGTGACCTCTCCCAGAGGCCCCCAGCAGGAGAGGAAGCCCCACCTGTAAAATGGGGGTGCTGCCCGTTCCCCACTGATCCTTACAGAACTAGGGTGTGGACCAGGGTCTTGTAAGTTGAGTGGCTGTATAACTTATGGCCCAGATTGGGACGCTTTTGAGAGTGACCGTGGACGCTGTACATTGGGGATACCAGGGCGGTAACCAGCAGCCAGGACTGTCCTAAGAATCCGGGGTACGTGGTCCCCTCCTTATAAAGTTTGCCCCGAGGCCCACATCTTGTTTGCCATCCATTCCTGGCTGTTCTTTCCAGAAAACATCCCTCAGCTCCGTCTTGCCTCTGGGGCTGGGCTGCCGGGACCCCTGCCCCAGCCTCTGTCTTGCCTGCTTCCTGTCTCTCTCCCTGGCCCATCTTTCCTTAGTGCGGTCAAATCTGTGTAACGTGAATTTTATACTTCAAAGTGTTCAGTTCAGTGACATGTGATCTGCATTGTTGCCCAGCCATCACCACTGTGTAGTTCCAGAACATTTCATCACCCCGATAGGAGACCCCCTGCCCATTAGCAGTCACCCCGTTTCCTCGCCCTGTCGGCCCTGGGCAGTCACCGATGTACATTCTGTCTCCGGATGTGCCTGTTCTGGACATTTCACATGGATAGAACCATACAACACATGGCCCTCTGTGACCGGCTTCTGTCACCGGTGTGTTTTCACCAATCATCCCTGTCGTAGCAGATGGGTGCCTCATTTCTTCTTCTTTTCTTTTCTAATTTTTTTTAATGCTGATTTATTTTTTGAGAGAGAAAGAGAGTGTGCATAAGAGGCAGAGAGAGAGAGAGAGAGAGAGAGAGAGGATGGGAGGCACAGAATCCGAAGCAGGCTCCAGGTTCCGAGCTGTCGGCACAGAGCCCGACACGGCTCGAACCCACGAACCGTGAGATCATGACCTGAGCCAAAGTTGGGCACTTAACCGACTGAGCCACCCAGGCGCCTGCCTCGTTCCTTTTTATGACTAATACTGGGTAGTATGGCTAGACTGTCTGATTTATCCCTTCATCCATGGATGGGCACTGGGGCTGTTTCCACCTCTTGGCTGGTGGGAACAGCGCCGCTGTGAACGTTCACATGCAACTTTTGTTTGAACACCTGTTTTCCGTTCTTCTGGGTTTGCACCCGGGAGTGGAGCTGCCGGTTCGCGCGGTGATCTTGTGTCTGACACACCGAGGAGCTGCTGTTTTCTCTGGCAGCTGCGCCGCCCCCCAGCCCCCCCAGCAACGTGTGCAAGGCTTCCGGTTTCTGCACATCCCGCCAGCACCTGTCATCCTCCGTCCCTTCAATTCTAGCCATCCTAGCGGCTGCAAGGCAGTGTCTCACTGTGGTTTTGATCTGCATTTCCCGGGGGGCTGATGACGCTGAGTGCTTTTCCCCGTGCGCTGGCTGGCCGTTCGTGCATTTTGTCTGGAGAGGTGTCTGTTCAAGTCCTTTCCCATTTCGAACTGGGTTGCTTTTGTGCTGTTGAGTTGCATTCTGGACACCAGCTCCTCATCAGATCTGTCATTTGCAGATGTTTGCTACTATCTGTGGGTCGCCTTTTCAGGTCTTTGCACAAAAACATAATCTGGCACAAAATTTAAACATTTTGAGGTACGATTTATTTTTTCTTTCGCTGCTTGTGCTTTCGGTGGTACATCTAAGACACCGTTGACCTCTCCCAGGAGCCCCCAGCAGGAGAAGTGTGCCACCTGCCAAGTCTGAGGTCATGAAGATTTACCTCTGTGTTTTCTTCCAAGAGTTTTATGGCTTTAGCTTTCACATTTAGGTCTTTATTCCATTTGGAGTTAATTTTTGTGGATGGTGTGGGGTAGGTGTCGAGCTTCGAGCTGCTTCTGTCTGTAGAAAGCCAGTTGTCCCAACACCATTTGTTGAAGAGACTGTTCTTGCCTCCCTGAATGGGCATGGCGACTCGATTCAGAAACCAGTTGATCTTGACGTAGGGTTTAATTTCTAGACTCTCTGTGCCATCCCATTTATATGGTTATTCTTATGCCAGTACCGCACTGTCCTAATTACTGTAGCTTTGCAGTAAGTTTTGAAATTGGGGAAGATGAGTCCTCCCACTTACTCTCTGCTTTCAAGATTGCTTTCGGCTGTTTGGGATCCCTGTTTTTTTTGCGTCTTCCCTGATTTCTTTTAGCAGTGTTTTTCCGTTTGCAGAGTTCAAGTCCTTTCCCTTTGGCCGCAGGCAGTAAATGACAGCAGGGCGAGTGCTGCCTGTGACCCTCACTGGTGCAGAGCACTGGTGTTTTTGTGTCACGCCGTAGCTGGTGCCTGGATCCCCTCCTTTCTTTGAAATCACAGTATTTCTCAGATCTTGCTTGATGTTAATAAAGAAACAAGTATATATGTATCATCAGTTTATATCTTTTGCGGTCTTCTGACAACAGTATTTCAGCACGATGGGTTTTCCGTGCCGTCCCAGGTATGGTGTTGTGCGTATCTCGAGCATAATTCGGAGAGGGATCTGTAGCCTTTTCTGGCTCCCGGAGAGTCAGTGGCACAAACACAGCGGACACCCTGTGCCGGGCTGGCCCCTGGTCCCTTGAAGGCCACGGCCCAAGGCACGGTCTGGGCCCCCACGCGGCAAGTGCCGGTGGACACGGCCAGGAGTCCAGCTCCGGTGGAACAGCTGTGATTGCCTCCCACAGTCTCCGGCTCTGGAGCTTTTACTGACAGCTGCACAGAAGTGATACACATTTGGGGGTGATGTAGAATCTGCTTCCTCTCACTTACTCTCGCTCACACGCACGCACACATCGGTGGCGAACGTGTCCTTCAGCTAACTTGGAGCCTCCTGGTGTTGTGAGAAATGGTAACTTGTCACAAAGAGGCGGCTGCCTCCTGGAATTCTGCAAGTGCCCAGGAACCGTCTGGGTTCCTGCTTCTTGATGTGGCAGACAGGGACCTGTGTCACCTGGCTTGGGTCCCCTCCTGCAGGACATGTGATGCGCCGGCCACACTGGCCGAACGCACCGCGTCCCTTGATGCTCTGGGCTTTGGCACAGCCTTCTTCCTCTGCAAACACGCCTTCCACCCTTGCTGCCCTCATGAGCTCCTCCTCTGAGACCCAGACCCCCCGCCCCCACGTCTTCCCCAAGCACAGTAGGGATTCCCCTCCTTCTCCTGCCCCCCCCCCCCCCCCCCAGTCGTGATGAGTTCACACCACGCAGCGGAGAGCAGGGCTGATGCGGTGGGGCCAAGGACAGGTCAAGGTAGCCACCTTCTTGAGAATGTCCACCAGCCACCTGGGATTCCGTAGGTGGAAGAAGGCAGGGCCCTGGGGCCCTTTTTTGCCTTTGTAAGCCCCTTCATCCTTAGGAAAAGAAAACAGGACATTAGCATATGACTGTCTCGGTCTGAAGAATACAATCCTGGCTGGACCCATTATCATCATACAGTTCTTTTCTTCCTGGTTTTACAACAAAACTGAAAACCATTTTTGTGGGCCAGGGAAAGCATCTGTCGCCAGCACTTGGCCCCGGGGTGCCCGGCAGAGACGATGGCTGTGAAAGAACAGCCCTGCTTCTAAGGAAAGGTACTTCTCCAGCGCGGGGGCTCCCTGCCCCCCACCCCTGCCCACAGCCCCGCCCGAACGCAGGCGACAGCAGGCGCCGTCCGTCTGGCAGCCCAGGCTCTCCAGGCCTCCAGGAGCCCATAGGGGGCACAGCAGCCCCCGGGCCCCCCTCCTTCCTGTGTGTGATCGTTTGCTTCACAAAACCCAGACCGACTGGCACCTCTAGAAACGGAACTTGTGCCCCATTTGACGTGGGGATGCTTGGGGTTGGCTCCGTAAGTACTCGCTGAGAAGATGGGCCGCCGGCCAGCTGGGTCCAGTGACTCCCTGTCTCCCTCGGTGCACGCTGGGGCCTTGCGCTCCAGGAGGCGAATGAGCTCCCGGGGGCGTCTGTAACAAAGTGCCACCACCTTGCTGGCTCAGGACAACACGCACGGATTCTCTTACAGTCCCGGGGGGTCAGAAGCCCCGAGTCAGTGTCACTGGGCTGCATCTGGGTGTTGGCAGGTGCTCCTGCTGGGGGGCTCCCGCTGCGGGGCTCAGTCTCCTGGGCTTTTGGAGCCGCCAGAGCCACGGCCCCCACGCTTCTTGGCTCGTGGCCCCTTCTTCCACCTGGCCCGGCGTCCTCCAGTCCCTGCTCTGTCTCCTCTGCTCCATCCCGTAAGGACGCCGGGGACTTCGCTCGCGCCCACCCGGATATTCCAGGAGGTCTCCCCGTCTCTAGACCTTGATTCAATCGCAGGGGCAGAGTCACTTTTTGTGTAGAAGATGATGTACACAGGTTCCAGGGGTTAGGACCTGGATGTCCTTGGGAGACAACACTCGGCTTACCCAGCCGGTGTGCCCTGGGCCGGTCACCTACGCGTCTGAGCCTCAGCGTCCCCAAGGGTAAAAGGCAGTCTGTGGTGTTGCCTTCGGGAGCTGTCATGAGGAGTCCACGAGCCGTGGTTAACGGTCTGCTAGAGCACAGAGCGTGGTGGAAGTCTCTGGAGCTACCCTTAATACTGGTGTTTCGGCACAGGAGTGCCCAGGCTGGGTGGGGGGAGGGGAGCTCAGCAGCCCTCAGGCTCCAGGAATCCCTTGCAGAAGGGGTTCCTCCGTTTACCCCCTGTCCTCAGCTTATATTGTGCACGGGAAGTGTCTGGGAAATTTTAAATGCTACTGAGGCCTAGTCATTGCCCACCCCCACCCCCACCCCCCACCGTCTTCTGCTCTGGGTGGGGTCCTGGTGTTGGGATCCTCAGAGGCTCCTGTGATTCTAACACAGCCGTGGTTCCGCCCCTGTTTTTGTGCTCAGGCTGGGCCACTGCACGTGGCTGCTGCTTCGCTGCCTGCGTGTGTCCCTGGGCTCCTCGGACTACCTGGGGGTCTCGTTGGCTCGAGTCGAAGGTGCTGCCTTTTCAGCGACTGGGCCTCCATCACACATCAAGGTGCCAGATGCGATGGTCTCTGAGCATCTTGTGTGTCCCGGTGCTGCAACACCATGAGGTGATGGGCTTTGTGAAGCAAGGGCTTGCCCTGCCCACCCCTGACTGCCCAACTGGGGTCTCCTGGGCTCCCCACCGTAAACCCGGGGGCTGGGCTGGCATGACCACTTCCCGGCAGAGAGGGGCCACGTGCCCTTTCCGGAGTCACGATGCGTGTGGGCCTGGCGGGCCTGGAACCCAGGGCTCTTGACGCGCGTTGGGCAGCGAGTGGCCAGTTTGTCTTCTAGTCAGACTATTCTGGAATTGGTTGAAAGGTGGGGCCGCTGGCGGCTGGGGGCTCCCCAGGATGCTTCTGGTCAGGGTGTGTCGACGTAGGAAACAGCCTAAAGGGTACTCCCGCGAAACGGCTCTAAGTAATTTCACACTTCTTTCTAGAATGTGCCTAGCTGTCTCACGGGAGCAGGGAGATTGGTGAGACTCCTCCCTGTGTCTCCAAACTGGGACACAGTTTCGTTTCACTTGAAGCACAGAAACAGTAGATGCTGGGCTGTGCGGTGTCCATGCTTGTGCTGCTGGTGCTGGGAGACGCTGGGATGTTCCAGAGCCTTCCTGGAGGGGAGGTAGGGGCCCGGCCAGGGCTTCAAAGGGTGAGGAGGAGAGCAGGTGACCCAACCTGGCGTGCTGGGGAAGGGACAGGGATGGCAGCAGACAGAGAACACCTCAGGGGACGTGAGCCAGCCCTGCCCCCCCCCCCCCCCAAACAGCTCCAGCCCTCGGGGCCGCCCTGGCAGGTTCACCGCTGGGGGCTTAGCCAGCAGACGGGGCGTGTCTCCGTTCCGAGGGTCAGAAGCCCAGATACGGGTTATCAGCGGGGACGTGCTCCCTCTGAAGGCTGGAGGGGAGTCCTTCCTTGCCTCTTCCCAGTTTGTGGTGGCTCCTGGCGGCCCTCGGCTTACAGACACGTCCCTCCCACCCTCTGTCTTATGGAGCTTCTCCCTGCGTGTAGGTCTCTGTGTCTTGTCTCCCCTTTCATAAGGATACTGTCAAATTGGGTTAGGCCCCACCCTAATGACCTCAACTTAATCACATCTGCAAAGACCCTATTTCCAAATAAGGCCACATATAAAGGTAGCAGGGTGTAGAACTTGTATATTTTGGGGAGGGGAAGACACAGTTTAACCCACAATGGGCCTAGCACATGAGGCTGACATCTCTTCAGAGCCCTGATCCCTAGTCATTCTCCTGATAAACGTGTAAGAGCACGAGGCTTTGTTCCCCGCCTGTAGACATAAGATACGCAGGTGACCTGCTTAGGCACACAGCTGGCAGGTGGCAGAGCCAGGAGCCAATTCTGAGCCGGCTGGGGATCTTTCTGGAAAGGCCCGGGGCTCTCTCCTCAGGCCATGATAACCGCAGGGGTGCCCTATGCCAGGTGGTGAATAGGAAACCCACATTTCTCTTCGGACCATGGGGCACTTCCCAGGTTTGTGCAGACCCTGGGGCCCAGGAGAGGCTTGGAGTTTGCAGAGGTGTGGGGGAAAGAGTGGGGACAACCCGCAGGGGAAGGGCTTTGCTACACCAGGCGCCGCCTCCCGACTGTCCCTGGATTTCTCTGCCTCCCTCCTTTGAGTCCTCCGGGAACCGTCACGTTCGCTTTCCTTGGTTCCGTGGGCTCCTCGGTCATCAGGCCTGGGAATCCTGGTTGCAAGGCCCAGGCCGGGTTCCAGGAGGAGAGTGGTTCCCCACAGCCCCGCCGAGAGATGGGGCTTATTTTTAAACCTAAACAGATGGGGCGCCGTGAACCAAACACAGTCACGGCTTCCACATTCAAGGGACAGGTTAAAGACTGCCCTAGGACGTGAGATCGTGTGTGCGTGCATATGGATTTTAATTGAGAACTGTTGTACACACACCATTAATTTCAGGAGTGAGACACAGAGACTCCGTATTTTTACATGTCGTGAAATGATCACCAAAATGGAGTGCAGGGAACACCATCACCACACAGCTACAGTTTGTGCATGCGATGAGAATTTTCAAGGTTTAATTTCTTAGCCACTTTCAAACATACAACACAGTATTATTCTGTATCGTATCCCCAGGACTTACTTACCTTAAAACTAGAAGTCTGTACCTTTGACCACCTTCACCCATTTCGCTTACCCCACCGATCTGTTCGCTGTATCTCCGAGCTTTTTTTTGTTTTGTTTTTAACTTTTTTCAAACATTTTTTTTTTAATATTTGTTTATTTTTTGAGAGAGTGCAACAGGGGAGGGGCAGAGAGAGAGGGAGACATGGAATCTGAAGCAGGCTCCAGGCGCTGAGCCATCAGCACAGAGCCCGATGCAGGGCTCGAACCCATGAACTGTGAGATCATGACCTGAGGCGAAGTGGGAGGCCCAACCAACTGAGCCACCCAGGGGCCCCACCCGAGCTTGTTTTTTTGTTTTAGATTCCACACATAGGTGAGCTCATAAGGTACTTGTCTTTCTCTTCATTTAGCATAATGCCCTCCAGGTCCATCCTTGTTGTGGCAAAGGACAGGATTTCCTTCTTATTCTGGCTGAATACTACTCCATTGTGTGTGTGTGTGTGTGTGTGTGTGTGTGTGTGTGTGTGCGCGCGCGCGCAACACGCACACACACACACCTTTTCTTCACCCTCTTGTCCATCCATGGACACTTAGGTTGCTTCCATGTCTTGGCTGCTGTGGATAAGGCGGATATGAAAACGGTGTATTTGTACCGACTGTTTGGGTCCGTGCTTTCACTTCTTTAGGGTATATACCCAGAAACAGAATTGCTGGATCACATAGTAATTCTGGTTTTAACTGGCGGAGGAGACGCCATACTGTCCTCCAGAGTGGCCGCACCGGTTTGCTTTTCTACCAGTGCTCAAGGCTTCCTGTTTCTCTGCATCCTCTCTGGCACTTGCTGTCTCTTATCTTTTTCGTAACAGCCATTCAAACAGGTGTGAGGGGTCGCTCCCTGCGGTTTTGATTCCCTGATGATTGACGGCGAGCGCCTTTTCACGGTCCTGTGGTCCATCCACAGGTCTCCTTTGGAAAAATGTCTGTTCAGATGCTCTGCCCATTTAAACAGTTAGATTGTTTGGGTTTTCGCCATTAGATTGTAGGAGTTCTTTATATATTTTGGATTTTTGCCCCTTGTCAGATATATGACTTGTAAGTATTTTCTCCCACACAGGAGGTTGGCGTTTCCATTTTGTTGATGGTGTCCTTTGCTGTGCAGAAGCTTTTTGGTGTGATCTAGTCCCACTCATTTATTGTTGCCTGTGTTTGCCTTTGCTTTTGGGGCCAGATTTAAAAAATCATCGCCAAGACCAATGTCAAGGAGCCTTAACTTCTAGGAGTTTTATGATTACAGGTCATATGTCTTTAATTGCTTTTGAGTTAGTTTTTGTATATCATGTAAGAAAGTGGTCCAGTTGCATTGTTTTGCATGTGGCTCTCCAATTTTCCCAACACCATTTATTGAAGAGACTGTCCTTTCTCCGATGTATGTTCTTGCCTCCTTTGTTGTAAGTCAGTTGACTATGTGTGGGTTTATGTCTGGGTTCTCTGTTCTGTTTTTATGCCAGTACCAGACTGTTTTGATTGCTGTTGCCTTGTAATATAGTTTGAAATCAGGGAGCAGGATACGTCCAGATTTGTTCTTCTTTCTCAAGATTGCTTTGCTTATTCGGGGTCTTTTGTGGTTCCATCCAGATTTGAAGATTGTTCTATTTCTGTGAAAAATGCCACTGGGATGTTGACAGGGGATTGCATTGAATCTGTAGATTGCTCTGTGCAACTTGAGCAATATTAATTCTCCCCAACCATGAACACAGACTACCTTTCCATTATTTGTGCCTTCAAATTCTTTCATCAGTGTCTTAAGGTTTTCAAGGCACAGATCTTTCACCTCCTTGTTAAATCTATCCCAAGGTATTTGATTCTTTTAAATGGAAATACAGATGAGATTGTTTTCTTTTTTAGGTAGTTTGCCATTTATGTATAGAAACACTACAGCTTTCTGTGTATTGATTTTGCGTCCTACAAATTTGTTGAATTGTTGATTAGTTTTGAGAGTGATTTGGTGGAGTCCTTAAGGTTTTCTATGTATAATGTCATGTCGTCACACAAAGAGTGATAGTTTTACTTCTTCCTTTCCAGTTTGGGTGCCTTTTATTTTTCTCAGGTGCTGTGGTGAGGACTTCAATACTATGTTGAACAGAAGTGGTGAGAGTCAACATCCTTGTCTCATTTCTGATCTTAGAGGGAAAGCTTTTAGCTTTACACCATTATGATGTTAGCTGTGGGCTTGTCCTATGCGGCCTTTATTACGTTGAGGCGTGTTCCCTCTATACCCACTGTGTTGAGTTTTTATCGTAAGTGGATGTTGAATTTTGTCAAATGCTTTTTCTCCATCTGCTGAGATGATCATGTGTTTTTATCCTTCGTTTTATTCATGTGACGTATCACATCGTGGGTGCTGAAGGTGCCTGCCTCCCTGGAATCAGTGTACCCTCTTATGCTGTGTGATCCTTTTAATGCATTATTGAATTCAGTCTAACACTTTGTTGAGCAGATAATACTCTTTGAAAATTTTTTTTAATGTTTATTTTTGAGAGAGAGAGTAAGTGTGAGTTGGCGGGGGTGGGCAGAGAGAGAGAGGGAGACAGAGAATCCAAAGCAGGCCCCAGGCTCTGAGCTGTCAGCACGGAGCCCGACGCGGGGCTCGAACTCATGAACCGTGAGATCATGACCTCAGCCGAAGTCGGACGCTCAACCCGCTGAGCCACCCATGTGCCCCGATTTTATTTTACTTTTTAAAGGGTTTATTTTATTTATCAGAGAGTGAGCATGAGTGGGGAAAGGGCAGGGAGCGAGGGAGGGAGAATTGGAAGCAGGCTCCACGCTGTTAGTGCAGAGCCCAACATGGGGTTTGAACCCACGAACTGTGAGATCGTGACCTGAGCTGAAGTCAAGACGCTCCACCGACTGAGCCCCCGCCCCCCCCCCCGCCCCCCCCCCCCCCCCGCCCCCCGCCGCGCACATCTGACCTCCTTCAGCTCCGCGCCCTGGTGCCTCTGGCCTCCCTGGGCCATCTGGGGTCTGAGGCAGCGTTCTTGCCATGCAGCGCAGTCACCACTGGAACCCAGTGGCCTTTCCCGCGGGCGCTTTGAGCCCCGAAGCACCTGTGACTTCATCTCCCGTCCCTGTGTCAGGCACGGGCTCCACGTGCAACACAGGCTGTCCAGGCAGGTGGAGGGCCTCTGACCCTTAGGGTGACAGCCCTGATGGTCCAGATGAGGGGGTCGCGAGGTCACGGGAAGGGAAGAAGGGACTTGGGGGGCAGAGACTGGGGACAGGTGGGACTTAGGGACGGGCAGGAAGGGCCTCACGGAAGGGGATGCGGAGACTTGTTGGCTGCCTGGGGCCTGAGGGGCTGTTCCCTGGGCAAGGGGACACAGGGGACAAGTGTCCCGGCTGCAGTGAGTGGGAGGTGGGAGCGGTGGGGAGGCGGCGGCTGGGCTGGGCATGCGGGAGAAGGGAGAGTCTGGGTGCCCCTGGGCCCCAGGGCGTGGGAGCCACCTGGAGCATGACGAGTGTCAGCACCGCGCCAGGAAGGCACAGCCGGCTGCACCCTTCACCTCCGTGCCGCCCAGCGCTGGACCGGGCCGGGTCCGGCCAAGGCCGAGTTGCAGGCCTCAGAAGGACTCTGAAGGCTGGGGATGGAGAGCCTGGCAAATGGAGGCAGGGCCCAGCGATGGGGAAATGCTCGCCGTGGTAGTTCCTACCGTTCCTCGTGGGCGTCTGTCGAGTTCATTCCTCCCTCGTATCCTCGTGGCAACTGGGAGGTGGGGAAGTGTCGTCTTGTGTCACAGGCGAGGGGCCTGGGGACCAGAGAGGTTCAGGGGCTTCCGCGTGGCACGGCACAGCCCAGCGGTGGGACCGGGGCCGTGGTGCCTGGGGCGGGTGTAGGGGGACGCATGGGGCTGGTGACTTCGGTTCACAGCGGGGCCAGTGTCTGTCCGTCTGTCCTCCAGGTGAGCGGGCAGTGCGTACCAACTTCCCCCACACATCCCGTGAGGCCCAGCGCCACCCTCCGCTTTCCCAGATGGAGAGCTCGTACGGTAACTGAGGCCCCGCGGTGTCGGGGGACCCGGGCACGGGTCCCCTGAGGCCAGGACAGGGCTCGCCCCTGGGCCTCTTGTGCAGCCTCAGGAAGCGGCACAGCTGTGCCCGCCCTGCCCTCGGGGTGAGGGGGGCTGCTCTGTGCCAGCACCCGGGGCCGCGTGGCTCTGAACCTCTCCCCCTCCTCAGGAGCCTCAGAGCCCTCTGTAACCGGGTGGGGAGGGGCAGCCCGTCAGCAGGAAGGCTCCCGCTTCCCCGAGCTGACCGGCCGTGCCTTTGCACATCCTTTTAGCCTCCGGATGTGCTCTGCCCCTGCCAGGGGGCTCCTGGCAGCCAGGTGAGCACCTCCGGTGCCCGGATCTGGTGTCGCTTTATCCCCTATGCCCTGTGTCCTCCCATGGGGGCCGGATCGCCCGCTGTTCTGTCACTCGTCGATCCGCAAATGTCAGAGGAGCACACGCTCCGTGACGGCGAGCACCACACCTGGGCTCGTGGGGACCGCCCTCTGGGGAGGGACACAACTAACCGAGCATGCGGGAAACTTGAAGGCACAGGTGATGGGGGCCCCCGGGATCCTGTCTTTCCTGCCTAGCTGGTCCCAGCTCGCGAGGGCAGGGCTGGGGTCCCGGGCGCAGGAGACATCTGAACAGCTGGTGGCTGCCGCGTCACCTCAGTAACTGGCAGCAGGCAGAAAGTGTCCGTGACGTTTGATCATCCCTGTACCCGAGCTCTCCCCACAGGGCCTGGAATCCTAAAAACGGGTCACTTAAAATAACGGTGGCGTGTGGAGATCGTGAAAAACACAGACGGTACCAAACGTTGTCCAGTGAAACGTGATGCAGCTGAAGCCTTCCTGGGGCTTTTCCAGCTGCGTCCCTCCAGAGACCGCCTCTCGTCTGTCCGGCCGCCCCACACGTGGTCCTCGCAGCCACCCTGACGGGCCCCCCTCTGCCCACAGGTCTCCGTGCTGGTCCTCTTTGCCCTGGCCTTCCTCACCTGCGTCGTCTTCCTGGTCGTCTACAAGGTGTACAAATATGACCGTGCCTGCCCCGACGGCTTCGTCCTCAAGGTAAGGCCCCGCCCCCGGCCCCCCACCCCCCACCCCCCACCCCCCACCCCGTGCCTTCTCCGAGGGACACAGCCCTGCTCTGGCCTCGGGTGGCCTGCGATGGGGCCCCTGTGGAAGGGAGCAGGGGAGGGGGGCAGAGGGGCAGGGGGAGAAGGCAGGGTGGAGTTGTAAACAAGGACCTGTGCGGGGGTGGGGGGGGGGGCGTGCGCAGAGGCCCAGAGGGAAGGGGAGCAGAGCTGGGCACGCCCCACCTCCCGCCCGTGCCTGTCCTTGTCCCTCCGGCGCCTGCTTGGCCAGCTCTCCACGCTGGCGGAAATGCCTGCTCTGCTGATGCGACGCGGCCTTGTTCCAGAAAGCCTGAAATGGCACAGAAGGTCACACAGGGGAGGAGTGGAGAAGATGGAGGGGAGGGGGGAAGGCAGGAGGAGGGAAGACGTACTCCCAGTGGACTTGCTCCCAGTTCCCACGGCGCGGCATCTGGCCCCCCACCCCGACCCCCCACGTTTGGTTCTGACCTCTCGAGAGCCAGCGTGAAGGGAAAAGCTACCGTTTCCAGGGGCCGGTGCTGCCGAAATCAAAGCCGGAGAAGCCTGTGCTGAGCACGTGCACGGACAGGCTTGGTCTGTCGCGTCACCGGGTGGCTTTGCTTTGGGTCTCGCGGCTGTGAGGGACGCAGAAGGCTCGCACGGGGCAGCAGGCTCAACAGACCTCACGCTTCCCGGCATGTCGCCCGTGCCTGGTGCTCTGACCCTGCGGCCCTCCCCCGGCCGGCAGGTATGCATTTTGTGCGTGCCACGTGCGGTGGCTGCCGCTGGTATTCCGGGTGCAGCACAGCCGGGGCCCATCGGGTAGAGACCCCCACCTTTGGGAAGCTCCCTGTCCTCCTCAAAAGACGTGTGGAATCAGTTGTATTCTGAGTTAGGGTATGAGCCCTGGAAAACCAAAGCGCAAGGCAGGGTCGGGCACTGCAGTTTCTGGAAGGGTGGTCAGGTTGCCTCTAGGAGGCCAGTGAGGGAGCTGCGTTGGGGACCCGGGGAACCCCCCCCCCCACCCCACCCTTTCAGCGGACCCATCCACACCCTGGGCCGGGCTATCTGGAAGCTCAGGAGGCACCACGGTTTAGAGGAGACCAGCCCAGAGGCCTTGGGGGGGCTTGGAGGAGGGCAGGGCTGGCCTTGACCGAGTACGTACGTCAGCAGACTCCGGAGGCCGGCCGGGCCAGACCAGGTGGGCTAGGGGAGCAGCAAACACGGTTGATGGCAGAACGCAGGCAGGGTCGGCCTGGAGGCAGCAGGGGATAAGCCAGCTGTGGCCAGTCTGTGCACCACCTCTGGTGCCAGGCAGAGGCCCCTGGAGTGGAGGGGGGTGGGGAGTGACAGGACGGCCACTCACACTCAGTGGCCCAGGGAGGCTGGAGGGTTGGCGAGAGGGCCCAGCAGGCTGCTGCAGGGAGCCTGGGAAGAGACTCGGCAGGGTGCTGGGGATGGAGAGGACACCCACGTGACAAGGCTGAAGAGTGACTCTGGGATGCAGGGGAGAGCCTGGTCCAGGGCTGGGTGACGCAGGGGGGGGGCCGAGGTCATGGAGAGGAAGCAGAGCAGATGTGGGCACGGTGCCCTGACGGGACCCACGTGTGCAGAGGACAGCTTCGTGGGACTAGACAGGCTGCTCACAAAGAACAGGGGCCAGCGGCTCCATCAGGAGGATGCAGGGTCCGCTTCTTGGCTCTTTCTCTGGGCCCGGGGCACGTGTCCTGCACGGAGGAGGAGGGTGCAGCCTGAAGCTGCCCCGCCCTCCCTGCAAGGCCAAGTTCTGCTGGCGCAGGCAGGTGGAGTCAGAGACGAAGGCCTGGTTCTGAGAGTCCTGGCAGGGAAGGGGGCAGGTGCCTGTGCGTTCAGAGGCCGGGCCGGGTGATCCTGGTGCCCAGCCGGCACCAAGTGAGTGTTCCGTAGCTGTGTCCCTTGGGACTTGGGCATCTTTCACTGGCGTTTCCATCTAATTGGGGGCAGATGTCCTTCCTGGAAGGACAGCTGGAGGGCTGGAGAACTGCTAGTCTGGGTCCAAGAGCCCTTGGCTGAAGCTGGAGGGGGGAGAAGTGCGATGCGTGCCGAAGTCCCCTCCCTGCCTTTCTGCCTGTTTTGCGATTGTACACGTCACACACAGACCTGACAGTTCATAGCGGTTTTCACACGGGGATTTCTGAATGCTCCCCAAAACCTGGGTAGGTACCAGTAGATCCCCGTTGTACCGGTGGTTAGATGCAGCACGGACACAATCTTCCTTGTGCCCCAAGGTCACCCCCCACGGGTTCTTCGTACATATTTATTCAGTGCTTCCTGTGGGGAGCCCTGCTGGGTGCTGGGCATGTGGTGCAGGACGGGAGGAGTCCAGGCCCTGCCCGTGGGGCCGGTGTTCCGGTGGGGAGACAAGTGGCGAGCAGACGGGCAGATACCCAGTACTAGGGCAGAGAGGCGGCCAGGGTGACTGTGCGTGCCCGGGGTCACCGCTTCCAGGTCACCTAGGGTGCAGACTGAATGAGGAGTCCATTTTGCCCGCGGTGGCGAGGGCCTGCTCCTGGACTGAGGCCACAGACTGGGCTGGGTCCTGCTGACCCCAGAGCCGGAGGGGGGCCCGTGGGAAGGGCTGATGGGCACGGGTGCCGCAGAGGTCCTGGCACAAAGCAGAGGGCAGGCACCTGCGCCGCGGGTGAGGGGAGGCTCCTTGTGGCCAAGCCTCCCCGCCAGAGTGTTCCGTCCTGACAGGTGGGCAGGGGTGGGGGCAGGTGCTAAGTTCCTGCCTTTTTCTTGAAACCGTGAAGCCGTCATAGGAATTTCACGGGAGGGTTTCCACGTACCGGGAAACTGCCCAGCCCTGCGTGTTGACGCAGACGGTCAGACACCCCCGTTCTCTCAGTGGAGTTCGTGCCCGAGGAACACTTGCCAGTGCTGACTGTGTGCCGAGGGCTGGAACACGCTTCCTCGGATTACCTCGTTGGTGTGACGGTCATTTCCCTTCATGGCTGAGAGATGAGGGGCAGGGCCCCCCTCAGGGGGACGTGTGGCTGTGATTCTGGCCTGATGGGGGCCGGGTCAGAACATACTGGGGAGCCCCTGGCCCCATGCTACTTCGGAACTGGGGTTCTCACCTGCCACCTGCCCACCGTGGTGCTTGCCCCGCATTTGCTTCCTGTGGCCCGCGTGCGGGCAGTGGCAGAACCGCCCGTCGTCCCTGGCCTGGTGCCCCGAAGGCAGGGCCACTCTCTCAGGCCTGGAGGCCCCGTCCTGGACCGGAGTGGAGTCCCACACTGCCCGGCGGGTGCTGGCGAGTGGCAGGGGGAGAGGACGGAGCGCAGGTGGCAGCACGGCTGGGGAGGGGGTGGCCGCCTGCCTTGCCGGACGGGGGTGGCTGCTTCCTGACGCCCAGATGTGGGCGTAGGTGAGCATGGACACATCCTGCCTTCTTGCCCGAGCTGCCCATCGCGGACCGCAGCCCTCACGACCACCTAGCATGCGGGGCCCCTCGGCCCCGTCTCGTAGACTTGGGGCGCCGAGGCTCAGAGCAGGAAGAACCGCGGTGAACTTGGCCTGCAGCATGGGCCGACTCTGAAGCCGCCGCCTGGCCCGACGGGCTGGACAGGCAGAGCGGGGTGTGGGGCACGCCGCAGTCCTTTGTCCTTCCTCTTCTGGAAATAGTCCTCCATGCTCCCGGAAGGTGGTTCTGATCCTTTGACCAGAGGAGGACTGTTCTCCACTCTCGGGGCAGGACCGGGTTGAGGGGAGAGCATGCGTTCATTCCGTCCCCTTTCCGCTGTCCGCGGCGGTCACTCGTCTCTGGGTTACCCAACAGGGAAGTACCCACGGCACCTGCCTGGCATGCAGGGTCCGTCCTGGGGAACAGAGGCGTGTGGACGTGTCGTCCACCCCTGCAAGACCCCAGTGCTGTCTGTACCCCTTCGCTGTCTTCCCAGACCCAGCAGTGATGAAACGGTAGCTCGTGGGCCGGGCACCGGACCAGGCACGACAGCCTCCATCCGTCAGCAGCCACACCAAGGAGGCCCCGACCTCGCTCCGCTGAGGGGCCAGACCCGCCACTTCTCGGTGTCGGAGGAGCACAGCCCGGGTCTCCTGAGTAAAGGCCCCGGGGAGGGGCACAGGGGCTAGTAGGTAGCGTAGGGCCCATGGCCCGGGCTCTGGCGTGTTCCTTTCAGCGATCCTGGTGCCTGGCACAGCTCCCGACCCTGCTGGACAGCCCACCCGAGGGAGAGCCGGCCCCCGGCCATCCTCGTCGTAGACACGAGGCCGGCATCCCAGGAGAGCCATCCGGGCGGAGAGGGACCCCGATCACGAGCGGCCGCTACGTCTGAGCGGCGGGAGCTTTTCTGTGACGGGGGCGTCATCCCTGCTCTCTCTGCACAAGTCGTGTGTGCTCTGCCCTGTATTGCCGTTTCTGGCACCGAGCAGGGGCCGGGCTGTGTGGAGCCGCCCACTGCGGAGGCCTCGGGGTTCAGAGGGCGACGTCACAGTGTGTCACCCACCTGTGAAGGTGCCGAAGGCGGAGCCGGTAGGGCAGGCAGGGCGCGGGGAGCCGAGCCGCGTTCCCGAGGCCTGTTGTGCGCCCGAGCTGGGGCTTGAGCTCTGGCTGAGCCAGACACTGCCGGGGCTCCGGGAAAAGAACGTTCTGCCCCACCGGCCCTGGGGCAGACTGTTTCACTTCCCACTCTTCTCGACTCGCGAGTCCAGCGGGTCACCTGTTGGTGGCCTCCCACGGCGACACCATGTGGGGCGCCAGGCACTCTGCTGTGCCTTCGCGTCTCTGGGTCTCACCTGCCCCAGCTGGAAAACGGGGCTAACGGCACCTGCCTCGCAGCGAGAGAACATGCATGGGAAGCGCCTGGCCAGCTGTCAGGTGCAGAGAGAAGGTCGGGAGGAGGGAGGAGGAAGCATGGGTGGTGGAACCCCAGTCCCGTTTTCTCTGCTGCCGGGGAAGTGGCAGGTGGGGGTTACATCTGCGGGCAGATCTCAAGGAGCAGCCTTCTTCACTTGCCGTTGGGTTTTAGAGACCGAGGAAGAGCTGGGCCCAGGCGGAGGCTCCCCTGGTGCATCCCGGGCCGGCACTCGTGTCTCCCAGCGCCCACGTCTGAGGTGCAGCAGCTGTGGCCGGCCGGCCTGGCGATGGCCCGAGGTGGCCAGAGATGATGTCATCAAAGATCCTGTCACCTTCTCCACTCGGTGCTCGCCCAGGAGAGGTGAACGGATGGTCTGCGCAGCTGGGCATCTTGCGAAGCCCCGGGAGTTAACTGGTCAGAGTGCCGTGGATGGTGCCTGGGCTTCAGATCTGGGCGGTGCACCCACCAGCGGGGCGGCCTTGGCCGAGACACCACGTGCAGCATGCGGAGCCTCAGAATCGTCTGGGGAGGTTTAAGGATACACAGGTGCTGAGTCAGACCCTTAGCGGTGGGCAGAGAGCCTGGGTCCTCAGACTCTTCCTGGTGAGTGGGGAGGTGGCCGAGGCCAGGCACCCGTCTTTGCTGTGGTCTCCCCTCACTGAGGAAGAGGCCGTGGCATTCGTGTATTGCTTTGGTTGCTCAGACACACAAGGTAACGTGGCTTCCACGAGGCGGGAGGTCCGTCTCTCTCACATGAAGGCTCCAGGCCGGGGGGAGGCGGTTCTGTGAGATCATCCTGGAGCCCCAATTCTGTCTTGTGCTGCCCTGCCAGCCCCCCCAGGGCATTCTCCGCCTCTGGGCAGTCGAAGCCAGCGAGAAAGGGCCGCGGGAGAGGTGGAGGGTGGGCATCCACGCCCGTCCCTCTGGCCTGACTGCCAGGAGCTGGGAAGCTTAGTCGTTAGCTCGGCACCAAGCGCCTGCTTGGCGCGGGAGAATGCGCCGTGGAAGCTGATCATCCGCAGCCCCGCCCACCTCGCTCGTGGGCCCGGTGAGCTGCACGTGTATGGTGTGCTCGGGCCACGTCAGCAGTGGTGGCCCAGTGGGCTGGGTCGGCTCCTGGACCCACCAGGAAAGGCAGCCTTGGGTGCAGGATCTCTCTGGGGTCCTGGACCTTTTACCAGCTGATGAGAGCTATGGACTGGACTCCCCCACCCCAGGCCCCCTCAGGGTTCCTTGGCCTGTAGGGACGAAGCCTCTTCCTTCCTGGACAGCTGCCTGGGATAGCCCCCCCCCCCCCCCCACCCCAACCCGCCGTGTTGCTGTCTGGGCTCCTGCTTTCTGGGTCACAAGGTCACACCAGCTCCCTGATGAGACTTCTAGCCCTTGTGTGGACGTCTGACCCCGGCCGTCCTTCCCAGTGCCCTCCTCACCCTGCTGGCACTGTCCTGTCTGTGAGGCCCATCTCCTCTGCCTTGAGGGCGTGCCCTCCTCCGACCCCCTCCTCTGGAGAAGGCCTGCCTACTAAAGATCCAGCTCCCAGGAGGTTTTCCTGACTTCCCTTCTTTTACTATCTGTGTTTCCAGCAGACAGGTCCAAAGTATTTTCTAGTAGATGTAAAGTAAATGACAACTAGTGGAAGGTCTTTAGCGAAGCAGGACAGCTCATCGTGCCCCTGCAGCCCAAGCCCCGCTGCGTCACGACCTCGCTAAAGATGTCTGTCCTGTCGCGGTGGGACCAGCGCACGCGGTGGGCTGGGCTGCGTTTCTCCTCTAAGCCCAGGGAAGGTCCCTGTAAACACCTAGGGGGTGTTCACCGGAGACCCTCCGGCATCCCCGCAGCATCGAGACGTGCGTCTCCACGGCCCCTTGTCTTTCAGAACACCCAGTGCATTCCAGAAGGCTTGGAGAGCTACTACGCGGAGCAAGACTCCAGTGCCCGGGAGAAGTTTTACACCGTCATCAACCACTACAACCTGGCCAAGCAGAGCATCACACGCTCCGTCTCACCCTGGATGTCGGTTCTGTCGGAAGAGAAGCTGTCCGAGCAGGAGACCGAAGCCGCTGACAAGTCAGCTCAGTGAGACGGGCAGGTTCCTCACAATGTGTCACTCGAAGGTAACAAAGGGACTTGGAGGGACGTTTCGTTAAATATAATTACCGATAATTTAGAGGTTACTCATTTATGGTGCAACCGCTTCTGTTTGCTAATGCTGCTTTGCCAATAAAACTTGCTGCCGACCGCTCCTGGGCATAAGATCAAGTGCATATCAGCATTGCTTAAAGAGCTGTGACACCACGTTCCATGTTAAGGAGTCTTAATTTAGCTACTTTACTGGGATTTATGGGATGCCATCAGAAAGTAAATTTACACTGGATATGCAAGGGGTTTGGATTCAGACAAATAATGCGTTTTGTGGAATCGATTTTTTTATCGCCCTCCCCCTCCCCACCGCACCGCTGTTTGCAAACCTTACTCCACAGCCATATTTAGATGGGTCCCCACTTGGTTAAGAGCAAGCTGTACTTCAGATTTCTTCCCACCTTCAATCAGGCGGCAGCCGGGCCGTCACCATGATGTATGGCAGTGAGAGGTGCAGAGAAGGAAGGAAATGGGACGTCCGGTAGCGGGTGCGCCCTTCCCTTCCCCGCGCCCACTCCGAAGCGTGCCAGTGTCCCGCAGGAGGGCCTGCTCGGGAGGCTCTATTCCGCCCCCTGGAGCTGGCTGGCACCTCGGTGCGGAGAGCACCGTGCTTTAGGGTCCAGTGTCCCAGCACGTGTGGTGAGGGGCTGTGGGAGGACCCTGGGCCACGGGCCTGAGGAACTCCGGGCCCCTGTAGGTAGTCCATCTGCTCTGTGATGTGTTGAATAGGAGCGACACCCTTTGGTCTTTTTTTGTTCTGCCCTGTTAATGAATAAATTTGCACCAACAGCCCTGTTAGCGAGTTAGTTTTTAAGACCTTATTTGTGTTGGCAAAGTGAAAATGTAATTGCTGGGAAGCCAAGACTAATTTTTATTTTGTGAACTAGAAATCTTTTCATGTAAGAAGCAGGCAGGGGAGGCTGGGAGGCGCCGGCGTGGCAACTTGCAGATCCAATGAGGACATTTCAATTCACGATCTTTGTAAAGAAGTTACATTTCAAGCTGAATCTTGACATTAAAGGATATGTTTACAAAATTGCCAGTTAGCTAAGCTACGTGTGTAAAACCATTAAATGGAAACAAGGCATCCGCAGACATTTTCTTCCATGTTATCTGTGCTGTTTCTGGTGGACATGTCAGAAGTTTCACTGTTTTCAGTAGGTCAAAAATAAATGACAATGAGTTTGAGATCTGTTGCAAACAAGCGTGGTGGCCACGGCCAGCCCCATCACTGCTTTCTGAAATATGCTTCCAGAACCGGATTTTATTATGGGGGGTGTTTTGCAACCATGAGCGTGGCCTTGGAGCCGGGGCGTGTGTTCTAGAGCTGCGTGCTGTGAGGGTGTGATGTGAGCACGCACGAGGAGCACTGACTACGTGCCAAACTCTCCCGCACAGATACATCTGTGAAAGCTCTAGCCCACGTAAACGCACTGCTAAGGCATCACCCCTTTGTATTTTCTAGTAGACGTTTTATTGACTGTAAATCCATTCACATGTAACTTTTGACATTTTCACTCTGTGCAGAGAAAGAACACAAGGGTCCCTGTGGCTGCACCACAGACTCTCGATTTTGCAGGGGGCAATGCAGAGCCATCGGCACCCACACCGAGGTGGGGCCCCGTGAACACCAGCATGCTCTCTGCACAGATGTGGTTCCCACTGCAAACAGGAACACCTGTTCTAGAGGGACAGGTGCACGGGCCCAAGGGCAGACAAATGCTCCTTGGGCCCCAGCAGCCCCTTGCTGAGGGCCCAGGGTCTGTCCCCACACCCCTTCCCCAACGGGCAGGCAGGCGTCCGCTGACCTTCTGTATCTGGACCCACTGATATTACACGAAGTAACCGTAGTTGCATTTATTGTATTTGTGAGGCAAAGGCGAGTTTTCTACAACGTAGCGACTCTGTAGCACTTGGCTCAGGCAGACAAGAAGCCACAGGAAACTTAAGTGATGGTCACTTGCCGTGAGAAGTTATCACCCAGCACTCTTCCCTAAGCCACTGGAAGGGCCAGGTCGGTGCCTCCCTGAGCCCCGCCTCCGGGCAGCCCCTCCACGTCGGCCGCCAGTTTGGGTGCAGCCAGTAACGACCCTTCCACCCTGCCTCAGGAGTGCCACACAGTCCACTGTCAGTTTGTGTTCATTAGTTTCTTTTTCAGCTATTAAACGGGCTAAGACCACAGGTCTGGGTGTCCCTTTTGTGGGAGCACATAGCTCTGCCACCGCCCCCTCCCCCCAACATGGTAGGATCTGGGCACAGCCATGGTCCGATGCCGGAGACCCTCGACAGCGCCCCATGCGCCAGGAGCGAGCAGGGCAGACTAGCTGTCGTACCAGTCCAGGAAGAGCAAGGAGAAGGAGCACATCACCAGGAAGAAGAGCACCCACACTCGGAAGCCGGCGTTGTTTTTGATGGCCTGGGGGGCGGGAGGGGCAGGAGCACAGGATTTTGGGTTGAGGAGTGCTCACGCCCTCCGTGTGTCCGCACGCACTCCCTACCCTGGAGCTTATGCTTACCTTAATTAGTAAGCAGAGCCAAACAGTGGGTTTAGAATCCACCAGAAAACAAACAGGTGTCTCCCCCTTATTCAGACGTCCTACACCCTTCTCCCAGCAAACACCCGGAAACGGCCCATGCAGGGCCCAGGGTTAGAAAGAGCCCCGCGGCTGGCCCGGCAGCTGTAGTGGCCCAGAAATGGTCCCACGTCAACCCAAACCCGAGGACCACACTCAGAAGACCATGTCCACTCAACAGAGTCCACTGTGGTGGCCTCAATAAACAGGGACCAGGGCTCCGGCCCTCGGGGTGGGGGGTCCAGCAAGCTTCTCCGGTGGCGCCCACCCCTGGTGCAGGTGGCTGATCCATCCCCTGCCAAGAGTGACCTCGTGTGCCTCCGATTGTTCCTTTGGAGGGCGGTGAGTCCTGTGTCTTGGTAATAGCAGGTGCCCCAGGTTTGGCGAGGACAGAAATGTGACCGTCTTGCAGGGTCAGGAGGTCAGCCAGGCTGGGCGCCAGCAAGGCTCTCACGCAGCCCTGACTACCCGCAAGACTACCACCACTGCCCGGACGGGGAGGCCGGTGGGGCCTGGGGGGCCCAAGGGTACTCACCTCTCTGATGTCTTCGTTGCCCTCCTTGATATTCTCAGTTGCCCCTACAACTAACTGGTGAATGCTGTCGATCTCGGCTTCCTATGGAAGAGGAGAGACAGGTAGACCCGACCACCGTCTCCTTCCCTGAGCATCCGGACAGCAGGAGCCAGCAGCAGCCAGGGCTTTACAAGCGGGAGCCTGTGGGTCCTCGCCGGGTCCCGAGGGGCAGGCACAGCCCCGTTTTACAAAAGGGAAAGTCAGGGTTCAGAGAAGTTTAGTAATTTGCCAAGAGTCACGCAGCAACCACGTGGCAGGACTGGGACCAGAACCCAGTGCCTGTCGCCCTTCCACCCCCAGCTGCTACCTCCTGTGCCACTTGCCGGCCAGAGGGGACAAACGTGAGAGCTGCCAACACGTAGCAGCCACCGCGTGCCAGGGGCTTCCCTCTGGTCCCCCGCGTATTTATGACGTCCAGAGACATGAGCTTCCAGATGCGTGTGCTTTCAGACACGCACGCTAGCTTCAGGGGAGCGCTTCATGTCTCACCATCTGTGTCTCTCTTAAAAAAAAAAAAAAAAAAGAAAACCTAAACCGTAAAAACATCAGCTCCCGTGTACTGAGAGCCTGCCACGAGCCGGAAGTGTGTCAGGCACCTTGAGCCCCAGCCCTGAGAATGGGGGGGGACATCTGCCCAGTCTGAAGAGGGCAGTGTGGCCTGGGGTGCCCAGGTCACCTGACACACTGGAAGTCAGGATCGGATCAGAGCCAGTGTGTGTGACCCAACGTGGCCTCTGAGCTCTCCTGCCACGCTGAGCTGTCCCTGGAAGCAAGTCGTGTGCTCTGACAGGGACAGCTCACTTAGCTGTTTTATGGGTCAGGAGGCTGAAGTGACAGCCATCAGGCTTCTAAGTGGAGGCTTAGCACATGCACGCTTGAATTGGTCGTTCAACGTAGTTAGAAAGGGTAACTCTCGTGAACCCGAACTTTCTGTCAGACTGCACGTACCTAAATTTACAGCGATTCGACGCTGGTTGTGAGGTTTCGGGCAGGTTTTGTGGGGGCGAGAGGGTCTTAGGCCAACTGGGCCAGTTTAACACAATGCAGCAGAAATGATTTTGACTCTGAAACCGTTCCACGGTCTGTGGATGCTAAAAAGGAGGATAAATTTATCGGGTCCCTAAGAGTTTTGCCAGTTACTGGCCGGAAGAGTTTCAGAACTGGAGGCAGGAAGAAATAACATGAAAATCCCCTTCAGAGAACAACCCTAGTTCCTGTGTGGACGGGACACCTGAGGTGGCACGGACCTAGCGTTCCGAGAGGGCCAAGTGTGAGCCCTAAGTGACACTGTCGACTGACAGGCTGCTACCCACCAGGTGTGCTGGGTGCTTCCTGTGGGTTATCTCCGAGCCTCAGGACGGCCCTGTGAGGGCCACTCCATTTGCAGACGGGAAAACTAGCTCAGAGGCACCGGAAGGAAGATCTACCCAACTCCCTCCTCTGTGGGCATCACGGCACACACGGGCCACCACACCCGGTCTGGCCTGGGCCAGCCAGCAGCGGGTCAGGTGCAGAGAGCTCCCCACCCCGCACAGAGGCTACGCCGGGGGGTCAGGAGGCCCTCAGGTGAGGAGCTGTATGAACCCACGCGGCTTGGGGCACATGGCTGTAGAGATCAGGTAACCTCAGAACAAGCACCCTGATGTCACAGTAGATTCTTCTCAGCTAAACCTTAAATCGTGATTTTTTTTTTTTTCTTACCTGTTGTAAAACCTTCTCTGTGAATATCTCTTGGAGCCTGGAAATTTCAACCACTCTCCCTTCGATTTGCCTTCATTAAAGAGAAAAAAAAATTACATACAACTATTAGTAGGTGGTGGTCCTAGCACGAGTGTTACACATTTCTCAATGGACCACGTAAGTGAGAAATGGGAGGGGACACCACCACAGCCTCCAGAGAGGGAGGGGACACCACATCATTCGTGGCGGGGGGGGGGGGGGGGGGGGAGGGCACCACGTCAGGCTCAGGAAGGAGGAGGCCGGCATTGCATTTCCTGGCTCTCCTCTGAAGTCTCTCGCTTAGGGGGCGCGCTGCACTGCGGAACCCGCCCTCCCCTGCAAGCTGACCCGCGGTGCCCCTGCCTCGGAGTCTGCACCCCTGGTTGCAACAGGCAGCCTTCGAATGCTAAGGCCCGTACCGGCCCGGCAACCACGGTAACGCGGCGGGGACTCAGAACGCCAGTGTGTGCCGACCACTCAACGTCGTTACCGCCCAGGAGGTGGAGGGGCAGGGTGCTGCCACCCAAACCAACTTCCCGGCAAAAGGAAAAGTCCTCCGGTTCCGTCTGAAAACGTATCTGGGTTCAGCAACCAAGCATCTGAGCTGCTCGCTGTTTCAGGGCCAGCAAGGGCGCCCTGGGCGTGGGCTGGGGGGTGGCACGGGTCTAGAAATGGGGGCGGCAGGGGCTGAGCCGTGTCGGGGCAGCCGGCCGCCGCTCCTCCCGTGCTTCCGGGTGTGGGAAGGAAGAGCGAGGCGGGCGGGGGCTGAGTCTCGGAGCAAGGACCTCGAGGCCCACAGAGCGAGGGCAGAGGCCGCAGAGGAGCACAGGTGCCATCAGAGTCCCCGGGGGCTGTGGGTACGGCGTCAGGACGCACTTTCTTTCGGATGAGCCCACAGCGCAGCGGGTTTAATTTCCCTGCCAAAGCCCAGGCCTTCCTTCCAGATGCTCCAGACACTCTCGGGGAAACAGGCCCCACCCACGTGCCTCCCCTAGAGGGCGGGCCAGCGATGGCTCACGTGGGCACGGCCACTCTCCTTCCACGCTGCCGACCCCTTTGCTGAGGGGGCGGACGGACCCCAGCGGAGCCACATGCAGGAGGCTGCACCTGGCCAGCCATCCCTCACAAGGCCCGCCCCCTTACCCCGGGGAGCCATGAAATTAACAGCCCCTAACCGTGCAACTTGCGGTCACTGGAAGCCTGGAGGCAGCACAGAGGGGGTGACCTCCCAAGGGCCCGCGGGTTAAGGGGAGTCACTGAAGTTGGGCAGCTGCCTTGACCCCGAATGGCTGAGGGGGGTGCACGTGGCCAGGGCCACAAGGGGATGCCTGGCCATCGAAGTAAATGAAAAGTTCCCAGTTCCTAGAAAAGCTGAGGCCATCAGCTCCTAGGAACCACATACATACCTCACTTCATCGAACAGGCTGTTCATCTCACCAATTAGGCGCTGGTTCTCTTGTTCAAACTGTGAAGAGACAAACACACTAAGGGTGACGTCATACTCAAAAGCAACACGGTCAAAGGCAAGGGTCTAGCAAGGCGTCTGCTCGGAAATCTTTGATCTGCCCTCCGAGGGTGGCCACCGAGTCCCTCCTTCTGGCGTGGAGGGATGCGGCATCAGTGTGAAAACATCCCTGTGGCCGGACTTCTCCCTGCCTGCTAGCCGAAGTGACGCCTGGGAAGGTGCGGGCGGGGCGGTGCGGGTCGCCTGCCGTCCTTCCCGCTGCTCTGTCTCCCTCTGGCACTGTTTTAAGTGGGGCGCTGAGCTCCAGCGGCTCAGCTGAGGGCAGGGCAGTCTCATTTCAGAGCCACGCCTTGGCCAGTCCACCGTGACAGGAACACAGGCCCAGCAGCCCGAAGCGCTGTGTTCCTGGGCTCAGGCTGGCGATCGGGCTTCGGGACTCAGTCTGGGTGAGGGTGCCACCCTGACACCCGGGAGCCCATCGGAGCCGCATAAACTCGGGAGCAGACAGCTGCTGCCCCCACCGTTCCTGCCAACTTGACAGCAGCCCCACGAAAGGCTGGCACGTCTGAGGGTTCGCCGTGCCGCGGGGCCAGATCTCCTCCTCGCTGCGGGACCCGCAACCCCGCCTTCGGACGCCCACTCCACTGCCTGAGCGTGTACTCAGCCCCGGGCGGGGGCCCTCGTCCCACAGCCCCAGCTCGAACGCCACCTTCTCCGTGACCTATCCCGGCCCCCGAGCTGGAACTTCTTTCTCCAGTTTCTAACCTTGGCCTAGCACCTTGTGAAACCTCGTGAAGATCTCTCAGGACGTTAGCCATTTTCAGCCCGGTAATAAGCTGTGCATGTCCCAAACTCCCCCTTGACTATGAGCTGCCTGAGGGTGGGGAACGCGTCAAACCCAAGCCCAAGAAGGCCTCACGCGCGTTCTTTCCTTCACATCTACTAAAGCGGCAGTCCCGTCCACAGCTGTTTTCGGAGGCGCTGTCTGCGCCAGGCGCTGTGGGGGGGGACGGGTGGAGGTGAGCTCTGGGCCTCCCAGGCTCTGCGATCCAACCGAGGCAATGGAGGGAAAACAACGGTTAGGGAAGTCACGGCAGACACCGTGCTGAGCAGGTCACGTGCAGGGACTCACATTCTCCCTGCCCAGTCGCCCCCTGACTTCACAGGGAGGGCATGTGCTGTGCTCGCTCTCTGCTCCGTCTGCCCCCCTCCCCTCCCAGCTCCCCCCCCAGCCCTCCAGGCGGACACCCTCCCGTCCTGTCTGCCAGTTCACCGGCACCCTTGCTGCATCCATTCCCTCCCTGGTGCCTGTGCTCTGCCCTCATCACCTCTCACTCTCCTCCAATCTGCCCCCCACCCCTCCGTCAGAGTGATGTGATCTAAGATGCCAGTCACGTCACAGCGCACCAGGCCGGCCCTGTCCGTGGCCCTGTAGATCAGCGCTGAGGCGCAGCCTTCTCCTGCAGCCCACTGCCTCACCCCTGCACAGACGAGCTGAGAGCTGATGGAGGCCGCCGCGCGCCAACCCCCCACGCCGCGGGGGGGGACTCCCACTGCTTCCTCGAGACCCAGCCTAGGCACCTTCCTAGCGACCAGACGCACCGAGGCAGATTTAATCACCTTCTACCATCTCCTGTCTTTTATAACATAAAACTGCCCTGCACTTGATCCATCGCTACGCTTCTCGCCCCTGTTGGGGGGGGCCGTCTTCCCACCTGGGGTGGGGCTTTCTCCTCTGGCCCCCAGCACAACGCAGGGCCTACCACACTGCAGGGCACCGGCTGTCGGTCCCCCTGCTTGTCAAAACACAAAGGGTCCTCCACTGCACCCCAGACCTACTGGGCCAGAAAATGGGTGGGCCGGCACAGTTTCCAGAAGGGCAGAAGGGCCGGCGGGGGGCGCTCTGCTGGGCCGCCTCAAGCATGGGCAGGATGCTGACACGGTACCAGGACGGCCCTTCTAATTATGCATGAATCAGGCTATTTAAGGGAATAAAAACTTCACTCTTGAGTTTGAAACTATCAGCCCTGTTAGCTGTCAACTCAACAGTTACTTCAGAGCCCAGTAATTTAAGGAAAAAAAGAATTACTTCAGCATGTAGGTGCTCATTTACTTTCACTAATTCTCCCAGGTATTAGGGTTTTTCTCGGGGGGCTGGGATAGAGGGCATTTTCTTATTTTTTAATGACAAAATACGGCCCTGTCCTTTTAAATCCTCAGACCTTTTATGCTTTCTAACCTACTCCTAAGCAAGACTAGAGGTTTGAGGTGGTTTATTGCGGGAATGTCCCCCGGAACAAAGCCCTCTCTGTCCCCTCCCCAGCTCTGGGCATGAGGCACCCACTCCCCCTCTCGGGGTTCTGGGGAGCTGTTACTTCTGAAGGACTCCTGTCAGCAGCAGGATCAGATTCTGGCTCTGATTTCCTTTCAACCTATGGGTTCTTAATGCCACCTGAGAAGTACCCATTCGGGGGGGGTGGGGTGGGGTGGGGGCACAAAGGGGGGCGGAGCAAAAGAAACAAATGCCTCGAGGGATCAAGCGGTGACAGGGCTGAGGGGAGAGTTTGGCGTGGCCAGGACCTTTACGGAAAGCAGCCCCCATTTGGGGGCGGGAGTTACAATGGAGCTGTGTCTTCAAAAACACCACCACCTGTTTTTCCCATAGCCAGGTGCAAGGGACCCACTTAACGGGGTCTGGCAGGGCTCAGGCAGATCAGGTAATGGCCAGGCCGCTGACAACATTCACCTGTGCCAGATTTCAGGATGGTTTCCGATGCTGTCTTGATGGCCAACCTGTACACCTCACCCCTCCTCTGCAGAGGAAGGCAGGGAGTGGCAGGTGCCGGCCGGCAGGGGCAGTTGGTGGACACGCCCGGGACTTCAGCGGGCCAGCCCCCGTGGCCTCAATGGGAACTCCTGGGGTGACTGACCCCTGGACCAGTCACTGGCTTCTGTCCGGCCTGTCATGTGACAGGGCCTCTTTGTGAACAGACGTGGTGATTCTTATCCTTTCCTGCCTCATGCCGAGGGTGGGGAGGGATGATGATGGCTCCTTTACCTTCGAAGCTATATGCCCTTGGGCAGGTAACTTTTCTGTGCCTCTTTGTCACTAAAACGGGACAGAGACAGTACTTACTAGAGAAAGACGCGCTAATAATGCATGTAAAGTTGCGTACAGAGTGCGTGGCACATACAAAGCCCCCACTAAATGTTAACTATTATTAATCTCCTGGGACTGAGATTCCAGATATGCAAAATGAGTCATGAAATATTCTGAAGGCCCCTTCCACCTCTCTGGTTTCAAATTTTAGAGGGCACTGTGACTTGAGCGGGATCTGGGGCGCTCACACAGCATTCGCTGGGGCTCGCTGGCAGCTGGCTGGCGTGGCATCCGTCCCCAGAGGGACAGGGACCTCACAAGGTGCAGTAGCCAAGGAGGCCTGGTCTCCACAGTCAGCACCAAGGACAGGGGTACCCCCGGGGTACCATCCCCCCCCCCCCCCCCCCCCCCCGGCCTGGGGAAGACCGGCCTGCCTGTCACAGGGCCCCTAGTTCTGTGAGGCACTGGAAAGCGGGACACGAGGCCTGCAGGACAAGGAAGGTGGACAAGCAGGGCCCGAGAGGCATGACAGCAGCCAGCCTGTCTGTGTGGGCCTCCTGCCGTGGCTCCTTCCGCTCCATACTGTTTGGTCTCCCACCAAAATGCAGTGCTTTCGCTCAACACAGATGGATGTCTGGAGCAAGTTCCCCTGACCGCTCAAGCATGGTGGCAGGCACCACATTTAAAGGCCTAGGACCTGGGAGCTCGCTGTAAAATGGGGCCAGCGACAGTCCCTACCACACGGGGTGGCTACATTAATAAACACTCAAGCGGTCAGGGCCGTACTTGGCATGTGCTGTGTGTTACATGCGTGTTAGGCAGTATTAACTGCCTCATTCCACTTAGAAGTCAGACTTCCAAACAGAGGGCCCCAAAAGGGTTTACTATCTGCTTTAAGGGATACAAATCCACACTGTGAATACACTGTTACAGAAATCCTTTTCTAATCTAATCCTCTTTACTATAGTTTTAAAAAGAAAATCACTCCTACAAAAGGCCTTTGGGTACAAGGTGAAGCCACAAGAAGTTATTTGCATTGCAAAGAGGCAAGAGCAGCTAACTGGACCAAAGACTAGGAACCCACAGGGGCTGAGACCCACAGGGGCTCGGCCTAGAGAGCAGTCTGCCCCCACCACCATGGCCCAGGACCTCTCCGGTTCTTCAGATGCGCCTCATCTATGCCAAACGCCTGCGTTCACATGGCTCGTGACCCTCACCTCCATCCCCACCGCTACCCCTGCGAACCTGAAACCTCCCCAGGGTGTGGACCTCGGCTCTCGGCTGCGTGGTGCCCAGATTCTACCAACAGTTCTTGCCAGGAGCTGAGTTTGGGCCCAGATCACAAGCCCTGCCAGCCACCCACCTTGGTGCTTCCAGCGGCCTACCACAGGGGACGAGGGCTAGGGACACCTTTCATGCAGATTTAGGAACAGAAGTCACGCGCATGGCTTTAAAAATTATCCTAAGGGATACATCAATAAATGCAGGTGGTTTCACTTGAGGCGAGTAAACTGAATGCAGGCTTACAAAGGAGGTATTTTCCCTATGTAACATCAGAAAACAATCTGGTCCCACTCAGCCTGACCGCAAAACATCTGCTTATAGTAACTCAAACGTTAATATACCTGCATCAGGAGTTATAAATGGAAATTCAGTGTGCAAATCACATAACACTCAGCAACCATTTTGGGACACGTAACAACTGCTCCTGTGGGTGAAATAATGAATTAAATTGATATTATAGGGCTTAATTCATTATTTTACCCTGAGGAAAAATTCCAAAACAGTGATTATGAATTATGACCACAATTTGCTACAACACTTTCCAATTTAAAACCAATAGTGTCGTATTTATTTCTCTTCATTTTCAGGCTTGAGCCTGTTAAGTAAGATTTGGGTTAGTCAGCCCGTAAGATGTGGTACTTGGCTATTGTTCCCAATTACAAGAGAAGTTAAGTGAACACTTAAGAGCTTGCCATGGAAGTGCTGAACTTACAGCCTTCTGCCCACCCACTGGCAGTAACACAACACAAATGAGGGAACTCTTGCCGGTTCTGACTGCTTTAGTCACTGAGACTGGGACCCTGAAATAACCCGCATCACTGGGAATGGTCAGTAGCATGTTTTTAGACCGCGACTCAGGACAGGACACAGAAGAGGGAACATGGGGCGTCAACAGTCATTATGCACAGAAAAGCTTTATGACGTGAACCTTTCTTCTTCACGTGCATTAGCTCCAACCACATCCCGGACACGTGCAGTGAACGCAGGTGTGCACAGGGACAGAGCCAGCGTCCCAGCGTGGGGGCCACCGCCGGCCGAGCAGACATTACTATGTGCCCCACACTCCGCGAGGCACCCTCTATCCGCTACTGCATTCCCGACCATTCCATGGGGTGCTGATTCTTGCCATACTGAAGTGCAGGAAGGCTAGTTTTCTTGCCCCAGACTACACAGACAGGAAGTGATATAGAGGATTGGTAAGCAACTCTGCCAGGTCCCTGAGCCCACGCTCATTCATCATCTCTCAGTGGGACGGAGCATCAGTGGACGAGGCGCCCCTGCCACGCGCCTTCGTCTGGTCCACCCCACCACGTGCCCGGAGGCTTCCAAAGGTCACACGTCGGCAAGGTTAACAAACTGCCTATGCTCACCACGACCAACAGGAGAAAGGCAAACTTCTCTGGCAAACAGCTGACTTATTCTAGCTACTTCCTTTATGAAGTATATTCTGCTTACGTACAAATGCATTCAAGAAGCAGAGTTACACATGTTTTTTTCTCTAGCAAAGAGATGTGGTCCTGTTACATTATTTGAGGGAATATTAAGTCATTATTTCCATTAAGAAAATTATTTTGTACAAATTGAAGAAAAAAGGTGAGATTTTAAGAAACTTGCCATCATTTGGCTATAAGAAGGGGGTGTGACCTAATCGTCCTTTACTTTCACTTGTTGGCTTCTCTGCCTCCGCCTGCCTCCCAGTGGAGAGTCCCCAGGGGACGTCCTCTGCCTCTCCCCTCTCTCCCCAGCACGCACAGTTTCGGACATCAGCAGTAGGATGCCTCCCACATTCACGTCTCTAGCCTGAGCATCCAGGCCACTGCCCACCAGACACTTGCCTTGGATGTCCCAGAGGCGCCTCGAACACCCACGGGTCTCAAATGGAATTCAGCATCCCTGCCCCACCCAGCCGGCTCTCCCCTCTGACTGCCTGCATTGTCTTCCCAAGTCAGAAAGCTCCAGGCTCCTCCTCCTCCCAGCCCAGCCCAGTCCAGTCCCCTGCACCTCTCCTTTCTGCCTCCACTGCCGCGCCCTGGCCAGCCCCTCATCGCCTCCTGACTAACTAGGATCCACGCTGCAGCCTTTCCCTGGCCACCCTCCACTCTCGAGGCCTCTGGCTCCCACATCTGAGTCTGGGGAGCAGTGAGCACCTACTCAAGGTCAGAAGGTACACTCTGGAACCCGGGAGAGTCTGGAGAATGGCAGGGGCCTGGTGAGCCGTTTGAAGTTGTTTTAGTCCGTTAAGACAGTTACTTTTGTCTGTAATGAACAAAGATAGCCCTGCTGATTATTCCAGACAAAGTACCACAGGTTCTGAGGGGACACCCCAAAGAAGTCCCAGGAAAGTCACGGCTAAGAGTACCATCACTGCAATCAGTTTTGTGCTTCGGAGCCCGGACAGGAAACCACTCAACCTGGGGGTTGGGGGGGGGGGGGGTGGGAATAAATGTGGAACTGTACTGTGCATAAAATACACATCGAGCTGCCACTGCCACCTGCATGACCTTTCACGCTGCTGTGAGTGTGGCACACATACCGCCGTCCTCTCTGCACACGCACAGCTGTGACCCAGGAGCCCGAGCCCTGCCCAGTCCCATCCATCCTGTGCAAGGGAGAGCCTGCCTGTGTCCCCTCACCACCTGCCACACCGAAGGGGAAAGGCTGAGGGAGCCTGTGAGCACCTGCCGTGTGCCTGGCACCGCGATGCAAGAACCTCCTGGTCAGCTCACTCGGTCACTAGGGCAATGGTGAGGGGGCCACAAGTGGGTCAGGCCTGGGGTGGCCAGGTGGCTCAGTCAGTTAAGCGTCCGACTTCAGCTCAGGTCATGATCTCGTGGTCCGTGAGTTCAAGCCCCGCACTGGGCTCTGTGCTGACAGTTCAGAGCCTAGAGCCTGCTTCGGATTCTGTCTCCCCGTCTTTCTATGCCCCTCCCCACTTGCGCTCTCTTGAAAATAAATAATAATGTAAGAACGAAAAAAACAACAACAAACAACAGCAACCACACCAAGTGGGTCAGGCTTGGAGAAGAAACAGGAAGTCTGGAGAGCAAGAAGGTTCTGAGCCAGTTCTCTGCCCTCGGCAGCCAGCGTTCAAGAGAACAGGCACGCGCACCTGGCCACCCTTGCGGGGCCCTGCCTGCAGACCTGTGCGTGTGACGTCTCTCAGTGGGCCCGGCGTGGCTCGCTCCTCTGCCAGCCTGTCCATGTCAGTTTGCCACGAGGCTCCTACACAGGCTACACTCCCTTACGCCCCCAGATCCCATCGGGGACTCCCGTGAACTATGACACAGGGGAAAAGTGCAGGACTCAGGGCACAGGACGCGGCTTGCCTGTTCTACTGGCTCGGTGACCATGGAGGGCTTTAGAGGTTTTGTGCCTTATTCTTTTTCACGTGTACAGAGGGATAATTCCTAATTCCTACTGTTATAAAGATCAAGTAAGACAACATGCATACCGGCTTGGCATTTAGGGAGCATTCATAAGTGTACATAATAATAATAACTTAAAGCCTGCATATCTCAGAGTTCTTACTGGTGATCCTGCCTGTAGTTTATACTCATCCAAGGCACTCACCTACTCAAAAACCACTCTAGGCTCTGGGAATATGGCAACGAAAGCGGAAAAGTTCCTGCTCTCGTGGCACTTGTGTTCTAGTGGAGGGATGAGGGAATAAAGCGGGGTACGGGGATAGAGTGGCCGGGGGCTGCCGCAGACTGGGTGGCCGGGAAGGCCTCTCTGAGGACGTAACACTTGGGACCTGCAAGACACGGAGACAGCAGTGAAGAGGAAGAGGCTGGCAACACGAGTGCCTCAGTCGGAGAGGCTCGAGGCTGGGACGCGCCCGGACCCTGTTCTGATGTGACAGGGCTTCGGCTCAGAGCACTACTTCTCTTCTTCCACAGGCGACGTGGGTTAGAAATGTGTGAACCGATCAGTCATAAGCTCTACTGCTTATTAACAACCGGGGGACCTTGGGGCAGACACTCTACTGATTCTGCCAAAGTTCAAAGGAGACGGTAATGCCCCACCACCTCTGAACACGATCGTGAACAGGACCAGGGAGAAAACGAGCCCTGGAAAAGTTCTGTCCACTGTCAACCACGGTGTGAAGTGAGTTGCTGTCATTTGTCAGGGACAGCCACTGAAAGCACGCCGCATGGGAACCAGCTTCCCCGCTCTTTAGGCCGAGGACGGCCTTCCGCCAGGGCAGCGCTAGGAAACGTCTGCTCCCAACCACAGACGGCGTATTCCCTTGGGCTCCGTCACGCCAACGTCCAGACGCACTGTGCGCAGACACTGCTCTAAAGGAGCTGGTGGGGGCTCCTGCCAAACCTGTCAGTTTCCTTTTGAAACTCACCCAGAGCGGACAACCTACATACAATTGGCAACCGGACCTGAGCAGTCAAGGTGTGACTACATTTTTCAGGCATCACCTCTGCTTTCTCCACGTTAGCATAGCGTCGGCAGTTCAAACAATTAAAAAGCAGCACAGCGGTAATTATAAAAGAGCCATTTAGTCTGGAGGACTATTTTACTGCAGCTGGAAAGAAATCTAATATTAGTAAAATCATTCCAAGGCAATTTCTTCTTTAATTATGCTACGGCAAATTTAAAACTTATGAAAAGCATATGAAGAACTAGGAAATTGGGTGGAAAAGTTGCATCCACAATATGTATTTATAATTTTGAAAACTCGCTATAACAATCAGGGCAAAGGCGTTTAGGATGACCTCCTACTTGGGGAAATAGTCTTACCAACACTAACAACACCCGATTGGGCAGAGAGCAGCCTTACCATCTGTATTTCTTCTGGGGATAATTCGTCTTCACCTTTGCCGTCTCCCCACGTGCCCAATTCGGGTTGGGATTCAGCCGGAACCTTTTCTGTTAAAGAAAAAAAAAAAAAAAGAAGAAGAAGAGGAAGAAGAAAAGAAAGGAAAGAGAAACAGAACGCAAAATACTTCCTTTTAGACGGTGCTGATGCTGGCTTGGGATGCAGGCACACTGCAAGCATGAGCTCTTACAGCTTGTCCACACTCGGTTGTCCGCTGGCTCATACTCAGGCGCTGTACCAGGACCCTTCTACAGTGTTTAAGCTTGTGCGTGCATTATGTGCACGTGCGTGTGCCCACGTGTGTGCGCGTGGGCAGAAGGCGCCCCCTGCACAGTCTCAGTGCCACAGTGACTTCAGCAATGGCTGCAAACCAAAGGGCCAGTCTTCAAGTGTGTCTTACCACAAAACACAAGCTCACACATGCCCTCCCTCTACTGTTTAAACACTGCAATGTAAGGGTATTTTCGTTAAAAAAACGCCAGGACAGGGGCGCCTGCCTGGGTGGCTCAGTCGGTTAAGCCTCCCACTTTGGCTCAGGTCACAATCTCGCAGTCCATGAATTCGAGCCCCGCGTCGGGCTCCATGCCGACAGCTCAGAGCCTGGAGCCTGCTTCGGATTCTGTGCCTCCCTCTCTCCGACCCTCCCCCCGTTCATGCTCTGTCTCTCTCTGTCTCAAAAACAAATAAACGTTAAAAATTAAAAAAAAAAAAAACAAAACCACCAAGCCAGGACCTACCACTCCCTAATCCTATTCCTCCCCCAGAAGGAACCACTGTTAGCATTTGATGTGGCCTCACAGACCTTACCCAGTGTGTTCACATACAAACACCTATGTAATTCTCTGCACCAACCCCTCCCCCCCAACTTCAATCCAGTGTGTGTACACAGTGGCTTATAAAACTTGCCGTGTAGGACTTCACTGTATTTGGGAGATTATCCCGTATCCGTCACAGAGATCTGCCTCATTCTCTTGAAATGCTGCAGGATATTCCACTGCAAGGACACATGGTTCTTCATGTCCCGTCACCCCATGGATAAACCTTCGCTCATCTGGATCTCTCCGTGGTACAATCGCTCTGTGCGCCAGTCCGTACTTGGGGGCTCTGGGTGTACCCTGGGATGGGTGCCCGCGTATCAACTGTTGTTGACTGGACCTTTTAGAGAACTTTTTAACTGCAATCACAAATGTGTGATGGATGCTTGATGAAGTGCACCAATGGCTCGGGCTCCTAGGAAGGGCTGCACCAGCACGTTAGAGAGGCCCGCGAGGTCAAAAGGGGTGTGCAGTGGGAACAGGGCAGTGGACGGAAGTGACCCATCCTTGATGGAGACTGTAATGGGGTCTTTTTTTTTTTAAGTTAATTTACTTATTTTATGAGAGAGCTAGCAGAGGAGGGGCAAAGAGAGGGAGAGAGAGAATCCCAAGCAGGCTCCATCCACGCTGTCCATGCAGAGCCCGACATGGGGCTCGATCTCATGAACCGTGACATCACGACCTGAGCAGCAACCAAGAGTCGAATGCTGAACTGACTGAGCCACCCAGGCGCCCTGTGGGGTCTCTCTTTCTAAAGATGACTGTGTCTGGTGTCTCAGCAGTGCCTCTAGGCTCGTGAGCCTGGCACCGGGTACGGCTTTTTTCTTTCCTCCCTCAACCTCAGTAACTTTCCCATAGTTGGTCTCGGCCCCGTGAGATGGGCGAAAAGTCCAGAGTGTCGGTTTCGAGACTATGATACAGGAAAAGAATGTATGATAGCACCAATTTAGGTATTATTATTCCAGATACATCATCACAAAAAGCCTCCATGTATCCAGAACATTGTGCAGGTTTAAAAAAAAAAAAAATGGCTGTTTTTGCCAGAACTGTATTTATAAAGTTTATATATGATGTATGTATACTAAATATACATGTAAATATAATAAACGTGGAGAATTTATACATAAAACGTAGGCTGAAAGCACCTTTAGAAACTGGCCGGGTGTTTTTCTGAGAGGCCATCTTCAGGCAGGAACCTCTGCACATTTCACTCACCCCACCCCCACCCCAAGGGCCCTGTGTTTCCTGCTTGACCTCGTTATGGGAGCCGAGTCAAGCTTCTCCTCTGATGTTCCTTCCGGAGAAGAACACCAAGATGAGAAGCGTCCATTCACATCAGGAGCTCTGAGCTGGAACACAGAATTTGCTAAGAGGACGCGCGCTTTACAACACGCTCACGTGGACAGCCACCGAGGGCCACCCTGACCTGCTGTCATAAAAACTGGCCTGAAGCACAGTGCTCTTCACGCTGTCCTCGATGCAGACCTCCAGTGGCCCAGCCCCAAGACTCACGTGCAAGCTCTCGGCCCAACAGGCCCTCGACACGGCCCAGCCTCAGTCCCCACAGAACCCTCCCCTTTGCACGGGCTGCACTAACCGTGTCCCACACGGCTCCATGCTTTCTGGCCTTGGAGTATTTCACATGCCGTTCCCTCTGCCTAGGACAAAGCTTCCATTTTCGGTCCAGACTCATTTCTCAGGACACTGCCTCCTGAAGTCCCCTCTGAGTGGACCCTGTTCTTCCCACCTGTGCCCTCTCTCAGGGCACGCGTCACTTTCTCAGGGGGTGGAAGCTGGTCACTCCCATCAACCAATTGTGAGTTCCCTGAAGGCAGGAACCAGAGCTCATTGAGAAGTGCAGGCAGTATTCACAAATAGCCACACCCATCTTAGCACCAGGGGAAACCAATGTGAGCAAATTACCAACGGGTATGTCAAAGTCTCATCCTGGCACAGTAAGAATATGGAAGAGGCCTGAACCTCAGACATGGACGTAAGGTCTGCCTGACCACAGAGGTCCCCGATACTCCAGACTAAATAAAAAGTCACAAAGTTAGTGGCTTTTTCAAAGTCAGGAGTGTGGCAAGCAAGAAGGCACCCTCTGCCTAGAACTACACCGCCCAGTCCTACACTAAAGTATTATTGAGAATACAGCTCACGTTTCAGAGGAGAAATGAAACACCGAAAAGATGAGACAAAAAGATTCCCTGTAGCCGGAACCTAAAAAGCCCTTCTTCCACCTACAGATCCACTTAGTATGACGTCCATGGGCAGATGTGTGGGCCCTAAGTGGGGGACAGTTGGGGGAACGAGAATGACCCCCCCGGCATCAAGGTCGGGGTGGAGACAAAATGTCACGGGCCTCCAGACAACAGGGCAGCACAGAGGTGGGCACGGCTTGTCCCCTTCCCCATGGGCTCTCGGGGTGGGGCGGGGGGGACGCAGGCCTGGGGCTCCACGTGAACCCCCCCCCCCCCCATGACTCCCAAGCGTCTCCAGGCCTGAGGCTTTCCCCGAGTTCTAGGCTCACTCCCACAACGGGCTGTTTCCACCTGAAAATTCACCAGCCGGCTCAGACCTAGCACGCGTAGACGAGAATCCTGGTGTCGCCCTCTCCCCCGGCCTCCCACCCCCTACCCCCCACCCCCCGCTCTTCCCAGTCTTGCTGTCAGACCCCTCTTCCTCTCCCTCTCCTCCCTGCAGTCCCCCCAGCCTTGGTGCTCTGTCCCTCACATGTCCCATCCCACCTACTCACTCGTCTGCAGCTGCAAACTACGGCTGGAATTGGAGCATCCCTCCCGCCCACCACCTCGTCTCCACCACTGCCCCGACATGCACCTGTCACCCAGCGCCCACATCGCAATCTGTCCGGACAGGCCCACAGCTGCCAGCTCTTCCTCACTCCGTCCCACTCCACGCAGCAGAGAGGCTTGGACCGTGTGCGAGACCTGCCATCCCCAGCCTGAACACGTCCAGACACAGAAGCACAGGGAAACCTTCACTGCGGCCCGGACGGCCTGTCCACGCGGCTTCTGCCTCCATCTTGTCTCCTCCTGTGCCTCCCCGCCGTGGGTGTGTGCATGTGCTTCCATGCGCCAGGCCCCCTTTCCCCCTCGACCCTTCCGCTGGCTGGATCCTCTGCCTGGAGAGCTTCCACCTGAACGAAGGCTCTGAGTTCGCCACATCCTTGTCCACGCTCGTCATCACGGGCATACCTTGGACTTCACCTTGGACTTGGACTTCACTTTCGTGCGCTGCGCTGGTTTTCCAAACGCAAGGTGCGCGGCAACCCCGCGTCAAGCCAGTGTGTTGGCACCATTTTTCCAACAGCATTTGTTTACTTCGTGTCTCTGTGCCGCATTTTGGTAATTCTCACAGTATCTCAAACCGTTTCATGATTACTGCACCCGTTAGGGTGATCTGTGATCAGTGACTATGATTCACTGAAAACTCACGTGACAGCATTTTTTTAGCAGTATTTTTTTATTATTTTTTATTTTCTTAGCAGTATTTTTTGATGAAGGTATGCACACTGTCCTTTTACGCGTATGCTGCTGCACACAGAACAGACCCCATAAAGTGTACGCATGACTTTTATACGCACTGGGAAGCCAACAGTTTCCTCTGACTCCCTTCCGTGTGGTGGTCTGGAACCGAATCCACGGCGGCTCTGAGGTGTGCCTGTATCTGCGTAGTCGTCCTGGTGGGTGTGAGGTGGCATCTCGTTGTGGTTTTGATGTCCACTTCCCTGAGGACCAACGATGTGCATCTTTTCATGTGCATTGGCCACCTGTATGTCTTCCTTGGAGAAATTTCTGTTCAGATCCTCTGCCCGCTTTTAATTTATCATCTTGTTGTTGGGTTTAAAGCATCCTTTGCACATTCTGGACGCAGACCCTTTATCAGGTGTGGGATCCACACACACCTGCTCCCACTCTAGGGGCGATCTTTTCACTTTCTAGCTTTACTGCCCGTCGAAGCAGCAGAAAAGGGTTTCACTTTGACGAGAGCCCATTTGTTCAGCTTTTCCTGTTGCCACTTGTGCTTTTGGTGTCCTGTCCTTAGTAATCCTTGGTCAGATCTGAGGTCGGGAAGATTCAGCCCAAAGAGCTTTTAGGTCCCAGATCCGTTTAGGTTTTTGGTCTGTTTTGAGTTAACTTTTGTATAAGGCGAGGTTAAGTGTGGAGCCGCCCTTGTGCGTGTGGTTGTCCCCTCCTCCCCGCACCACCTGAAGGGACTGCTCCCACCCCAATGAGGCGTCTTGGCCCGCCTGTCGGAAATCGGCTGGCCGCACATACACGGTTTTAGTTCTGGACTCTCAGTTCAATCCCGCTGCTCTGTACACCTATCCCATACGTACCCTGTGTTACTGCTGCTCTGTTGTGAGTTCTGAAGTTGGGAAGTGTGAGTCCTCTTATGTGTTCTTTTTCAAGGCTGTTCTGGCTATCTTGAGTTCCTCGTACATCCCTCATGGATTTCAGAATCGACCTGTTAATTTCTACAGAGAAGCCAGCTGGCACTCTGATGAAGAATGCACTAAAACTGTAGGTCAATTTGGGGTATATTGACACGATCTTGGGAAGTTTTTCCATTTATTTGGGTCATCTTTAATCTCTTTCAACAATGTTTTATAATTTTCAAAGTAGAAGTTTTATACTGTGGTTGAATTTACTCCCTAAGTACTTTATTCCTTTTGATGCTGTAAGGGAATTGTTGCCTCTTAAATTTCATTTTCAGATTGTTCACTGAGAATACATAAAAATTAAACTGATTTTTGTGTATTGATTTTGTATCCTGCAACCTGGACAAACCAATTTACTACTTTATTTTGGTAGATGCCTTAAAATTTTCTGTATACAAGATCAGGTAGCTGGTGAATGGAAAAAACTTCCTTCCTAATCTACATTTTAATTTCATTTGGTATCTGAGCCAACCTAATTGCCACCCAGTGCTAAAGCTGAAGAAGGATACGGCCCAGTCCTTGGTGGTGAGCAACAGATCCACACGCTGATGTAAGATGTGCGGTTTGGTAAGCTAGCTCACATAATGCTCACAACAAACCACGGCTACACGGTACCACAAGAAAGTGCAGACTCAGAGTTTAAATAAATTGTCCAGGCCATGGCCCAGGACAGAGGCCAGGCTGTGAAAGCAGCCTAGTCTGTAAGCCCTTCCATGACACCACGCTGCAGCCATGTTTTTGTCTCTTCCCCTGCAAACAGGAACCAGATAAAGGTGGGCTCCAGTGTGGTAATAGCTTTCTTTTGGCAAAAAACAACATGAAGGATTTAGAAATCTGTTATATACGCAGGGATTTATACATACAGTACACTGTGTACATTTTTAATAAGAGCCAGTTCGGATATTATTATTCCTTGGGATTCCATGTAACCAAGGAAGAGAGGCCGGCAGAACAAGCATCACCAAATGACCTTGAAGGAAAGGGTGGCCTGTGGAGTTGAGGGGACAGTGAGGCTGAGCCAGCAGAAGCAGGCAGGTGCCAGGCTGAAGGGGAAAAGGCAGGAGAGGACTGGCCACAGGGCATCTCAGAAAGACATCCCAGGACCAAGACGGGCGTGGGGGAGTGTCTCAACACACAAGGAGAGCAGTAAGCAAAGGCAGCACCAATGACAACCTCACACCCTCCCCCTTGTACCCCTGAAAGGTAGGTATCATCACTCCCATTTTAAAGATGGGGGAGCTGGTGGGGCGCCTGGGTGGCTCAGTCGGCTAAGGGTCCGACTTCAGCTCAGGTCATGATCTCACAGTTCGTGGGTTCGAGCCCCGCGTCGGGCTCTGTGCTGACAGCTCGGAGTCCGGAACCTGCTCCGGATTCTGTGTCTCCCTCTCTCTCTGCCCCTCCCCCACTCACACCCTGTCTGTCTCTCAAAAATAAATAAACGTTAAAAAAAAATTATTTTTTTAAATGGGGGAGCTGGTGCTCAGAAGTGCCAGTAGGTGTTGGAGCTGGGATCACGATGCCCCAGAAGAGACACTCTTCAAACCATTCTGGGTCCTAAGCAGCGGTCAGAAGCTAAACTGGAGAGTTTTCCCATTTTAATATATGGTGGGCTAATAACTCGTGATAACTTGTGATTATAAAACAACAAATGCTGACTTTACAATAAAAATATAAACTCTGAGGGAGTGTTCTTTTACTCTGACCATTTACTTTCTATTGCCCAGAGGCATTAGTTCCTTTTACATGAGGAAACACTTCCACAGCATCTAAAGGCAATCAGCCTTTCAAATCACCTCCCTCCCTCCCCATCTTCCTCCGCTTTCTTCAAGGAAGACTTACTCAGCACTTCCTCGGTGTCAGGCACTGTTCTGGGTGCCAGTGGGAGAAGAGTGAACAAAACACAGACATTCCTGTCCTCGTGGGAGCTACATTTTAGTAGGAGAGACAGGTCCTGAAGAATATAAATGACTGCAACAAACAGAAGGCTAGCGGTACGTGCCGGGGAAAAGGATAAAGCAGGGAAGACGGGAGGTGCTGGGAGGCCTCGGTCCTTCATCTTCCCTTTACCCGTCCTCCTTCTGGGGGGACCCCGGCCTGTCTCAGGGGATCGGTGCTGCCTACAGACCTGTCCCCTGACCTCTAGACTCATGAACCCAACTCCCGACCAACCTCTCTGCCAAGCATCTCAAAGTCAACGAGCCCCACACTGAGCTCCTGATCAAACCCATCTCCGAATCTCAGGGAAGGACAGCAGACCTCTCCCTCGTCAAAACCACCCCAGCCTTCCTCCACCCCTCCTGCCTCTCACGTCTACGTACAGGAAGCGATTTCTGTGGCTCTACTTTCAGAACGAGCCCAGAACTCCACCACGTCCCCCCATTCCCCTGCCACCGTGTGTGTGCTCACCAGTACCTTGTTCCGGGTGACTGCAGCAGGCTCTTAACCGTCACTATTTCTCTTCAACAGAGCAACCACAGGGGCCCTGCTCACACTGGGTTTGACAGTGCTCTGTGCAAACCTCCCCACAGCTTCCCACCTCCTTCAGAGTCAAACCCACAGTCCCCAGGGCACTTGGGTGGCCCAGGCAGTTGAGTGTCCGACGTCGGCTCAGGTCGTGATCTCACGGTTCGTGAGTTCGAGCCCCACGTCAGGCTCTGTGCTGACAGCCCAGAGCCTGGAGACTGCTTTGGATTTCATTTCTCCCTCCCTCTCTGCCCCTCCCCTGCTCACGCTGTCTCTCTCTCAAAAATAAACAAACATTAAAAAAAAAATTAAGAAAAAAAACGTAACACAGTCCTCGGCTCCGTGACTTTGGTGCCCGGGTATTTCCCGGCTGGGTGGCCCCCTGCCCTCTCCCTTGCTCTCCAGCCTCCAGGCCGCTCCCCCACCACGAGGCAGGCCCCCGTCTCGGAGCCTCTGCACTTCCAATGTCCTCTGCCTGTGACACCCTCCCCCCAGGAGACACGGGGCTCGCTCCTCACTGCCCTTGGGTCTTTACTGAAATATCAAGGTCTCTGACCTCTCTGACAGGCCCAATCTCTCCTGTTACCCGGCTCTGCGAGGGCAGACTGGCTACATCTCTTCACGTGAGATCTACCCTCAGCTGGGCCCCAAGAACCTGCACTGGCTTCTCCCCACTCTCGTCAGCCCCAACAATACTTCTTGCATGAATGAATGATTAAACGAGCATTCTGTGTCTGGTTTGAGTAAATGCAAACAGGGTATCCCTGTGTATTGTCTTAGGAAGGGCAGGCCCCGTTAGTTCACGAGTGATGTCGGGGTTCTCCCTCATTAGGGACCAGTGGACACGGAGGTGTGCAAAAAGCCTCTGGCCCACGGGGTCAAGGCAGCCACCAGAGAGGACGGGCTCGGGCTCTACAAAGAGTGACTCAGGTGCTGCCCCTTCCTTGGTTTCTCGATTTCGTCACACATAAATGGCGACAGCACCACCTCAAAGACCCAAGGAGACTCGACCTGTTGATGCCCCAGCAGGAACCCAGCACAGCGAAGGGGCTTGTGAGACACCAGTCTCCCTGCCCCCCGACACGGTTCCCAACTACAGAAAGGGCCTCTGGCATCTTTCAGGCGCTCATTCCTACGCTGCATTCTGAATCCCCTCTCTTGTAAAAAGCAGGGAATAAATCAGATGGGGAGGCATATATATCCTGGGTCCACCATTTATGAGCTTTTCAGTTTCCCAGCCTCTCGGAGCCTTTCAGAAGGCTCATCTGAAAAACAGGTCCATGAAATGCATTCCAGAGGCCTGCTCTAAGGGTGGCGGTGATGTCCGTAAAGATTCAGGGCGGTGCCTGGCATCTGGGAGACGTGCGGTAAATGAGAGCCACTGTGACAATACGGAAGAGGGGACTGACTCTCGGCCCCTGGATCACCAGCATCCCGGGATTCACGCAAAGCAAAATTCCACGGCCGCCACACCTGAGATAGAGCAAACCAGGCACACACTGTCCACACACGGCGGCCAGGCAGGGTCAACGCTAACAGTATGCCGAGATCACGGGGACGGCACAGCACGTGGGTGCCGGGGCCCCTGAGACTGGCGTGCACTATTCCTCGGGCAGAGAGCTCTTCTTTTCTTCCTGGTCCTCAGTCTCCAGTCCCCACCCTCGTGGTGCACCACGACCCAGGCCCCTTCCCTGGACCCCGCCAGCTCCCAGGTGACTGCAGCAGCCCCCTGTGCCGGCCCGATAGTCACTAGCTCCAACCGGGACAGAAGAGAGCCGGCCCTTCTGTGTTTCCCTCGCTTTATGCAAATACAAACACCACAAGCTGTCTAGGACTGTGTTCCTTCTTTGTCTACTTTGTATTTGTGCCAACGTGTCATAAGGAAGATTCTGATGCATACCTGGATATTCTTCAGTGACAGATTTTTCTTCAGAGTCTTGTGAAGGATTCCGTGAAACTTTCTCAGAAGACACGGATTCCCTGGTCTTTGTCCTTGGTTCCGGTTCCAGCTTAGATCTAAATAAATAATTAGCCATCACATAAATTGCTTCTACAAGATTCTGTCCTGATAACACACGCAGTCACTCGTGACCCCCACACACTTGTTCTGTGCTCTCCGCCAGAGAGCAGAGTTGCTGACCAGCGGCCATCCCAACACACCTCCCGCGGGACACTCACTACAAGGTGCCAGCGTCACTGCCTGCACGGGGTGGGGGTGGGGGTGGGGGTGGGGGGCGAGTGCAGTCAACAGATGAAGGAGAGAATGCACAACCCTGCCCCACAGACCGACACCACACCCAACAGCTGCGTGGCAAAAGCTGACTGTTCAATCCAGGAGCTGGCTGTTTCCCACCAACGCAAAAGTGTGGCTAACTACATACACATGCACACACGGGCACACACGTTATGTAGTATGTGTAAGGAATATCTTAGAAGAATTAACTGTAAAAGCACAAGTCTTTAAATATCCACCGGATGGAAGTGACTGGTCTCAGGAGCCATGGCCTCTGCACGTGGCAGCCGCCCCAGGGCTCCTCCTGTGGCCGCACGGCCTCACCTGGGGGCCAGGCTTCATCGCGCTCACCCAGAGAGGCCTTCTCCGACCCTGCGATCTCAGACAGGCTCCCCCACGTCCCCCTGTGCCACAGCCCTTGTCTTCACAGCGGCCACCGGTCTGGAATGGCCCAGTTCACTTGTTTACTGCCTGCCCCACTCCCCAGGGGTGTGTGCTCTCAGAGCAGGGGTCTGGGCCGTAAGCCGTGGTTGCTTCACAGCCCAAGGTCCCAGATGAGTACCCGGGATTCAGTGTTTAAGAAATACAGCTTGTGGGCGCCTGAGTGGCTTAGGTGGTTGAGCATCCAACTTTGACTCAGGTCATGACCTTGTGGTTCGTTGGTTCGAGCCCCACATCAGGCTCACTGCTGTCAGCGTGCAGCCTGCTTCTGTCCCCCTCTCTTCTGCCCCTTCCTCAATTGCACACCCTCGCTCAAAAATAAACATTAAAAAAAAAAAAAAAGGAAATACAGGTTGCCTGAATGGATACCTTACAACGGTCAGTAATTAGCTAGTAAGAGAAAAAACTTGATTATGAAACAAGCCTTGTAATAGCTTCACTGGAATCCACACAGCACTACAGCAATGACAGGCGGACTGCCAGAATGATCTATGATGAGTTCTGTATGACCATCCAGAAAGCGTATAAATAAAAAGAACAATGTAAATACGTGTAAGGATGATCTTGCTAATGCCAGCTAACATTTACTGAGGGCTTATTATGTACTGGGCATTTTTCTAAGTATGCTGTGTGGACACACTTACTGAATGCCATATGTCCCTATGAGGTAGGGAATGGTATTAATGACCTTTTTACAGAGGAGGAAACCGAGGTATACGGAAGTTAGGAAACTCTCCCAGGTCACATGGTCAGTAAATGGCTGGGCCGGAACGTGACCTCAGGGAACCTGCCTCCAAGGCCACGCTCCTAACAACTCCATCAAGAGGATCCTACCCATCAGGACCCATGAGAAGGACTTGTGGTCAAACGAATTTGAGGAAGCTGGGTGGGTATTTTACTGGATGGGTATTTTACTCTACACATTTTCAGTCTTTAATATCCTAATATACATTGTGAATTTCCCAAAAGGACGTCTCTTCCAAAAAACCTGGCTGCAGAGACCATTTTCATGGAGTTTTGGGAAAAGACAAGGGTTCTGAGAAAAGCTGTTTAGGAACTGCTCTGCTACAACATTCATAAAAGAATTCTCAAAAATGACAATAGTATCAACTGTCCTAAACATCCAGCTACTACGGCTGGGAAACAAATCACCCTAAAGCTCAGTGCCTTGAAACAGCAATAATCGGTACCGTCCATCAGCATGTCTGGGGCCACAAATGTGGGAGTGGCTTGGCGGGGCGGTTCCAAGTCCCGGTCCTTCACGGGGCGCAGCCCGACGGCAGCTGGGTCTGCGTCACCCAAAGGCTTGCCAGAGGCTGGAGGGTTCATCGGGACAAGGCTCCCTCACAAGGCTCCACTGCAGGTGGGTGCCGGCCCGGAGCCGCGTCTCCCTGTCAGGGGCCACGTTGTCTCCCCAGCGCAAGGAGCGTCTGAGCCAATGGCAGAGGCAGCAGTGCCTTTTATAATAGCCGCAGGAGTCACACCGTCATTTCTGTCCTACACCACGGCCCAGGCAGTGACAATGGTCCACTCGGGCTCAAGGAGAGGGACACAGACCTCACATCTCCCTCTCAATGGAGCAGTGGCGAAGTCGATTTTAGTAAGACCATGTGGGATGCGATATGTTTGGATGCAGCCACCTTTGGAAAATCTATCGGCTATTCTAAGCATCACAAATACACACAGAGACACATCCATCACAGCACGGCTTGTAGTAACAAAACAATGGCTTAAATGTTCGTTGAAAAGTGCCAGGCTTATAGTGAGAAGATTCAGGGGGAAAAGACCCCATTTGCAATAGCCAAAACAATAGATAAACAACTAACAATGACAACAAGTATCACAGCATAAACTGAACAAGAAAAGCCCAAAGCCTATGTGTGAAAAACTAAAAGATTGTCTTCAAAGATATAAAAATATCCTATAACAAATGGAAAGAGATATCATGTTCTTGGATTGGAAAAAGAAATATCATAGAGATGTCAGTTCTCGTGGAATTTAAGAAACAAAACAGATGAACATGGGTGATGGGAAGAGAGAGGCGAAGCATAAAACAGACTCAACTATGGAGAACAAACAGAGGGTTGCTGGAGTGGAGGTGGGGGTGAGGATGGGGGGGAGGACAGGGGAATGGGTTAAACAGGTGATGGGGATTAAGGAGGGCACTTCTGATGAGCACCAGGTGTTACATGCAAGTGCTGAATCAGTGAATTCTACACCTGAAACTAACATTACACTGTATATAAACTGGGATTTATTTAATGTTTATTTGTTTTTGGCAGGGGTGGGGGGAGAGGGGGAGAGAGAGAAGAGAGAGAATCCTAAGCAGGCTCCACGTTGTCAGTGCAGAACCCAACGCGGGGCTTGATGACTAACTGCAATTTAAATAAAAACAGGAAACAAACACAAATAAATAAATAACAAACTTATTTTAGCCATAAAAAAAAAAGATGTCGGTTCTCCCTAAATTAATTTATAAATGGAAGCATACCGATCCGAATAGAAATATCAGCAGGTTCCCCTCCCCCATCCTGAAGCCAGACCAAATCAATTATGAAATTCACTCGGAAACATGCAAGGATGTTAGGAAAAACTGTAAATAAATATCGAACTGCACTTAATGACAGAGCTGCTGATGCTCACAACTCCCTGTAAAAGACATGAAGGTAAGAGGACTAAGCACCGTGCAGTAAAGCGTAAAGGATAAGATTGACAGGTGGTGTTCACTGTAAACTCAACTGTGCTATAGACGTGAGAATGTTTCCAGCAAAACGTGCCCGGAAAAACCCTACACGAGAGAGCGGTATCAGGGCCTGGAAAGGCTGACAAACCACTGACAGAAAATTCAAAAAGAGGCTCGAATGTATGTAGGTATTTAGCACACGAGACAAGCTTAGTAAGGGGGGCTGAAGGATCAAAGTTTCCTCACTTTGCGCACCAAGATCAAGTCCAAACGCACAAGTGATACAGACATAATAAATCGTACACAAGGGAGAAACACACGGGTCAATGCTTCTCTAAGCTAGGTGTGGAAAAAAGTTCATATGACTCAAAATCCAGAAGCAAGAAGGGAAAAAATGATGAATTTAACTACATAAAAATTTTTTGATATATTTTTTCGCCCGGCAAAAACACACCAGAAGTGGTGGGGGATGCCGACAGCAGGGGATGTGAGTGAGCGGGACCAGGGAGGGGTGCACGGAGCCTCCCTGTACTTTCGGCTCAATGTTGCTATGAACCCAAAACTGTTAAACATATGAAAAGATGCTTGCTCTCACTCAAAATAAGATAATGCATGTGGCGCCTGGGTGCCTCAGTTGGTTAAGGGTTCGACTCTTGATTTTGGCTCAGGTCATGCGTGATCTCGTGCTTGTGGGATCAAGCCCCGAGTTGGGCTCTGTGCTGAGTGTGGAGCCTGCTTTACATTCATTCTCCCTCCCTCTCTCTCTCTCTCTCTCCCTCTGCCCCTCCTCCGCTCATACACACATGAAGGCACTCTCTCTCAAAAATATGTATTAAATATATTAAAATTAAAATATATTAAAATTTAACATTAAAATATATTAACATATTTTAAAAAGATGACGCATATTAAAAACCACACCAGTACATAATTTCTTGCTCTGGAAGACTGGCAAAAAATCACAAGACTACCGGGTTGGTCAGTTTGTGGAGAAGCAGACACTTGCACAGACTGATGGGTATGAATGCCAAATGGTGTTAAGTTCCATGGAGGGAAATGTGGTAACGTCTAGTGATGTGTATCGGGGCACCTGGGCAGCTCAGCTGGTTGAGCGTCTGACTTCAGCTCAGGTCGTGATCTCGCAGTTCGTGAGTCTGGGTCCTACATGGGCTCGCTGTTATCATCGCAGGGCCCGCTTCCAAACTTCTGCACCCCGCTCTGTCTCTGCCCTCCCTCTGCCCCTCCCCTGCTTGTTCTCTCTCTCTCTCTCTCTCTCTCTCTCTCTCTCTACTAAATAAAACATTTAAAAAAAAATTTACAGACCTATTACTCTCTAACGCAACAATCTTACTTGTGTGAATCTATCCCAAAGACACAGCAACAATATGAAACGGTTTGTACAAGGCCATTCATTGTAACAATTATGTAATTCAACTGTAGTATAGTCAAAGCCTGGAAAGAATCCGAACGCCCATCGCTGTGGCACTGGCTGTATCACCTTGGGAGTGGTACGCCGACGTGGAAAGGCGTCACGAAAACGTGTGCACGCACAGCTGTGGGGCAAAGCACACAAGAGGAAGAACTGTGCACAGGAGAGAACGTCCTGCACCTGCTAAGATGCTGACAGAAAACCCACAGCTCACCGCATCCTTTGTGGTGAGAGACTCCACGTTTCTCCCTAAAATGAGGAGAAAGGCCAGGATACAGTAGACCTGAACACCAGTGGACAGAGAACAATTACAGACTTTGTGAGTTTCTGGTATGGAAACCCAGCAAAGACATTACAAGAAAGGAAAACTAGACAAACGCCTTAATGAGCATAAATGTACATCTCCTTAACAAAATATAAGCGAACCGATTTTAATAATATATAAACACAACCATGCATCATGACCAAGGGGGGTTTACCCCAGGTATGCAAAGTTGGTTTCACATTTTTTTTTTTTTTAAATAGCTGCGGAGCATTTTTTTTTTTTTAATTTTTTTTTTCAACGTTTTTTATTTATTTTTGGGACAGAGAGAGACAGAGCATGAATGGGGGAGGGGCAGAGAGAGAGGGAGACACAGAATCGGAAACAGGCTCCAGGCTCCGAGCCATCAGCCCAGAGCCTGACGCGGGGCTCGAACTCACGGACCGCGAGATCGTGACCTGGCTGAAGTCGGACGCTTAACCGACTGCGCCACCCAGGCGCCCCTGGTTTCACATTTTTAAATCAATGTAATACACTACATTAAAAGAAAAGAAGAAAACCACAATATCATCTCATTAGATGCAGAAAGAGCACTTGAAAAATTCAAGATCCCTTCAAGATAAAAACCGTTCACAAACTAGGACTAGAAGGTGTGCAGGAAAAGGTTGACTCCGCAGGTTTGGGGTGTGCCAACTCTGCCCGTTAGAAAGAAACTGGCCCTGGACCAGTTCCTGGAAGAAAACCTCCGTGCTCCTGGAATATCCTGCCTGATAAGCAGTGTTTTTGTATACCTGGTGCCTTGGACCACACCAGAGAGTTTATGCCAACCATGTGATCTCTGATGGGGGCCTCGGACCAGACTGTGCGGACCTGACCTCTGGAGGGACTGGAGACGGAGTAACGAAGGTCGGCTATTTGGGTGCTCCGTGCCTACATGACTGACTCCCAGTGAAAACCCTGCGTGCCAAGGCTCTAGCGAGCTTCCCCGGTTGACAATAGCCCGTACGTGTTGCCAGACATCACACATTTTCATTGCCGGGAGAATTAGGTGCGGTTTTCAGAGGACAACTGGAAGCTTCATCTAGGTTTCTCCGGGACTTTGTCTTACATGCCTGTTATTTAGCCTTGCTGCTTTTAATCTGTATACTTTAACCATGAGTCCAGCAGCATTTCTAGGAGTCCTCCTAGCAAATCACGGAACCAGAGGGGAGTCTTGGGAACGCGTGACAAAGAAGGGCATTTCCTTACCCTGATATAGAGCAGCCATATCAGAAGATATCAGAATACCTACAGCTAGCATCGAACTAAATCCTTGCCCCTTAAACAGACAAGGCAAGGATGTCCATTCTACTTTTTTAAGTTTGAGGGAGAGAAAGAACACGAGCGAAGTAGGGGCAGAGAGGGGGGAGAGAGAATCCCAAGCAGGCTCCGTGCTGTCAGCACAGAGCCCGGTGTGGGGCTCAGTGTCATGAACAGTGAGATCATGACCTGAGCCGAAATCAAATCAGGAGTCAGATGCTGAGCCGACGGAGCCCCCCAGGGGCTCCCCAGTTCTGACTACTTCTGTTCAACATGGTACCTTCTACTGGCTTGTATGCAAATGCTGAGTATGCAAATGCTGAGTATGCAAATGCCGAGCACACTGCACAGCATGTGCCAAGAGCTGCACAAGCTGGCTGTTCCTACCACCCTAACTACCACCGCTACGGCTATCATGACCGTGTAAGTAAGAAAAGGCAGAGTGGTTTCATAAAGAAAACGTCTTGTGCAATCCCAAAGCTACATGCACTTTTTCTTCTAGCAAGGTGCAGACCAGAAGAACAGAAGAAACCAGCTGACACAATCCATCAACAGTTTTAAAACTCCGGGGGAGGGGCCACCCCTCTCTAGTCTGTGCAAGGGACCCAGTGCGGCCTGACTGCTGGCCCAGCCAGGGCTGGTCTTCCAGGTCGGTGCTGTGTGGGAAGTGTGGGATGATTTAAGGAGGCCTGACAGACCGGCAGGGGAGAGGGTGGGGAGGGGGGCGGTAGCCGCATGTGTGAGCGATGGGCGGCCTTCTCCTCGGTGGTTTGCTCAGCAGCGCCAACCTGCCGCCCTTCTAAGACCCTCTAGGCCGACAGGGTCCACAAGTCCCACGGCGGTCAGAGATACGGTCCTTACCACACTGTCTGGCTGACCGAGAAAGGTACATTTAGAAATGGGGTTTGGAGAGGAGAGGGAGCTTGAATTCTAGCCTGCCGCTTATTAGAGTGTGACCATTTTCTCCCCAATCCTCTTTGAGTTTTGTTCATCTGCAAGATGGAGAAGTGTTCTCGCCAAGACTGGGACCAACCGCGAGGCCGTACCCAGCAGGGGAGGCCGGCACACAATCGATACTCTCCTGGCTACTCTTCTAAGTGCTGGACCTCAGTTGCCTTATCTGTAAAGTGGCTTTCAGTAGCTTTCGTTCCAACCCAAAGAAACAGATCTTCATCCTGGTTTTCCCTTCCTCACGTCTGTGACAATGAGAAACCTGGCTTCCAGAAGTAATATTGCACCTCAAAGCTGTTGCAAAGGCTAAATGAAATGGTAGATGAGAAAAGTACCATGTAAAATGTAAGTATTTTACAAATTCCTTCTACTACCAACTCCGAGTGTAGACATTACGAGGGGCTTCGCAGAGCAGTCACTTGGGCGCACTCTTGAGAGAGGAGTGATATTCTGCCAAGCACGTAAGGGCACAAGGGTATATGGAGGCACAGGGAAGCCAGCAGTGGGACCTCTGGGTCACAGGACGGCCCTGCCCTCTGGAGAACTATTTGGCTATTTACTAAAGAATTCTTTTATACTCCCAGAAGCCGTGGGTGAGAGTTCCAGCTGCTGCACACACACCCCCCACCCCCAACACCTGTCACTTTTATTTTGGCTATTCTAATAAATGTGACATGGGATCTTGTAGGCTTTTATTTTGTCGCGAAACAATCACATGCACAAAAATCTTGAGTACAAAGAATGCTTTCTCCTGAACCATCAGACAGTAAATTGCCAACCTGATGCCCTTTTCCCTCTGAGTATTTCAGGATTCCCTGAAAACAAGAGCATTCTTTGACACAACCAGAATATAACCATCAAAAATCGGGAATTTCTTTTTTTTTTTTTTTTTTTTTCCAACATTTTTTATTTATTTTTGGGACAGAGAGAGACAGAGCATGAATGGGGGAGGGGCAGAGAGAGAGGGAGACACAGAATCGGAAACAGGCTCCAGGCTCCGAGCCATCAGCCCAGAGCCTGACGCGGGGCTCAAACTCACGGACCGCGAGATCGTGACCTGGCTGAAGTCGGACGCTTAACCGACTGCGCCACCCAGGCGCCCCAAAAAATCGGGAATTTCACGTCAACACGTGACTTCCAGCCTTTCCCTGGACCCCATTCTAACTGGACTAGCTGCCTCGCGGACGTCCTTTAGGACAAAATCACACAGTGCATCCAGTGGTTGTTTTTTGTTAGGCTCCTCTGGTGTAAACAGTTCTTCGGCCTTTCCCCGAGTTTCATGACCTTGGGACACAATAACGTGCCAGCTATCCTCTAAGAAACCCCTCAGCTTGCGTTTGTCTGCTGTTCCCCACGGTTGGAGACAGATTATGCATCTTTGGCATAAAAGAGGGACACTCATCTACGTTCTCCCCAGGGCCTCCTAGCAGGTTGTCCCAGATTTCCCTCCGTCACTTGGTTAAGGTGGTGGCTGCCAGGCTTCCCCACTGCGGAAGCTACTCTTCCCCCTTTGTAAGTCTGAGTACTGGGGGAAGGAGTGCTTTGATGCGATGGAGTTATCAATGCCAAACCTTCAATGTACTTACTCACTTACGGATTCCTATCTAGATGGATGCAAGATGTCCTATTTTATTCAGGTTACCTTCTGCTACTAGCATTGATTTGATGCTCAAACTGTCTCAAATTTGGCCAGTCGAAGCCCCTTCAAACTGTCCTTTTCCCATGTCCCCATCATCCTCTGAGCCCTTCCCTGCTGCCTGCTATGACAAAGGTTCCAGGCTCATTTTATACTTTTCCCTCCTCTGGCCCCAGACGGAGCCATTTCTGCAAAGAGCTCTGGTTCCTGGAAGCTGAAATTGCTACTTAGAAGCCAAGATCTGAATGCTAAGTATGCTTATCGCTACTGGGGTGTCCCTGCTTCCAGGCCATTTGCACACCTACACACACATACTCACTTACAACCATAGCTAGTTCTGCATCTATCTATGCAAACTGCAAACCATGAGTTCGCACCCACACCTTTCATTCCAATCTAACACCACAGGGTTCATTCTGGTTTTATCCCTTTCACTTCCCGGAATGTGCAAAACCAGCTTCCATCATCCTTATGTATTCACTTGTTTGACCAACCCTCCTATTATATAACCAAAGAGTCCTCTCCACTGCCACTCTTCCCCGACAAGGGTGCACCCCCCCCCCCCACTCAGGCTCAGGACCTGACCTACCCTTCCGAGCTGTGGCCCCCACCGCTTTACACACCCACCTGACCCTGCCCCACCCTGGGGCTGCAGGACTGAATTGTTGAGGAAGAAGGGCTTAACTGACTTTTAAATAAAGGGCTCTGGGAATGTCTGTGATCCTTTGTGTGGAGAGTATACTAATGTGCCAGTTTTCAATTTAAAATGAATAAAAGATTACAATGCAGGAGACAAAGCTGAGAGCCTTTTTTTTTTTTTTAAACAGTGATAAAAACAGATCTCATTATACACAGAATGTCTCTTGCAATCCTCAGGGAAATTGCAAATTAACTAGTTGAAGGCACTTTGAAAAAAGCAACTTTTAAAAAGTCATCAGAATGATCAGTTTATACCCCATGATTTATTTAAATTGATTTCTCTAACTGAAGCCTGCTCATTTCCTAACTGCAATCAACACAGTTTCCACCTGGCCAACATCTGTTTCCAAATCCCTTATTTGAAAATCTGGGGATTCTATTTAAAATCTGAGAAAAACAGGGGTGCCTGGGTAGCTTAGTCATTTGAGCATCCAACTCTTGATTTTAGCTCGGGTCATGATGATGGAGCCCCACGCACGCTGAGCCTACGTGACATATTTCCATTCATTCATTTTCTCTCTCTCTCTCTCTCTCTCTCTCTCTCTCTCTCTCTCTCCCCACCCCCTTCCCTCCCTCCCTCCCTCCCTCTGCAGCCTCACTCTTTCTCAAAAAACAAAAACAAAAAAAATTTTTGAGAAGAGCAGAAAGAGGGAGAGAAACAGACTTTTCAGTTTTGAAACAAGAAAACGTGTGGAACAACTTCTTGCCCTTATACAAAAGTTAGAGAAAAGTGATTAATGTTCCAGAGTTAAGTATGGCTCTTACACTTCTTTTCTGCCCCCAACAAAGGCTCTAGGTAGAAAAAAGGTATTTTCAGTATCGTTCCATCATTTCAAAAGTGACTTTCAGACGAAGGTATCTCCTCTGGCACAGGCACCGTGTGCTCCCACAGCAGGAGAACCTCACGCCACCTTGAGCAAGTCATCTCCACACCCACACAGGTATTTACTGGGCACCAAGCCAGGGCCGCACAAAAGGGGCTCCGCAGACCAGCACCAGGCTACCGACTGTTTGTTACTGGTCTGCTACAAGACGAGGATAAAAACACAGAGTAAACATACAGAGACATTTACGGCGATCTGACGTTGCCCCTTCATCAGAAACACATCCTGCTCATCGGTTCAGCTCAAACTATGGTGGCAGGGTCGCCCGCGCCCCAAGCTGTGAACCCGACCTGCGCAGTGGAATACACCTCCATCCACGATGGATGGCAAAGAACGAACAACAAAAAAAAGCGGTCCTTCACCTCAGAAAGCCTGTTGTAAGCCAGGGGTCGGCACGCTTTTTCTGTAAAGGGCCAGATGGTAAATATTTCAGGCTTCGTGGAACATACATGATCTCTATCTCGTATTTGTTTTTTTCTTTTGCTGTACAGTTGTCAGGGGAATGGAAGAAAAAAGTCACATTTAACAAGGGTGCTACCCTTCTAAGAAAACAGTCATAGACAGGGAACTGCAGAAAGGTCAGCTGAGACTACTTCTGGCTACGTGAGCAAAAACCTCATGCAAGTAAGTGCCCTTTGATAGGAGAGATTAGTGTGCTATCACCTTGTCTGAAAAAAATACCAGCATAGAGTACCTTTTATCCTATACTATGACAGATTGAAAACAAGCAGTTCCTTAACTAATAAATAGGCTTTACTTTTGCCAAGAACGAAAGAAACACGATAGAAACAACACTGCCATAAAACATGAGCCCTTGGGTTTTTCGAATCCGTTTTATGAGAATGATTTTTATCAATAACTATCACCAATCAAAACAAAATAATACAAAAGCAAAGTTCCCACAGATCCGACTTGACGGTAAAAACCCTCACAGGCAACTTATCTTCAGGCACCCTGTCACTCTTTCACTCGAGAGCCCTCAGTGAGTGGCCTCCCCAGGCCAGGCCAGGCATGGTGCCACGTAATGGGCTCGGGTGGTGCGACGGCAGCCCTCCGAGAGCATGTGGGTTACACGGGCCATGACGGTGAGCAGGGGACCCACAAAGGAGCCACCAGCACGGCCTGCGGGAGCCAGGAAGTCTCTGGAGAGCAAGCAGCATCCTAATTGGGGCTGGAAGGATACATCAGTTTGCTTGCCAGAGGAGGGAAGGGAGGAGGGACAGAAGATACAGGGTTCCGTGAAAGGCATTCTGGGCAGAGAAATCAGTGAGCATTAAGGCATGAGGGCTTCAAAGCACAAGGCCTCTTCAGAACACAGAGGGAGTCACGTATGGTCAGAGCAGAGATCCACAGGGACCGACCAAGAGACAAAGGCCGCTGTCCAATCACGAGCCTTGAATGCCATGCTACGAAGCTCTGCTTTGGTAAGACATGGGGAGCAAGAGAGTGGTAAAATTTCATGTATGTTTTGGGCAATGTCTTCTGGGACAAGGTGAGGAAAGAACTAGAAGGAGGCTGGACTACACCGTGAGGGTCACACAGTTATTTCCCTCAAGGTCTTTTGCTCAAAGTAACTGGCACAGGGCAGCTATCCGGCAGGAGACGAGGCTGTACTTGACTTGTGAAAATGAGAACAACTCCCATCTGACTGACGTTAATTGGTCAAAACCTCCGCTGAGAACCAAGAACTGAGGCGGCAGCAGCAAAAGCCCGTTCTCACTCGACCCGGGGTGCCTGTTGAGCCTCAAGTGCCAGGGTCCGCTTGGCTGGGGAGGCAGAAACGGGTGCCTCTCTGGCTGGTGGCTGGGAGGCAGAGTGACCGCCACCCCGTGTGGACGGTAAGTCACACGCGGCCAGAGCCCACTCTTCTTGTTCAGGGCTGGCTCTGGGCACCCCTCCTCCCACACCCCTCCCCAAGCCTGGACTGCCTGCCTTCTCTGTCGTCCCTTTCTGGGATCCAACGCAAAGCCTGCTGTCTGCGAAATCCGCCACGTTGCCCCGGGGTTCAAACCTTGCTGTGGCTGTGGGGGGGCGGGGCAAGTCATCCAGATTCCCCGGGGCCTCAATCTCCTCTACAAAACCAGATGCTCATACTTAATATTAACAGGGAGGATCAAATGTCGGGGATCAGATGAAATAAGCTGACACATTGGTAAAAACGCGGTAAACGCTTCACCGGAGGTAACAGTCCAAATGAACACATGCAAACGCTTGCCCTACATACACCGATGCATTTTGTTCTCACAACCCACCAACGTAGGTATTTTGAATTTCTCCACTTTACGAGTGAGGAAACAAAGGCGTAGAGAAGTCAAGCAATCGTCCCAAAGTCACACAGCTGGTAAGTGGCAGAGGGGGGACAGGAACACAGGCTGTCTGGCGTAGTCTGGGCTCTGAGGCACGATGCTGTGCTACTCGATGGCACCGTTTCCCCTTCTGAACTTGCTAATTAGTTATGAGACATCCTGATGAAACTGGCTACCTTTTCATGTTTCCATGGCAACCAGCCTGAGTCTTAGCTCCTTGAGGGCAGAGACTGACTCTCTCTCAATCTCTCTCTCTCTCTCTCTCTCTCTCTCTCTCTCTCTCTCCCCCCTTGCCTCTCCTCATTGCCTTGTGTAATAAACAAGTAATTATTTGCCGACAGGTAACACACATTAACGTATCCACTTAGTATCCCCTGCAAATGCTTCCACTTGTTGGCATTTACAATTTCAAATGCGTCTCACCAGCGTGGGGACAAGTATCCGCGCAGGCCCGAGACTGCTCTCTGGAAAGACCTGTGCACAGGCTCAGCCCTGGGCTGGTGTCTGGGAACTGGGACTTCGGGAGGGTTCCCGCAACCCTAACTGCTAAGAGTGGCTCCCTGTGCTTGAACCGTTGTGCGAACAGTGTGGTTCATGCGGAACACGGGCTTTCCTTCTGGGAGTCTGGAATTTTGGTAAGTGCCAAGCAGAAGGCGCCTTTGTGAGCAGCCCCCCAGTAAAATCCCTGGGCCAGTGAGCTTCTAATAAGCTTCCCCAGTGGCCAGTTCACACAAGTGGTCACAAGTCACATCCTGTGTGACTCCACTGGAGGGGACCCTTAGAAGCCTGCTCCCGGCTTCCTCTGCACCTCGCCTGGGTGCCCTTTCCCTTCGCCGTCTGCTCCGTGCCCTCTCACCGCAGATGATCTCGGCCCTGAGTCCCACAGGCCCTGCTAGTGCAGCACCGAACCGGGGCTGGCGCTGGGGGTCTCGACACAATCGGAATTAAGAAAAACTGCCGCCCGATAGTACGTACTGTTACCTTCTGAAAGAACACCCTCCAGTCTTCTCAAGACCAGTTCAGAAGTGGTCAAGAGTTGAAGCCCGGACCTTCGCTCCTCGCTCATTTAAGAACCCTGTCTCAGGCTGGGCAGCTGGAGGGGAAGCAGTTTTGAGTCCCTGTGCCCCACAAATCGGCACGTGCTCCTCCAGGGAGGACAGCTCGGGGGACAGACACGTGCCACGGGAGATGCCGAAGCGTGGCTCTGCTGCTTCCTGGCTGTGTGGCCTTGGGCAAGTCATTTAACCTGCTGGGGCTCTAATGTCCTCGCCTGCCAAAGGGGGTTTGTGACAGCGCCCGGCACCGAGCGGGTGCCTTGTTAGAAGGGAGGTGCGTGCTGTGGGTGAGCTGGGGGGGGGGGGGGGGCCTCACTGGCTGCTGCGCCCCAGCTCCGGCCTCAGGAAAACACTCTGAGAGACCACGAGGAGCGGCACGGGGGAGGCGGCGGGGAAGGGGGGCGCAAAGAGAAAGAGGTGAGATGGCTAAAACCGCGCCAGCCTCACAGGGCTATCTGCACAGGATGGGCGTGCGTGTGAATTCTGAACCACACAGCCTGGGCTCGAACCGCAGAGCTGCTACCTCCTGAGTTCCCCACAGCCGCCCCACAGCGGCCGCCCCGTCCGGAAATCGGGGATAACAACAGTACCTGCCCCGTAGGGCAGCTGCGAGCTAGCGACGAATCTGGTACCGTGCCCAGCACAGTCAGGGCTCAGTAAGGCCTGGCTATGGCATTTTCCGAGGACACCCGAGCTCCGTGCGTTGTAAAGCATGAAGACTCTACAAACGTCCATTGTCGTTATTACTATTATTAATTACGGAACACCAACAGAGACAATACTTACAGTCTCTTCTTATCCACCACTCGCTTAACTCGGATGGCTCTTTGTTCTGAGTAAAGTTTACAAACTCCTGTTGTAGGGAAAACACCAGAACAGAGACCATTTAAAACCGCTTGTCAGGCAAGGGTGTCACGAAACATAATGAGACACTATGGGCTTCAGCTAGCAAAGCTACATCTCGCATCACGTCTGTCGTGCAATGCCACGTTTGACCCTTAAGATAAAACGCAATACTTTTCAAGTAATCTTCAGTGAAATCCAAAACGGCACTCCTGTGCTCCTTCACTTGCTGGGAGTGTACCTCCTTGTGGGCTGGAACAGAAAAGGACAACAGTCAGGTCTCCGTATTCAATTACACCGAAGAACAATTCATCAGCTTCCTTAGAACAGTTTCTCTGCGGAAAGTATTTTTAAAAATACGGCTATAAAACAAGCCTTCTGTCAAGTGCCATTCCATTTGTAAAAGAGCAAGATTTACTGGGCTTCGCACGAGCAAAAGATTAAACCTGTAGAAAAACTACAGTCAAAGAATTTATGGTTTATTACGGCACACAGGGCTTGTACTCGATGCGGCTCGCTTCTGGAGAGCCGACCCCGTTTGTACTAACAGCACCCAATGCTCAAGCTGACCTTCAAGGAACATGTTTAAATCAAACTCAAACCACACACCAGCCGGCCGGTCGGTGCTGTTTTCCAGCTTGGAATGCTCCGTCCTCCCCCTCAGCCATTCACGTTCCAAGCGCCCCTCAGACCTGGAGGTGGGCCTTCCTTCTCAAGGAAACCTTCCTGGACTGTCTTAGCCACAAGGATGCCCGGCTTCTGCAACGATCACGTTGTCTCCGAGTCCATGCCATCCATTTTGGCAGGACAGCTCCCACTCACTGGGAGAGCGGGTGCCTACGGCGGGCAGGCCCTCTGGCAGCACTTAGCATATATTACTGCTAATCCCAAAGGCAATTTGGAGCCCTGTTTCTTTCTTTCTTTCTTTGAGCACAAAGAAACTGCCACGGTTCAGTCAACAAGAAGCCCAAGCTCACACGGTTTGGTACCTAATTGCTGATTTTATTCACAATCATGTATTTTCTAGGTGATTTCAATGAATGTACAGGCCCTTAGGGGGACAGGACATGAATCACGTTTTTATCATATGGCTGCGTAACCTGAGATTCCCCTGAGTTCAGCGGAACCGTGAGACTGCACACAAAATTTTGGGTGTACGTGTATTTCTCGGGCAAGAATGCCCATAGCTGTTGTCAGACTCCAATGGCCCTTCAGGGCTGTGATGGAAGCTTCCCAGGTAGAAATCAGTGTCAAGAACACAGCAGCCATCTGCCCACTCTGAACTTTGGGCTATTTCACGCAATCTGTAACCGTCTAAGCACGCTACGAAAGAATCCAGGAGGATATACGATTTGGGAAGCTATCTCACTGCCTCGATAAAAGTGAAACATCAGTGGCAGCAAGTGACTAATAACCCAAGTGCCAACTACGGCTCTAAGCATGGGCTGAATTCAACTGAATTCTCGTAACAACCCAAAGAGATATGCCCTGGCACTGTCTCCATTTTATAGACGAAGAAACCGAGGCCTAAGGCGGTTAAGTGACTTGCCAAAGCCGTCTGGGCAGAATGTGGTGGGGCTGGGGTGGGCACATCAGCCCCCCCGGCTCCACAGCCCTCCTCTTCGGCACGACAGTTGGATCCCAAAGTCCAATACTACAGCTAGAGCGAGGAGACGACCCTCTTCCGTCCTCGTCCACGTGCCTCGACCACGGCCCCCTGAACGCCACACACAACACAGGCACGCACACACCATCCGTCCGCGGTGCCCCGGCACCCTTACGAAATGTTTGGTTGTGCCTGGAGAGGTCCTTGCTACCCCCTCCCCGACCCGCGTGACCCGAACTACGGCCTCTTCCCTACTTTTAACGGCTTAGGTTAACACGCTGATCAAGAAAAGAAGAATTTTAAAGTCCCGAAACCTAGACTTGAGCAGGGACACAAGACAGAGCGTCAGCCGGCTGTGCGCACGAGCCTCGTCCGATCAGTCGCGCTGGCGGCTCAGAGCACCTCACCTTGTGTTCGCAGTTGCTGAATCGCTTCAGAGCAGGTCCTCATGAACGTCTGAGCGTCCTGGTCTATCTGGTCTCGCTCTGTGTCTGTCATCCTCCCGTACTCAGACATGATGTGGCTAAAAAGAGGAAAAAAAAAAAAAAAAAAAAAAGGTGGGGAGGGGAGACAAAATGTTAGAGCAGCAGCAAATGACCGCCACTGCTGTGTGGACGGGGCGGGAAGGGAAGAGAGAGCTTCCCTGCGGACGTGACGTTTACGCTGAGACCGGAGGCAGGGAAGAGGAACCGAGCAGGCTGCGCGGTGGGAGAAGCAGGGGCTAAACAGCGGAGCCAACACCGGCGAAGGCCGCTAGGTAGGCGGAGCTTCCTGCAGAGACCCACCTGCAGCCGCCAGTCCGGCCAGGGCGAGGCGAGCAGGCCTTGGCAGGCATGTGGGCTCTCGCTCTAAGAACAGGGGCAGCGACGGAAGGCTTTCCCGTGACACGAGGGCAGAAGTCGACGAACGTCAGGGGGCCTGTGCCGTGGAGGCCCTGCGGGTGCGTGTGAAAAGCTGTCAGGCTGCCCTCTTTCCACACACCGCCTCGGAAACTCACAATTAAAGGGCTTTCAGAGCATTTCATGTCCCCCTGATACTGAGTTAAAAACCTCAAACGTGACTGAGCTGGCGAGGGCGATCGCCTGCGATAATGCAGCGCCGTGAAACTCAAAACGTTGTAATTCTAGTACCTCGCTCGTCTTCCTAAGAGCCGGGCAGGGGTGGCAGCATTATTATTAACACGCGAATGAAACACTCGAGACATTATCACTGACTTCAGGGTCACAGAATATCAGGTCAAAAGGGACCTGGGATAACGTGCAGACTCAGTTCATTCCGTCCCCATCCGCTAGCCCTGCCGGCCACTCATCCTCACCGGGGATAAAACACCAAGTCCCCATCGGCCCGGCCTGACGTGCGACCTACTTCCTGACACTCACCCTCCTGCCCTGCACCCCGCCTGCACCGGCTGCTTTGTTGCCCCCGATCAACCACGCGCGCCCCCGACCCTGCCGCGGCCTGCCACGTCCGCATCCGGTGGGTGGTCTTCCCACAGCCGTGCACGCGCCTCCTCCGCATTCGGATCTCTGATCACAGCTGGCTTCCGTGACCACCCCCTGGCTCGCCCCCGGCACTGGCCCCTATCACCGATTCTCAGCGCCTGTGCTGGGGATTACGCTGCTGTCTCTGAGCTCCAGAGTCACCTTCTGCTCTGCTTTGTGACACAGGCTGGGACACTCCAGACCGCACTGCTCCTCCCCTGCCATCTCCTCCTCACCGGCTTCCTTGGCCTCACGGCACTTACTTCTCCCCGAAGTAGTGACGTCTCTCTCCTCCCAGGAGAACGTCAGCTTCACGGAAGCGGGGATTTCATCTTTTTCCTTTCTGTTTCCCCAAGACCTAAAACGGTGTCCCGCGCACGGTAGCCGAACAGGTAGTTTTGCGCCAGACTCTACTCTCAACACCTTACGCGTATTTCGTTTTACTTATTTGATCCTTGCGATTCATCCATTCGTTCACTTTTCTACTAAACCCCATAGGCTGGCACTGCGGCAGGGGTCAGGGGTCCAAAGCTGAACAAGGCTTATTTCTGATGCTCACACAGGGCAGGCACCAGGCCACAGGTACCCAGGGAGGAGGAAGGGGCACGAGAAACCATGCTGGATGGTGTTGGTCTGCAAGTGGACAGTGGGGCCCGAGGGGGGAGAGGTCAGTCTGCGCAGGGCGGTGCCAGGCGGGCACAGCGGGGGACACTCCCACAGGGGACGGCGAAAAAGACCTGCTACAAATCCCCAGCCCGCGGGTCAGTGTCCGGATCACCGCACGACAGACGGTCTACGCGAGGCTAATCTGAGGGTGGAAGGGAAAACAGGAGTACACCGGGCGGTCCCCACAAACTGAGCCTCCACGCTGTGGGGCCCTCGGGGCCTCGAGTCGCTGCAGGGACACATGTGCACGGTCGGTGCCTCCACAGTGAATGTAGAGCGATGTCGACACTATTTCTCAAAGGAACACGGACAGTGTTTCGATAACCACACGTTCACCTGAAACTGTGCTGAACCCGCAACAGCTACTTCTCCAGCATCGACAGGTTTCCCCCCAAACACAACGGCCACACAAATACTCCATCCGCTGTCAGCTGCAGAGGAGCCCTTGGGATACAGCCCTTGGGGCCTGCTGGTGCAGTCACGGGAGGATGTGGTTTTGTTTGTTTGTTTTTTTTATTCTAGAGAAAGAGAGAGAGAGCATGCAAGCAGGGGACAGGGTGCAGAGAGAGAGAGAGAGAGAGAGAGAGAGAGAGAGAGAGAATCTTAAGCAGGCTCCATGGTCAGCACAGAGCCCGACGTGGGGCTCAATCCCACGACCCGGGGATCACGACCTGAGCAGAGATCGGGAATTAGATCCTCAACCGGCTGAGCCACCCAGGTGCCCAAGGAGGATGTTAAACAGAGGAATCTGCACTTCGCGCGGGGCCCTCCGCGGTGGCTGGCCTGGAGGCAGATGAGAGCAGAACCGGGTGGCCTGGTCATGGCTATGGGAAGACATGAAGAGACCCCGGGCTGAGGCCACGTTGGTGGGGAGGAGGCACAGCAGGTCCGAGAAAGACCGAACAGGCCGAGGACCGACTGGACGTGCGGGGATGCGGCGAAGCTCAGGGCGCCCAGCACAGCAGGCATGGGGCGGGGGGGGGGGACGACAGATGTTTAGGTGGCACGCGGACCTGAGGACATGACAGGTGAGGACACAGAGCCAACGTGGAAGAAAGTTCAAACTCCTGTTTGTGATAATTTAAAAAGAGCACCAGCTACATAATGGCTATTTGAAACATGTCTGTCAAAAGTGATGAAGGCTTGCTGGTGACACATTAAGTATCACGGTAACAAAATTATTACTATTTTGAAAAGGTTAACTATCTGGCAAATAAATTCCAAAAAATATATATTCTCATAGGACACGTATATAGAAATTCATCAAACTTTAATTTTATTTACTTCCTTTACGAGGTACAGCGGGGTAATTTCATCACAGACCTCAATTTACCGAAATATTAGATTCAATGAAAGGAAACCATATTAGGTATATAGGTCTGGACTAGTCAATTTACTTCAGGGGGAAAGGAGGAAGAAACTGGGAAGTTTATTTACAGGTTTAGAAATCTAAAAGAATATATGTATTTTTTAAAATTATTTGCTTGATCTGTATGTTAAAAAGGGGCAAGTTCAAAATCACAGAATACCACTGGCACTCTGCCCATTACTTTATTTTTTTTTTTTTTTTTAATTTTTTTTTCAACATTTTTAATTTATTTTTGGGACAGAGAGAGACAGAGCATGAACGGGGGAGGGGCAGAGAGAGAGGGAGACACAGAATCGGAAACAGGCTCCAGGCTCCGAGCCATCAGCCCAGAGCCTGACGCGGGGCTCGAACTCACGGACCGTGAGATCGTGACCTGGTTGAAGTCGGACGCTTAACCGACTGCGCCACCCAGGCGCCCCTGCCCATTACTTTAATATGCAGTTAAATGCTTCCTGAGGGTAAGGAAGAGAGAGAAGAGTGTAAATGATTTTCTACTCTGTTTCAAAGGTTACTGAAAAGGTACGGGAAATTGTTAAAGGCTACAGTCTTATTTTTGCTATAAATATTGCATAGGGGCAAGTACAGAACCCTGTCAACAGTATACGCCCAACAGACGGCACGGAATTACCCCATTAATGTCTAGGCTTCAGATGTGAACACAGACCCTGCTCTCAGTAAACTACATCATGATGGGCAACATCCACGGGCTCACATCTATGCTCGCACATCACAAAGGCGAACGGTTATGTAACGCCTTCCACACATGAATACAACTCATTGTGTTAAGTGCTTCGCATATGTTTCCCCATTTATTTCTCAAAACTCTATGAGGTGGGAACTATTACACTTTTCATTTTACACACGAAGCAACTGAGGCACAGAGGGGTTAAGTAACTTGCCAAGGTCACACAACTAGTAATTAGCAGAGCTGGAATTTGAACCAAGGCATCCTGGCTCTTAACCACCACCCAGGGGGTCTCTCATGTCACAAAAGGGAAGAGTTCAGAAGACAGGACGCTTTTTTCCCACTAGTTGATGGGGAGGAAGGTGATCTACGAACCAAATCTTGAAAGGCAGGATGTGGCCATGGGGAGACCAGAGTGGACACTCTTACTAAGTAACGGGAAGGAATCAGGAGAGAGCGAGCCTATCTGGAGAACAGTCAGCGGTTCGATTTGGCCAGAGCACAGCACAGGCAGAGCTACGAGCTCTTGGTGGGTCTCCAGTGCCAGCGGAAGGAGCTGCATTCTGTAGCCCATCGAAGGGCTCAGCCTCATGAAGATCAATGCGGCAGTATCTCATTAGATGGGATAGAGGGGGAAGATCAGTCAACGGGTTATCGAAACTAGACAGAGAATCCTGCCTTATTCATCTCTGTCTCCCTATGCTGTGTAAGAGGCAGGTGCTAGTACATTTCTGCTGGGCCGAAGTTTAAGAAAGGGGCACTGGGCAGGGTGTGGGTGATGGCAGCGACTGGGAAGAGGTGACAGATCTGAGACATAAAGCTGTCAGGGACGGAAGAGATGTTGGAGGCACAGCCTCATCAGCTCCGAGGATCTGGGGCCTGGGTGAGCAGCAGACATTAGTAGAAAACACAGAGGAGTGAAAGAGCTGGAAGTAAGGAAGAAAGAGACCGCCATTGAGGCTCGTCCTTATAATGCAGTTAAAAGGACAGAAGTACTGATCTGGAGACCAAATGTTCCATGACCAACACTTTGTTTTGAAAAAAGAAACCAGAGCAAATGGGCTTCTAGAATCATTTGATGATAAAATCTGAGGAAACTAAAGAAGATTTTAAGTAACAAAGAACGGCCTTCTGAAGTTCTATGCTCTTATTTTAAGGAAAAGGGAAAAGTCACTGTGACATGCAGTATCGTGGCCACAGACTGAGGCAGGCCGGAGGCCACAAGCCACGGCCCGACCAGCTGAAAGAGCAGAAGACACGGTGCCATCTAGACGCTGCGGGAACAGGCCGCTTTCCCGTGACGGGCACTCAAAAACCACCTGCTTGCCCGGGTCTTGTCGAACTGATCTGACCATTTTAATCCTAACCCCCAGAGGGCCACTCAGCAAAGTCTGGCTCCAGGAAGGAGGCCGGGGAGTGGGAACGAGACCAAGGACAGCGGTGGCCAGTGTTAAGACCAAGAGTTAACTGCACAGTGTTTAGCTGAGTTTAGGAACAAGTGGAAATCAGACAGACAGACATCACAAGACTGGCTCCATCAGGTGGGTCCCGAACGGTGCCAGGCAGGTGTGCTCCATGTGCCTTCCCTTGCTCCTTCTCCGCACCACCCCCTCTGCCAGTGCTCCTCAAGCCGTCCTCAGGGTGAGTGATAACTGCTTCCTGGTTTTGGAGAATGCCCCAGGCTCCCCCCACTCCTCCCGGCCTCCTCCGCTGGGCCCGCAGACACTACCTTCTCACCGCGTCCAGGGTGGATGTCCACCTACCAGCTCTGCCCCCCGACACCAGGGCAGCCCCCGCAATGCTCCTTCTCGCCCCTGCACCATCGACCATGTGCACGCAGCGCCTAGTCGGGGCCAGCACAGAGCGAACGTAGCTACCTATGTTAGTTACCAATAGCATTTTTCCCCCGTCTACTGGATCTTTCCCCCAAATGTGGCATTATTCTCCCATTTTAAACAAATAAAATGAAACAAAACTTCTCAATTCCATGTCTCCTAAGAATTACTGCTAATTTCTCTCTTCTTAAAGGTGAAACTTCTCCAGTAAGTTTGCACCCAGGTCCCCAGTTTCCAGACCACTGTTTCTTGACCCCAATCCAAGGAGACTTTACTCTCCTCGCTCCCAGGGCACCAGCAGCCCCCACAGCGGCTCAGCCCTTACCCAGTTACACTGCACACACTGGGAGGAACCGGGGGCTTCCCCTCCCTGACTCAAGTTTTCTTCCTCTGGCCTCCACGACACCACCCTCCTGATTTCCTCCCACCTCGCCCACTGCTCGTTTTCAGGCTTTCTGTGGACACCTCTCAGCCCCCTGAACATTTAAAGATGGACATTTCATGGCCCAGTCCCTGAAATCTCTCCACACTGCCCACTGGGTGAGTTGGTCTGGTCTTGTGGCTTTAGCAGTGCAAATATCAGCTTTATGCCCACAAGTCCCAAACTTCTATCTCAGCCCAAACCTCTCCAAGAACTTGAGGCACGAATATCTAACCGTCCACTCAGATGTTGGATTTGTGTCACGAATGTGCCCCACCTTGAGCCCCTGCCTGCTCTTCTCAAACCCGCTCCTTGACTCGACCTTCAGAATATTTCCAGAATCTGAACTCTTGTTATCACACCCACTGCTCTGTCTCTGGTCCACGATGCCATGACATCCCTCGCCTGGATTTAACTGGAACCTCCTTGCAGGTCTGCTGTTCTGGCCTCTCCTAACACAGCAGCCATACTGATGCTGTTATAAAGTGACTCATGTCCTATCACTCGTCCTTACAAGACCTTCCAGTGGCCTCCCCCCCCCCCCTCAGAATAAAAGCCAAGGTCCGTGCAAAAGCTACAAGATCCTTAAGATGGCCTGTAAGATCTGGCTCCTGCTGCCTCTCTGAGCTCATCCTCACCTAGGCCCCAACCCTCCTGCCCCGTCACACCAGCCTCCTTGCTGCTCCTGCAACGTTCCAGACATGCTCCTACACCGGGACCTTTATACTTGCTGGCTGCCCTCTTCTGGAATGTTCTTTCCCCAGATATTTGCATCAACTGATCCCTTCTTTTAGGTGTTTACTGAACGTCCCCCTCTTAATAAGGCCTGCCTTGACCTACCTTAATAAGACTGTATCCTTTCTGACGTTTTCTAGCCACTTTCCCCTCCCCCTCCTCCTAAAAGCACTTATCCTGCTCTAACACTCTGCATCGTGGACTTTTTAATTTTGTTTATGTGTCTTCCCCCACAGAAATCTAAGTTCCACAAAGGCAAGGACTCCTTGCCTGTTCACTGCTGTATCCGCATCATCAAGAGCGATGCTTAGGATCTGGCAGGCTGATAGATCGGTGCATCATAATCAAATACCTTTCGGACGACCCGACTCGGTGCATGAGGCCGATGGCAGAACAGGCTTGACATACAGCTGCATCTGTGTTCCTTAGGAGGCCCCCTGCAGAGCCCTTCCAGAGCCTTCCCTGGAAACCTTCAGGGGCAAAGGCAGTGACTGCATCCATCCTAGGAACAGACCCCTCCCAAGAGAGAAGGGAGTAGTGAGCCTGGGCCTCTCAGTCCCGGGCGTCGGGTGAGTCTCCTCTCTCCTCCCTGCGTGAGGCACCTTCCCACCCCCTGACCCCAGCCCCTCACTTTCTGGAGTGGAGTTGGAAGGACAGAAGGAAACCCCTTGGTTCTTGGAAAACAGATGGTCCTACTCTCAGCTGAACCTGGACCTCCCTGGCATCTCATTTTCTTAGCTAGTTTGGTTTAACCAAGGTCACGCCAGGTAACGCTAACAGAATGTGCCCTACGTAAGGTGCACTCCATTCCCCCAGGCCCTCAGGCAGAGCGGGGAAGGGAAAACAGGAGCAGGGGGGCCTCTGGTCTTGTGCTCCTCCCCAACAGAAACTAGAAACACTCTCACCAGAAACGGAGGCGAAAAGGGGTCAGGGACAAATAAACAAGAAAGGTACCTCCCAGTGAACACGCACCCCGTGGGTGGAGCGGATCTATAAATGACTAATTCCAAGAACATTAGATTAACATCCTCCTACTCTCTATTTTGATTTAATGGAAACTCGGCTCAGGGAAACTGAAAAGGTCTAAAGGTTAATTTGATAAGACTGATTACTCAATTAAAAGGTGATGTTCCTTTAGGAACATTACCCGTTAACCTTTCAAGTTGGAAATTGACAGTATGGTTATTCTATTAGGAACAACAGAAACCAAGGAAGTTCCCCCCCCCCAAGTGGTATTGTTTTGTTGCCAAGACACTGCAGAAAAGGTACATCTACCAGAAGTGGAAACATTATTTTTAATTAAAATCATTCAAGAGATCCAGCCAGAGGCCACCTCATTGCGTGCTGCTCTGCTCTAGTAAAATGTCATTACTAAAAAAAAAAAAAAAATTAAATGGGTCAATAAAGTCTGAGCTCTACATTATGGAAAAAATTACAGCTTCCTAATTATGTCAAACTAACATAGCTTTATGGGTCTGAAGGCAATTTTTCTTTCAATTCCATGATCATACTTCATCTAAAATGTTCCTGGCCAAGGCCAGCACACTGGGAGGCAGAAGTGGTCAAAGGCAGGCTGTGGACGTCTACACCGTCAGGAGGGGGGGACCTGCTGGGGCACGACAAGGGCGGCCCTTCTCTATCGGGAGAGAACGCACCTCACTGAGGGGATGCCTACCCCCCAGTCCTAGGTTCTATCAGGAACAACAGAAACCAAGGGAATTTTCCCCCCAGGTGGTATAGTTTTGTTGCCCTCATGCGGGAGGGCACTTCCCTGGGCACGGGCACGAACACGCACACGCATCTAGCCACGGCTCTGTTCTCTCTCTCCTCTCCGGGATCTGCTTGCTTACAGAGAACAGATGTCCTGCTGTCTTCCTCTCTCTCCTGTGCTATAAAGGGGCCTGCCCCACTCTCTGTGCTCCAGCGCCTGCGACCGTTCGGTGGCGGTCATGGCTGAGCGAGTCTAATTCAGGAGCCTTCATGAGCAAGGCCGCCCGCCCTCAGACCTAAGCTCTGCCCGCCCCCCTGGATTTTTACCGGTGATAAAGTTGGTAACTCGTCCGTCTCATCACGTTCACCTGACTCCTGCATGCCATCTCTCTCTCCTTCCCTCCCACCGCTGTCGGGCAGGAAGGAGACGCGTGTTTTTTATTAACTGACCACCCCCCCACACAAGTTCATTATAGGTCCCACGGGGTTCCAATCCTATTGCCGTTCCCCAGGGGACTTCTATGTGCCAGGGGCTTGCGCATCTCATGTAATTCTCACGAGAACATTCTCCACATTTTACAAAAAAGAAAATAAGCACAAAGACGTGAAGCGAGCTCTAGACACTCACACGATTAACACTGGGCGTCAGTGGGACTGAACTCCGGTGTGCCTGACCCCCCGAGCCCACGTTCTTTCGAAGGGACGCGAACGGGGTAGGACCGGAGCTCACGATGCACGTGGCGGCAAAGAGCGGCTGCAGCGGGAAAATGAGGGAAAGACTGAGTTTCCACAATGGGGAGATGGACGGGTCGGGACCAAAAAGCCTCAGGGGCCACAGCTCCGACACCCAAGCCACACGACCAGTAGTGGCAGAGCGGGACTGGCCCCCAGAGATCTGGGGTGTCCATCTGTGCATCCGCCGCAGAGCAGCTGGGAAGGAGGAAGCCGTGGGCCAGCAGCTGGCTCTACCGGGCGACAAAGGGAGAGGGCTCGGAGCCGTCTGGGAACATGGATGCACACTGTGTGGGAGCTCAGCAGAAATAAATGCCTTTAACATCACTTTTATCATCAGAAGTTGAGGGGCGTCTGGGGGGCTCAGTCGGTTGAGCGTCTGACTTCGGCTCAGGTCGTGATCTCGCGGTTCCTGAATTTGGGCCCTGCATCAGGCTCACCGCTGTCAGCACAGAGCCCACTTCAGATCCTCTGTCCCCCTGGCTCTCTCTACCCCTCCCCGACTCACACTCGCACACGTGCTCTCTCTGTCACAAATAAACACATGTTTTTTAAAAAAGGTGAAAACGATTGCCAAGTTACAGAGCAGCACCCTTTACAATCATCTCATAAATGCATGGAAATGCACTGCATTTCAATTATACTGTCTTGTATGAATCTCTCAACTAGCTGGTGAGGGATCATCAACCCCTCTGTTTAGAGCAGGGCTCTGCAAACGCTTTGAAAAGGGCCGGAGAGTAAATACATTAGGCTTTGCAAGCTGCACGGTCTGCCGCAGCCCCTCACTTCTGCTGTCGTGGCGCGGAAGCAGCCAAAGATAATGTGTAAATGAATGGGTTTGGTGGTATTCCAATAAACTCTATTTGTGGACACTGAAATGTGAATCTCGTATCATTTTCATATGTGGTGAGATCTTAGTCTTTTCTCCAAGCTGTTTAAAAATGCGAAAACTATTCTTAGCTCACAAGCTGTACAAGAACAGGCAGCTGGGCGGACTTGGCCTACAGGCGGTAGTTCGCTAAGTCCCGGTTTGGAGAAAGACAGGGTTTTACAGATTAAATGACTTTCTCAGGTTCACAGTGCTAATAAGGGAGTGGGGTGGCTTGAACTAAACCAACATTTAAAACATCTGCCTTGTTGGATGCCTTTTCAAGGCAAAGGGAAGTTAACAATGGATTTCCAGGCAAGGCCTCTATAGCCACTTATGTGACCTAAGGGGTCAGGTACAAAGGGAGGAGCTAGAAAGAGAGGTTTATGCCAGTTTGGTTGAGTTTCCCAAAATGGCTGTAGCTTCCACTCTTACGGACTATCACATCAGTACTGGAGACACTCGCACACCTCGGGAAATGAAATTTGCACTGCCATCTAGTGTTGAGCTATTACTCTAACTGAGAGCTTAAAAAGAAGCTTTTCTTGGTACTATGCACTAAGAGTAAGAATTTTACGACATTCCGAAACCATACGAACAAAGCACATTTAAAAGTATAAAATTACTTATGATGTCATTTCGCACATCCCATCCAACTTTCTCGTGAATTCACACAGTAGGCCTGAAGCGGAGTCCCACGGCGGACAGTCCACCCCACCGCCAGGTATGAATGGAGGTCAGGAAGCACAGGAGACAAGGTGTCTGCCCTGCAACGCTCCTGTATCTGTTGAGAGCCGGAGTCCATTCCAGAAACCATTTTGGAAGGCTCAATCAAAATGCTTTCTCTCTTTTAAAAAAGCAAGCTAACCAAACTCTCTCTAGATGCAAGAAATGCACCGACATGACATGTTTACGTGACCGGCAGCGTTCCATCGTGGGTTCAGTAAGTCCGTGCTGAGAGAGTGGGTCTCCTGTGTGTCTACGTGTTTCACAACGTGTGTGGCACCAACACAGATGCAAACGGGTGGCAGCATCGATCCTGAAGATCGTGCCGTGGGGGGCACTGGGACTTGGAGGGTAGAGAAGAGCCTATCTTGGGGACGGGCGGTCCTTTCTGCCACTGACACCACGGCCGAACCGATCTTCCCCACGGCGACTCTGGGTGAGTAAGTAAAAAGTAAGGGCAAACGCCTCAAAAGGAATATAGGTATGGAAAAGAATTCAGTCACCAAAGCCATGGTAAGAAGTATGCACTTACCTATAAGCATTAATGTAATCTTTCCTGTGTTCCAGGAGAAAATCTCTCAGTTTGCCAATGTGTGAAATCTAGAATGAAAAGAAAGCAAATTGTTAACATGGTGGGGGCGGGGGGGAGAGAGAGAGAGAAAGAGAGAGAGAGTGATATGGATATGTTACACTCACGTGTACTCACGTGTAATTTAAATTAATAGAGGATGGAATGCAGGTTATAGAAAAATTTTGAAGCCACAAACGGGACGACTTCGGTTTGGATTCTCATATGTAGCTGAGCCTTGAACAATGTGGGGCGAGGGGCGCCAACCCCCACACAGAAAATCTATATATAACTTTGGACTCCCCAAAAACTTAACTACTAGTAGCCTACTGTTGACAAGAAGCCTTACCAATAACATAAATGGTCAGTTCACACGTATTTTGTATGTTATATCATATACTAAATTCATACAAAAAACCAAGCAGGAGGAAAGAAAATGTTATTAAGAAAATCATAAGAAAGATGGGGTGCCTGGGTGGCTCAGTCGGTTGAGCATCCGACTTTGGCTCAGGTCATGATCTCACGGTTCCTGGGTTCGGGCCCTGCGTCGGGCTGTGTGCCGACAGCTCAGAGCCTGGAGCCTGCTTCGGATTCTGTGGCTCCCTCTCTCTGCTCCTCCCCTGCTCACACTCTGTCTCTCTCTCAAAAATAAATAAAGATTAAAAAAAATTTTAAAGAAAACCATAAGAAAGAGAAAACCCATTTACAGGACTATACTGCATTTATCCAAAAAAACAATCTGCACATAAGTGAACCCAGGCAACCCAAACCCAGGTTGGTCAAGGGTCATCTGTTGTCATTAACTTGGTTAACTTTCCCAAAGTCGCCCCTGAACCTGTAAGTGTTGTGATAGATCCAGGATGTTATGAAGAGATGATCTCTAAGGAACGTCCAGATTAAATAAGATCATGCACGTCTAACATCTACACAGCACATGCTCAACAAAGGCCAATTCCTTTCCTTATGTGTCTTCTAAAACCACAGACAAAAACTGCATCTTCCAAGTGTTCTGGGGACGGAGTCTAAGGCTGGAGATACCAGGTTTGCAGGTGGGGCCCTGCAGAGCAGCAGATTTAAAAGCTTCAGAGGCAACGACAGATTCCCACACAGCAAACCTCCATCTTCCCGATGGCCTACTTCCACGGATGAACCGAAAGGACACCAGGCACAAAGGACTGCCTCTGTGACGGCTGGGGACTAGCATAAGCGAACCCTACTCTAAAGCACCTACCGTGTGCCCAGGTACCGCGTGTGGAGCTAGGGATTACAAACTAAGTAAAATGAAGTAAAAAGAGGTGGGAAGAAGTCTAGGATCTTGGTCGACAGGGACAAAAGTGTTTCCAGAAGGAGAGACTGATTAACCAGGCCGGTGGCCTGCTTTGTCCTGTGACCAGCGCTCACTCGTTTTCCTAATGCCCCTGCTACCTCTTCCAGACATACACAACCCCGGCCTTGAAGGGTCCGCTGAACTTTCATCTTTTCCATGACAGTGTTTCTGTCAAGGCCAACTCAGCCTGTTTCTCGCTTTGCTCTCAACCTAAAAGCACTTCCGCATGCCGCCCACGTGGCACCAAGTCACTCACGGCCACGGCCTCTGCTTCCCTGTCGGTGAACCGCACGGGCGGGGGCTGTGCAGCCCCCACGCAGGTCTCAGCGCCACATGGGGCACGGGGGTGGTTGACAAGTATCTGTGGAACGAGCGTATGTCTGAATACAAAGATAGTATTTATCACAAAGAAAACATTCAGCGTTTGTCTGGAGACAGGTCAACAGGGGATCGGTTCGGTTTCCCACAGGGTCTAGATAAATAATAAATCTGGTTCAGAAAAGGGCCTTCAGGCACGTGCAAAGCAGGAATCACACTGAAAATGAGGCGTGGCCACGGCACTCGCTCCTTCGCCGGGTAACGAACCAGGGTTGAGAGTCTGTCCGCTAGCCCTGCCCTGCTAGGTGTTTTCACTCACACCACCTCGTTCTCTTCCTTGCTGTCCTGCTTGGGCACTCGCAGCACTGCTCTCCGACGGGAACCAGTGTGGCAAAGTGAACCTCACGGAAGCTAAGGGACTCACCCACCGTTACCCACTTAGCACGTCAGCGTGTGGCAGGGCTTACAGTCAAACGTAGGACCATCGGAGTCCACATCCGACCTATTTTCCTGTACAACACAGCTACCTTCCTCACACTCTTATTCCTACTTTCCCCCTCAGCTGCCTTACAGAATCTGCCTTTTAAGACTGTTGGGGAAAATACTCAAGAGAAGTACAAACGAAGTGTTTACTGCACCACACGTTAAGAACTGATCACGTTACCGTCCTGTTTTCAAACTTGCAACGGTTTCTGTCCCCTTGCCCTGCCAGTGCCCACAAGAGGCGAAGTAAACGGCGGATGCTACAGGACATCTGGTGGTGGTGACTTCTGGATTTAAAACACACTGCAGCCAGGGGCACCCACGTGGCTCAGTCGGGCAGCTGGCTCTTGATTGTGGCTCAGGTCACGATTTCATGGTTTATGAGACTGAGCCCCGCGTCAGGCTCTTTGCCGACCGCTTGGAGCCTGCTTGGGATTCTCTCTCCTTCTCTCTCTGCCCCAACCCTTGCTCCTTCTCTCTCTCCCCTTCCCTCCCTCTCAAAAATAAATAAACATTTAAATACACTGTAGCCAAAAGCAGCAGTTGCAAGGCTGATTTGCCAAAGGGCAGCCAACAAGCAACTTCCGGGCCTAAACAATGGAGTCAAGTCCAAACTCCCCTAAAGCACTCAAGGCCCTTCACAGTCCAGCTCCACAAGTCCCGTGTGGCCTCAGTCCCTGCCACACTCCCAGCAGGCGCCAGGCTCCAAGTCCCAGAGTTGCCCAACACACACACCCATATGGTTCTCCTTTTCCCTGGAATGCCCTACCCACCTTCCCCCTGCACAGACTTCTCCTCTTTCCCTCCCTGTATCTGCTCCACACCCCCGGGCGCAATCAGACCCCACTCCCCCACAAAATGTGGCACCTCAACCTCACCCCTTCCTTCATGACCTCCCTTCATGACCACAGTGACTAATTTCAGACCAATTTCCCTTCAGTAGATGGGAAACCCTAGAGGGTGATGGGTCCCTTTCCCTTTCCTGTGCTTATCAGGCACAGTTCCCGGAGCAAAGCAAGCCTCAAAAACTGTTACCGAATGTTAACAAAACAGTGGGTACCCGATAAGCCCTAAAGAACTGTGTCTGCTGTTGCAGGTACAAAAATGCCACCCTCCCCCTGCAAAGGCTTCCGAGTCCTGTGAATACGTTCTGTTAGAAGGCAGAGGAGAATTAACATAGCACATGGAATTCAGGTTCTCATCAGCTGACCTTAAAATAGGGAGATTATCCTGGCTCATCCAGTAGGAAGGCCCCATATAATCACAAGGTCCTTAAATGTCGAAGAGGAAGGGCAGGAGGGAGGGCAGAGTGATGCAGTGGGAGGAGGACTGGTTGCTCCAGAGACAGAGGAGGGAGCGGAGGATGCAGTTGGCCTCTACGAGCTGGGAAAGGTAAGGAGACAGGTTCTCCCTTAAGTCTCTCCAGGAGAGAACGCTTCCCTGCCCAACCTTGATTTCAACCTACAAAGTCCCGTCTTGGACCTCAGAGGACAAAACCACAAGATAATACACTCTTGTTGCTTTAAGTCACCGGGTTTTTGGTAAATTGTTACAACAGCAGTAAGAAACTAACACAATGTGTCCTAATTTAAGCTGCTATAACAAAATACCACAGGCTGCGTGGCCTAAACGACAACACGGTCTCACAATATTGGGGGCCGGGAAGTCCTGGATCAAGGTACCAGCAGACGTGGTCTGGTGAGAGCCCTCTTCCCACGGCACAGAGAGCTGCCTCCTTAACCCACCCTCACGTGGTGGGGAGGTGTCATTGCCAAAGACAGCTTATTATATTTCAACAATTCTATTATGGCTCTTGTATTTTCAAATCTGCAGGGGTGTGAGCACTTGTATGCTTTGAATTGTGACTGTTTCCACATCTAGTGGTAACTTTAAAAGAATCACTTATGTGTGTGTCCAAAGAGAACGCCCCTCACTTTTAAAAGGAGAAAGGCCATTCCGGTGTCAAGTTTGACAAGGAAATCGGAGTAAAATGGAAATTTTATTGCCCCATGAAGATCTAAACTAGTGTCGATCTCTTAGTCTTGGTATCACTGAACGGCATGGAGGGGGTGAGGAAGGGTCTCGGGAGAAGGAACAGGTCACTGGAAGGGTCTCTGTGGGACCAGGTGAGTGACAAACGCAAGGGTTGAAAACAGGGAGTATTTTGGGGACTGAACCATGTTTTGGGGCACATCACAGCCTTGGGCAGGTGAGGGACACCCCATTTTCACAGCTCTGTGCCTTCGTGACTGCTCTTGCTCTGCCCAGAGCAGCTCTCTTCACCCCAACCCCATGCCACCAGAAGAATCCCTGCTCGTACTTCCAGGTTCCACTTAAATGTCACCTCCTCCGTGAAGCCTTCCTGAACACCTTTCTTAGTATTTTACAGATACCTGTTAGCACTTTCCATTGAACATAACAAGTATTTATCTGTGACCCCCCACTAGACTTCAACTGAGCCCCGTGAGGTCAGGATCTGTGCCCTATTCATTTTTGTATCTCCAGTAGAGAATAAATGTTGGAAAAGGAAAAGGGCGGGGGGGGGGAGTTTGTGGGGGGCTGGAAATCCAACAGAAAGAGCTTCAAGATCTGGTAAGTCCTGACGTACGAGTTGGGTCAAAAAGGTATCAGACCTGTCACAAGATTGTACCTACACAACCGTGTGAACCAACAAAGAAAGAGGGGCACACCGGCCGTCTGTGCGTGTTTCTCCTGGAGTCAGCACGGTGCGCCCAGAGGGGCAGCACGAGCACTAAGGTCCGAGGATGCACAGCCTAGCACGCTTCACAGGAGCCGGTCTGCTCTCACAAAGCCCGTCACCTTCCAGCTGACTGATGGCCGGCCCACCACGGAAGGAAGAGTTTTTATGCCCACCGGCTGTGGCTTGACTACATTGCTATATTGTATGAGAAGCGTCCACCGTCTCCAACATAAAACACGGTTTAAAATGAGACGTGAACTGCAGGCTGAGACAGAAAAGGAATGCAGGAGGTATTTAATATCTGAAGCACTATGATTCACTTCCCTGTTTTTAAAATCCTTCTCTTTTAGAGAAATACACTGAAAATTTACCAATCAAATAGGACACCTGGGATTTGCTTCAAAACAACATGGAGAAGAGGGGAGCATCAGACGAAGCAGGACGGGCCGTGGGCCGGTAAGAGGTGAGGATGGGCACACGTGTACCTGCGGCTTCGTCATCCATCCTGTCTGCTTCAGGGAGTATCTGAAGTCTCCCTTAATAAAAAAAACATTTTAAAGCATCTCCCATTTAGGGCTTTCTTCCCTTAACACTTTTAGTCATTTTGTGTGCAGATTTTCTGCTGTCCACACTTGAACCAACAACTAAATTCCACACACAATCTCTACCGGCTTTATTTCTAAGTACTTGCAATCTCTGCTTAGAATTCCATTCATCAGGGTTGGACGCCCCTTTCAAAATCCAAAACCGTCACCGAGAAAAGACGGTGTACCAGGCTTTTCCCAGAGCTCTTCCCGTTCCCGGAGCTGCGTGCACTGGCTCACCTGACTCCCAGGCGAGATCACAGGGGACAGCATCAAGCCTATTTTACAGGTCGCAACACGGAGTCAGAGACGGGACAGACCACGTGCTGAGGGACACCTCGGGGTGAAGTCTGGCTGCAGCCCTGGCGTTCTAAGTATCAGGCTTGCGTTCTCAGCCTCCAAATTAAAGCACACATTGTGGACAGGTCACAAGTGCCGTTTTCCAGCACAGTGTCCACAAAGGGATGACTGGGAACCGAGAAGAGCATCCGAGCGAGTAACGTCCAGCTGTTCCTTTCTTCTCATATCCCGTGTTCAGCAAAGCACCACACACGTGATTGCAGCCGACGGCGACCGTCACTCACTGAGCACCAGCCACATGTACCAGGTGCCCTTTACTCTCCCCAGAGCAGCCGGATGAGTTAGACATGACCCCCGTACCCATTTAAGCGACATGAAAACTGAGGCCACGCAAGGTGACGAGGCTAGTAAGACGCAGAACGGGGTGGGGGGGCGGTGGCACCTGGGTGGCTCAGTCGGTTAAGCATCTGACTCTTGCTTTCAGCTCAGGTCGTGACCTCACGGTTCCTGGGTTTGAGTCCCGTGTCAGGCTCTGCACCGACAGCGCGGAGCCTGCTTGGGATCCTGTCTCTCATCTCCCTGCCCCTCCCCAACTCGCACTCTCTCTTAAAATAAATATATAAACTTAAAAAAAAAAAAAAAAAGACACAGAACTGAGACTGATCACAGGTCTCTGTGACTCAAAGGCGAAGTCACTTATCCTGTATTATTCTGTCAAAAGACTACTAATATTTAACTTAATGAAGTTTGACATCCTTCTTCCCAGTAATAGAAGCTGGGTTTCGTGTGAGAGTATTTGTGTACAATGTTGATCTTAAAAAACGTGTTTAACTACAGCGGATACAGAAAGATCTGCAAGAAAAGCTCCCACACACAACGCTCGTTTTAAAAGTCACCTATATGTTACAGTAGGAATATTCACATATCGGAAGAGAATGTTGCCACTGGCTCCAGCCGTCTCCTCCCGGGTCAGCTGCTGGGTCTCGCGTTCTGCGACACGGCAGGCTTGGATTTGGCAAGGCCACCTGGATGTTGGGGGGAAGGCCCACAGCCATGAGCAAGGAAACAGGGCGGTCAGGAAGAACAGCAGTCTTCCTGATGCTCAGCTCATCCTGAGCTTCCTTCAATCCTTAAACAGCCTCAACATATGGCTTAAACGAGCGATGAAGGCAATTTCCCCAACGGCTTTTCTTCCCTGCGTTTGAGTTCCCCTGCAGCCACCTTTAGCCCTGGGCGGACGTGGGCAAAGGAGCCGACTCTGGGCACATGACTGCGGGTCTGGGTGGAGCAGGGCGGGCAAGAGAGAGAAGGGCAAGAAACCCAGGGGGTTGGCAGAGACTCCTGGGTTCTGACCTCTGCTTTGCCACCCCCTGCTGAAGGAGACCCTGCTCCCCCACTCCCGAGGCTTCAGGTGCAGGGAGACTTCAGCGGGACCAATATCCTGGCCTCAGAGGGAAGAGGAGCCACTTAACTGGTTTATGATTTGGAGAAAGGAGAATGGGCATGCTCGGCTCCTTCTCGCCCTCTCCGTTTTTCCCATCAGCCAGCCAGCCAGCAGAGGGGGGATATTCTGACCCAAGCTCCCCCCATATTTCACTACAAACCTAAAGCCAGGCTCCCTGTGTGGATTTTCATGTTCTAACTCCTGTATTTCTCTTTCAGGCGGTTCCAAAATTGGGCTGAGAAGAAAGGGGCGCTTTTATAGGCTCCCCTAAACTCTTAACCTTTGCCAACTGAAGTTTTGAGCAAGTCGCTTAATCTCCCTGGGCTTCACTACAAAGAGAGGGCGGAGACTGCAACTTTTAGGAAACAGCAGTAGCACGAGCTACCTGCCAGCTTTTACCAGTGTCAATACCACGCGTCCATTATCTCATTTGCTCCCGACGGCCCTGTGGGTAGGCTCCATTATAATCCCAGGTCACAGATGAGAGGACATGGAGGGTACACATCCCATGTAAGCGGTTCAAAACCAATGGGAGACTGTGACTCCCAAAGCAAGTGCTCTCCAAGTCCACCCAAAAGATGACCCCGCCGTCCCATCCGAGCACGGCAGGTCTGTGAGGCTTGCTTTTACCACGAGTGTAGAAGGGACATTTTGAGATCAGAAGTACCCAAAGCTGAGCCGAGCTGTTCCGGTTCAAGGCCTGGTCTCCAGCTATGGGACAGCACAAAGCTAACAGCCACACTCCAGGGTCGGCCAGGATCTGGCCTCTTTAGGAAGTTGATACTTAATCAAACAAGTGATTTGAACTGCATTCTGAAACTACAGGTATTCATGTGACCCGTTCCTTTCTTTCTCTGAACATAAATTCACTTTAAAGTGGCTATATTTAAATAAGACTAATTCCCAAAATCATCAAGACGTTGAAATTCTCTATAACCCATCTACCATAAAAAGTGTGCTTCCTAATCCAGATGCATTTGACAGGGGAAAAAAAAAAAGATTGTCACATCACCTGTCCTCGTACATACAAGGTTTTACCAGGAGGGACCAAACTAAACCCCTAACATCCCAGCGTGCACACCAATGAAATCCTGTGAGGTACCCTGGGTGAGCCTGGGCCGCAGACATGGATGGTTTCCCACAAGCATATTGTTGAGCACGGAGGGGAAAGCAAGGTCGCCCAAAGCACATACTGCATGATGGACTTATGGAAAAGATACGAAATCATACCTAACGTGGTACACATACACAGAGAGGAAGTCGGAAAACTGCTCTTCAAAATACTGACGGTTGTCTGGGTGGTGAGATTTGGAGATCTTGCTTTTTTCTTAAAACCTTTTTGTACTTTAACATTTTTCTATCATCAGCATGTATAATCTTTGTAGCCAGACAAAAAATACTTCTGGACAAAAAGGCAAATCTTCGCACATACTTCCTGACAAAGTGCACAGGGACTCCCCATTACCGACAAATCAGGCCTGATTCCTTAAGCCCGAGGCCCTGGGTGTCCCTCTCCCTGTGGACATCTCCAGATTCGAAGCCCACCCCCCACCCGATCCCAGTCTTCTGACCCAAGCCCTCTGCTCAAGTATGATGCCTCCTAGAAGCCTTCTCTGCCACTCCCAGGCCAGGTCAAGGCCCTCTCCTGCACGTGGATCTCTTTCAGAGACGTTAGCATCTTGTGAAATGTTTTCGGGTCTATCTGACGTAAGCTGCTCAGGCGCACGCCTAGCCCAACGCGGTTCCCCGAGGGTGATTCCGTGTTCCGAACCAAACCCATCTTCTACCCCTTTCAGCAACTAAGAGTAGGGTTCAACCCCATAGCGCGGCGGCTCATACTTCCCGTTATCCACTAGATGGCGACCCAAGTCTTACAGCTGTAGTACTAACAGGAACTCTCAAACACATCACCACGTTTTCCCAAGGGCTTTTAAAATTTCTCTGGTTCTTTGTTTTTTGATCTAGAATCAAAGCATTATTAAAGGTTAACTGTTCTGTGCAGGCCGAAGCTGAGACGCCATTGTTTGGAAATCTACACGTGCGCTCAGATGAGCCCAAGTCGACGTGCAGAGACCGCGCTGGAGGCAGGTTGGGCACAAAGGGAGCTCCAGGGGCAGGAGCATGGCTGCCATCTGCCATCCCAGGCGGCAGGCCCAGCTCTGTCTGGGTGGGTCGCCCACAGAACAGTCCTGCGAGCTGCTCCTTCCCGGGGACTTTGTAAATTACCCAAAGCGAGATACACCGTAAAACAAAAAGCCTGGTACAAAACGGTGGGATTCTTCTCAAAGGACGGCTGCCTTTTAACTGGGGAGAGTTCAAAGCGGTCACAAGTGTCCTTTGCTGGTCACAGCAGAGGTTTGACTTGCAAGCCACCCCCCACACTCCCTCCCCCCCCCATGCTAGGAATTCTGTTCTGCTGGCACTCACAACACTTCCAACAAAGACCTGATTGATTATGAAACACTAAGTACCGATTTGCATAATTTGCCTCTGCAAGAAACAACCATTGTTCAAGATTAAAGAGACTCCAGTAGGTCCCTCTGGCATATTGTAAAAAGTTCCCTGTAACACAAAATCATTATTTTTGTTTCATTCAATCAGTGGACACAGCTTGCTGTTCAGTTTAGTATGCAGCCAAAGGCACAGCCAGAACCACCGTTGTATAAGTGTTTGCCAACTACTGATAAGCTAACATGATTTTTCACAAGGACTGTGTTCCCAAGTTTAATTTGGAGGCCCACTAACTAAATCTGAATCCACTCCCTTCAGCCATAATTGAAAATGCATCGATACCAATTACAGCTACAAGTTCAGAACCAAGGCGCCTCTGGAGCATGGCGACCCTGCTGCAGTCACGCTGTGGGTCCCTGTGCCAGAGAGGCTCCCCGCTGACTTGTCACCCACAAAAGAGCCTGGCAACGCCACAGAAATTCCACTGGTGCCAGGTCGCAGCAGCTGGTCTGTGAAGGGACTGCATACACCAAGTGGCCCTTTCTTGCTTCCTTCTTTTCTTCGGCAACTGTTTGGGAAGCAAGCGCCACGGGCTGGGCCCCTCCCAGCACTTCCCCCCTAATTTCTATTGCATGACACCACCCTTGGATGAATGCAGGGTACTGAGGGGTGACAGTCACCGCGGCAGTGCTGGCCACTCTCTACCCGTCCTCACAAACTCCTGAGGAAGCTCCCTGCCCCTGCCCTTCTCCAAGGAACCAGCAGTCTCCCTCTGCTTCCTGGGACCCCACGCTCTCTCCCTCTCTCCGGGTTCTCTTCTTAAGCCTCTGGCAAACTTTTCTTTGCCTTCATTCATCGCTTCCTCTGCCTTTGCTAACCCGTGAACCTTACTCAGGCTAGACTCACTCACTCCCACCCCCAGCTTTATTTACCATCTACAGAACACTCCCACCCAGCCTCTGCCCTGCTCCTGTGTTCCAGGTGAGCGCATCCAACCTCTCCTGCGGGTCCGCTGGTGCCTCAAGAGCAACATGGAGTGTTAATTATCCAACCACTCACATTCAACCCTCCTGGCCACTCGGTCTCTTCTGGTCCCCTTCCTGTTCCCCCAAGGAGAAAGAGCCTCTCTCTTGCTTCCTCAAGATAGAAAGTCTCAGGGCTGCCCTCTTTTCTACCCCACAAGTTAAACTGGTCAGGCAGGCCTATCCATTCAACCTGTTCAACATCCGACAAAGGAATTGAACCACTGGCCACCCTCTCCTCGGCACTTCCTGCACCACCACCCCCACATTCCAGAGGCGAAAAGCCTTTCCCTGAAGCAGCCTCCTCTTCTGCCTCTGCACTTTGGCACCTACTGTTCCCTCTGCCTGGAATGTCTTCTTTCTATCTGTCTTCTACTCAGATGTGCTGGGCCCAAGGAGGAATTAACATGGCATTCTGGGTTCGCTCCCACTTTGTCTGCAAAAAGCCTTCCTTGAGGCATGCTGTATCTGTTAGCTGGACGTTATATACATTACATACATTGTATATGCATGCATAAATATATACTTGTAAACATACAAAGTGCTGTGTATCCCCAGTCTGGTAACTTCCTTAGAAGACACAAGGCGATTGCGACCTACAGAAAACTGTCTTCGGTAGCTAAATAACCTACTCTGGATATTTGCTAAGAACCAGTGCCACCCTGGACTGTACTTGCCAGAATTCAGCATGTGTTGACACACAGACAGACAGACAGACAGACAGACACGTGGGGAGTGGGAGAATGAGAAATGTGTGCACGAAAGATGAGAGAGACTGGTGTTCCTAGTTCACTGTCAGTCCTGAGTAGCAGACGGGAGGGATGGTTAAACAAGGAGACAAGGATGATTAACATTTGTTGGGATGAATTTGGCGGCCTCACTTCCCATATTAGCAACCTGAAAAGTACCGCTTCTGATAAATATTAAGCTTCTATCCCTTTAAGAAACTTAGAAACCAAGAAAAGAAAAAGAAAAAGAAAAAGAAAAGAAAATCTTAGGTTCTTAGTGTTAGCGAGATCATCGAAGAACTCAGGACCTAATGTCGAAACGTGAAGAGCCCACACAACGTTGAATGACCCACGGGGCTCAATGCAACTTTCGCTTTTAAACAGTCTCGGACGCCTTCAACCTCGAGCAGCAGCAGCAGCTTATCACGGGCTCAGCCTTCCCCCCTCATTCCTCTGGCCCCAACCTTCTCTCTCCAGCTCCTTATCTTCTCGATCACACCTTAATCTAATTAGACATTCTGATCCTCACTCTTCTGGCGCCCCAAACTGCACTCACTTGGCATTGCTAGAACATTCCCATTCCCAAACTGTCCACTCCCGGCCGGTCTGGCTTTGCTCTGTGCCTCGCGCGTGCTATGTGATACACAGAGCACAAAACAGGTAAGTCTCTCTTCTCTTCCTGGATTCTCAAGACCAGAAGGGGCCTGGCAGACGCTTACTGCTTTGATGGTGGGGGGCTCACCATCTCTCCCAGGTCACCCGTTCTAGTTGGAACAGTACAAAGTTTTTTTGTCCCTCTGAATCAGGTTCAGCTTGTGGGGCCCCCCCCTCCACTCCCTACGTGAGTCTTCTCTCTTCTCTAAGCTAAACGTAGTCAAGACACTCAAGCTTTCTTTAGTCTTCTCTGAATGCTGCAAATTACGGGCCTCAAAACTCAAATGCAGTTCACAGAACGGACTCGATACTCTGTGTGTCAGCAGGAAATGCAGGGGAAAGCAGAAACATCACCTCCCTTATTCTAGCCTTTAGGTTTCTATTAATGCCACCGAAGAGTGTACTCACTTTCATGTCACTGGGTCAGGACGACTTAATAGCTAACATTATTTCTTTCACAACTGGTGCTGCTAATCTCCACCTTCACTATATTCCTATTTTCCCCTGGCTTCCTGTTATTTGCCACTTGACCACTCTGCCATTAAAGACACCTGTAATTAAAAATAATTTTAGAAATGGGATGAAAATGGGGCTGGAAAAGCATGGAATTATTATAGTCCCCTCCAGCTCCCTGAGCTGGACAACCAGCCCAACCAGTCACACATGCCCCAATAGTCCAAATCCTCAGTCCATTAAAAAAAAAAAAAAAAAAAGTTTCCTCTACAAAATATCATGGAGACCTTGTTAAGTGCCTTCTGAAAGCAGATCTCCTCACCTACCTGCCTAGCAACTGACACTAATGAGGCTGGGGGGAGGGGGGGCGCGGGGAGCAGTATGGCTCCTGCTTTGTAAGCCTGTGCTGGTTAATCATCACTACTTTCTTCTCTGTGTGCCTGGAAACCTTTCTTTTATTTGTTCCCTTGACAAATATGTAAGACCCAGAACGGGCCAGGCACAGTAAGAAAGGAGGTAATAAAGAAGAGAGGGAGGGAGGACGACGAATACAGGAGGGGTTCCAACCCAAGGTTCCTACATGACCTCACACTGCTTTTCAGATCCCCTCCAAGCCCTGTCTGGTCCGGAGATTATGCACAGAGCACGTATTCAGAGACTGTGTGTGTACAATGCGTGCAGAGAAACTGAATGTGTAGAGCTGGGATTTTGTGTGTGCAGACACCGTGTGTGTGGAGACCATGTGTGCAGAGACTGTGTGTGGAACGTGTGCAGACAGACCTGTGTGCAGAGACGGTGCGTGCAGGGTGCACGGGTGCTGCGCTGCTCCCAGTCCCGGTAATTCAAGCACAGACTCTACAGAGGCGAGTTCTCATCCAGCTCTGACGCTGGCGATAGATACACGGTCTTGCTGTGCTTACGTTACTTCTCCGGCCCTGACCTCCGTACAAACGAGAAGGACTCTGAAGGCCACCACAAGCCATCGATGAAAGTAATGTCCGTGGAGGGTCTGACACCGCGTCTGGCACGTAGCACCTGCCCAAACATTGTAAGTTTTCTTCCCCTGCTTCCCCTTCATCCCCGCTTGAGTCCCACCCACGAGGCCAGGCCGGTGTGCACTGGGGACTGCGTGGGGCAGCGAAGGGAAGGGGAGCTGTAGAGACCTGGGCCACGCTAAACGGCTACGGCCTCTCACCAAGTTGCAGCACCAAGGAGTGTGGGAAGTTGCAGAGTCAGAAGAAGAAAAAACCTGGATTTGGTGCAAACCCAGCACAATCGGAGGACTAGTAACTAACACTTACTGGGTGCTTGCTCCGTGCCAGGCACCAGGCTCGGAGCTTGAGACGCACATACTGACTTGCTTAACCCTCATACCACCGCTCGGGGTGGGGGGGGCTGCCCCCCTGTGAAAGAAAGAGAAAGAAACTGAGGCCCAGAGAGAAGCCGCACACGCTGCTCGTGGCTCCACAAAAGGTCGCTGACATAGCACAACGCGGTTCCAGACAGTCTGGCCGCAGAGCCAACGAGAACCGCCTCCATGGTGATGGGCGGCCCCCGCAGCCTCCGCGGGCAGGAGCAAAGGCAGCCAAGGGGACACAGGGCAAAGAGCAAAGGGCAGTGGCAGAGGCAACCCGACCCAGGGTCCGTTCCATGAGGGCGGGGCATCTGGAGAAGCCTTTCTGGAAAGCAGCTCAGGGGAAGCTCACCTGGGCACAACCCACTCGGGAAAAGGGCTGAACTTGGCCTCGTGCCGCTGTCCCTCGGGACTCTGGCCCTCTCCACATCCAGCTTAACACTAGTGCACGAGGTGAAAAGCACGTGACACCTACACAACACAAAAGGCCATACCGGGTTCGAACACACCTTCTTGCACCAAGTCCCCCCAGAGTCAGAAGGGATTGCTGAGTCCTCAGCTGTGCATCAGAGGAAGCGACTGGTTTGAGCTCAGGGGCCACGAAGAGCGCAAACTGGATGCTAGATGCTAGAATCACAGGAGGTGAGCGAGACACCCCTACGAGAAGAGGCCCGGTGCAGGGAGCCAGCCCCCTCACCCTCAGCCCTCGCCAGCCGGGTGCGGAGCGGACGACGGGCACCGCTGAAACGGCATTTCTGTCCTGGCAAGCACTCAGCTTCCTGTCAGTCCTGTGTCCTGGCGGGATGCGCCTCCAGTGTCCCTCCCCTGCACCCCAACACACTCTCCTCCACATCTTTCCTCCTTTTTCTCAGTGCAGGTGCTCTCTTCCAAAGAGCTGTCTCCAGACTCGCCGCACGCTTTCCCCGCCACCTCCGTTCACACCTGCACCCCACAGGCCGCCCGTGCCCATTCGGCTCCTTTGGAGAACACAGAGTGCTTCTGGGCAGGCGTGCTGGACGGGCAGGGTGGGGGACCCCGCTCCCGAGCCGGCTCTAGGACCTCAGGGTCACTGCTCTGGGCCTCGGTTCCTCACCCGCACACTCCGAAGGTTAGACGACAACGTCCTTTTGACTCAAACACGGAGATACCTTTTGGTGCTCGATCAACTTCAAAGTTCCTTATGACCGAACCCTGCTGGCTTCTTTTCAGCCCTTTTATGCTTTCCTGGCTGCTCAGCATGAGTCTAAGGGTATATGTACTTGGGATCCTCATTCATTAGGGTTATTGTTATTTCTGGCTCAGGGATTTCAGCCATAGAACCTTGGAAAGTCTGGTCATAAGAAATTAGGAACATTTATAATTGCACGATAAGATGTAGGTGAAACAGAAACAAAAGAGGTAACTGGCTTGTACGTACCCTAAATGTTGCTGGGTAAACTTGCAACAAAAATGATGACGACACACATGTAATGCCTGCTATTAGAGAAGAGCCATCAGGACTTTGTGCAAAGGATGCCACCTGACTTCCATCAGAACCCTGTGTGTGTGTGTGGGGGGGGGAACCACTATTATTCCCTCTCTCTAGAGGGGAGGGGCAAAATAATGGGCTCAAGGTCTCCGTCGGAAGGGGGAGAGCCGTACTCCTACCTCTCCTGGCTCTCACTGTGCCCTTCAGAACTTTGACAAGAGGGTAAGAGGAAAACGCACTCCGTTTATTTTTTAGTTCCTCAAATTAAAACCCCAACCCTCTCTCTAAAATTATTGAGCTAGCTTTCAAAACAAACTGTGAAATTCAAATTCGAGTTTCATTTTCTAGGCAGGGGGGTTATATTCTTAACCTCTTGAGCCGCCTTCCAGAAAGAATCATGAAATATTTTATGGCTCCTTACCTTTTTCTTTTTCTTTTTTTTTTTTTTTTAATTTTTTTTTTCAACGTTTATTTATTTTTGGGACAGAGAGAGACAGAGCATGAACGGGGGAGGGACAGAGAGAGAGGGAGACATAGAATCTGAAACAGGCTCCAGGCTCTGAGCCATCAGCCCAGAGCCTGACGCGGGGCTCGAACTCACGGACCGTGAGATCGTGACCTGGCTGAAGTCGGACGCTTAACCGACTGCGCCACCCAGGCGCCCCTCCTTACCTTTTTCAAGGGCACAGACGCCTCGGAGACTCTGGCAGAACCTGTGTGTCTGATCTCTTCCCTAAAGAAAATAAATATTCCCACAGGCACAAAACCATTTTCTGCTTTCCATTCTGAGAGTCAGAGGAACTCGGTTAAGGAACTCGGAACCACAGGAACTCAGGTCAAGAACCTCTGGTGTTGAAACACGGTTCAACCAACAGACACAAGCACGGGAGGGTACAAGCTTTCTGCAGACTTCTGGGCAGAAGGCAGCATTTCAGCTCGGCGTCCAGAGACAGCAGTCGGCCGCCCGTCTGCGGAGTTGTCAGCACGGGAACGCTGACCAGTCACACCGAGGGATGGGTGGAGAAGCGCGGGCCCCAGGGCCTCCAGGACCGGGGACGGACCACGGGCAGGACGGCCACCACACGCCCGCCTTACAACGTGTCATCAGCGTCCTAAACGTTTGGTGTTTACCACGCGTCAGGCGCCACGTGAAGCCCTTGCATTTGCGTAACAGAGGGAAACGGCCGAGGAAACCGAGGCACAGAGTCGTCGAGGAACCTGCCCAAGGTCCTACCGCCAGCAAGGTGAAAAGCCGAGGTCCGTGTTCCAAAAGACACTCCAAAGCCTCCGCTCTTAACTTCGTCAGCCTGCGCCCCCAAACTCGGGCCCTTCGACGTGAACACCTGAGCTGAGGACCAGAGGAGAGCTTCCAGGGAGCCCTTTACCGCCTGCCCCACACCAAACTCACCGAGACGGAGCAGTCCGCTTCGCTTATCAGCAGCTCCAAAAGCCCGTGCTAAATGTCTTCTAAAGCCGGCCAGTCCATGCTAGAAAATACTAAGCACGTAAAATACACCTCCACTCCACGGCGGTGCCTTCTGTATCCCAGGAATACCGAGGGATTCCTTTTTGCGGTGAAAATTAAAAGGCTTTTTTAAAAGTGTGTGTCCAAGAAGAACTGCGTCAGATTCGTTTTGGATTCCCAAAGCCTGGCAGGGTTCCTAGCTCCGCAAATGCTGTTGAATCAGTGCTATATTTTATCAAGAATGTGTCATTCTAAAATACACATGAAGGAACAGCCGTTCCTAAAACAGGTGGTTACGATGTATTAAAAGTTTAAAAAACTACGGAGTTTTCTCACACGGGTTTTGCAAATGTCTCAGTGTATACCAAAGGCACACTCCCCGTGTAACAAGCGGCCAACAACTGCACACAGCTGGTAATCAAAGAAACCCTCCCTGCGTAAGGTGAACAGATTAGCAAGGGCATCAAGTGTGTGGCCACAAACAGGTTCTAGCCCAAAGGCAGCTTTCTTTTTAAATTTTTTAATTTATTTTGAGACAGAGAGAGACAGAGCATCAGCAGGGGAGGGGCAGAGAGAGAGGGAGACACAGAATCTGCAGCAGGCTCCAGGCTCCGAGCTGTCGGCACGGAGCCTGACGCGGGGCTTGAACTCACGGACCGCGAGACCGCGAGACCGCGAGATCATACGGGAGCCAAAGTCGGACGCTTCACCTACTGAGCCACCCAGGTGCCCCGCCCAAAGGTAGATTCTTACCAGGAAGGTTAAATAAATGCACTCAAAAACAGGAAATGCTGCCCTACTGACATTTTTTAGACCATCTTTTTGTTTGAATTATAATATCAACCGTAAGAAGGAAACGTTTGCGAGGATGACAAGGACCGGCACGTACACCTACAGGAGTGGGAAGACCGCACATAAAACTGACATCCCACCAGCTGCTCCCACTCTCATTCTCCTGGGATCCTAGCCCTGGGTAGAAATTAGGAGCCGGGAACAACACAAATCCCCTCACGTGCAAGCCCGGGGCACAGGCTAGTTCTCCCAATCTTCCACCCATGGCAGCAAGTACCGTTCCCGTCCACCAGGTGGTGCCCTGCACCACACTGTTCTTCCACAAACCGTACAGGACATCAAAATGACAACAGCCTGGTTTTAAGATGATTTGTCTCTTGAGGATATACATTTGGTTTAAGTTTCCACTGCAAAGTTAAAGTTCTTAAGATAGGTCATGCAGATCAATTGCTCCTGTAATCTGAAACTCAAAAGAGCAAGTAATATCTAAACAAGGGGAAGGGGTGGCCCTGGGCTTGTAAGGTTCTCTAAAAGCCAGGAGACAGTCAGCCTGGCTACTTCTAATCTCGGCATCAAAACTGCTACCTCGTCCAGTTTCTGCTTCACATCAGCAAGGAGAAGAGTGAAACCAACGACGGGCAGTACAAAGGGAGAACACACATTCAACTTCCATACCACCTGATGGATGCCGACAATTTACATTCAACAGAAAACACTGCTTGATAAGACTCAAGCCCCAAAAGTAGAAGTGCTTTGCTTCACTAAAACATATATTTTTCTCTGCTGGCAAAAACAAAAGCAAAGGACTCAATGTGCATTTTGTCATGAAGGTCTGAGAAAGACGGCTTGGTAACAAGACACCAGCCTTCCCTCCAAAGTCATCTTTCAACGGAGTGAATGGGAATAAAACGCAAAGCATGCTGGCCTCAAGCAGGAATAAACGTTCAAGTTCCGAGCACAGTCCAGGCGTTGTTTCATCGTTCCCTGTCCTCCAAGAAAATACAGATCCCTTTCCTTCATTACGATCTCCTTTGGAATGAATAAGCACTTCCGTACACGTGCAAAAAAAAAAAAAAGGCAGAAAATATCACTTCAAGGAATGTCACAAAACATTCCAACATCTTCTGCTTGAAAAAAACGAAAATAAGATTGACTGGTTTCTCGGATTTAGAACAAAACTAAAAATCGCTAACTGCTAAGTTTTATAAAATAGGGACTAGCCTGATAAAAATTGATTCTTACATAAGTGTTCAAAATGGCAGAAAATAATTAGTTGCTAATAAATCATTTGCCAGAGAAAACTCTGTGTATAAAATAAACTAGAAAAGTAATGGTTAGATCCCGAGCTATATGTTACATACAGATCTTGATTTTGAGAATCAAAGCCTCTCTCTTCATCCTGCTTTTAAGATGTACTGTTTTACTTAGACACAAAAATTTTTGTCTTATATTCGAATATTATATTCAGAACTCAGTGTGAATGCTTTAAAAGTAAAACCAGTACATGCAACTTAAATCTCTCTTAATAGTTGTTATCATTAGGTAAAAGCATCTGAAACACCACTATGGAAAAATTTCCTTTCTTATCATAGAAACAAATTTCAGTGGAAGCCGCATGTCAATTTGTAAGCAATAAAATTGTCATCAAAACGTAACACTGTCCACCCGAACACATACATACGCACTTTTAAGGGACCCGTGTGGCAGTGTCCTGAAGAAAAGGAAAGTAAAACTTTACGACGTTCAAGGAATCTTCCAAAAACTCTATAGTATATGTTAGTCGACATCTGATGATTACTATTTCAAAAGCGCCTGGATGTAATAATTAGTAAAGTGATATCCTTGTACACTTACAGGGAGTGTCCTTACAGCAAAAAGTGAACAAATTTCCCCAAGAATTGGAGTGTAAGCAACTAACATTAAAATGTCAATTTGCAGTTGTGAGGTTGGTGCCGTAACAAGGAGACTTAAAACATATTTTAGATTCAGGCTTTTAAGTATTATTTTTATTTATTTTTACTCTATGATTGTGGTCTCTTTCAATCATCAAACCAACTAAAAACTTTTTCCTCCTTGCAAAATTAAGAATCTCACTATCTGCTAAAATTTAATGCTTGTTTTGTAAAAACTTGTTTACATTTTCCTGGCAAACAAGTATGCATTTTGTTTTTTAAATGGAGTCTATAAATAAATGTATAATTTCTCTGCCTATAGTTGGAAAGAGGCACCCTTTGGGATTCCTATAGCAATCACTAAGGCTCCTAAAAGAATTGTTAAACTTCATCCAAATTGAAAAACTCACGTTTAACCCTTACTTTCAATTACAGCCAAAGTCTTTGTTCCAGATCCACAGAAATGGACACCCCTCTCACTGCAGTGTGTTTTACAAGAAAACATGATTAAATGTCACATCTGACTTTCACAGATCCCCAATTTGCTTCTTGCATGTTTATTATCAAACTCTAATCACGACTTTCACAAACTTATTTATACTTTCACACAAACTTCCAAAGTTTTCCCAACTTAAATAAAAACCCACAAAAACTGTGGGAAATGTTTCGCTTGAAAGATAAAAGTAAACTGGTCCAAATGTACATGTGCAATCATCAGTGTTTGCTTTCACTGCTCTTTCAGTATCTGCATTCGACTTAATTGTCTCCTCTCTTAAAAAAAAAAAAGGAGGGAAAGTAGTTTTCTTTCTCCCCCGTTTTGCTCTTAAAATATAAACTCATTTAATGCAAAGCATTCCTGAATCAGGCATGTTTTCAACTACAAGCATATCTAGTCTCAACAGCAGTCACGTTACATACAAAATGCCATTTCTTTCAAAACTTCAGTCTGAATATTTTGTAAATCTAATTTTACTTTTCCTAATAAACACAAGACGTTTTACTCCACAAGACCCAATTACAACTTTAGTAAATGGAAATAGCAAAACAAACAAACAAACAAACTGATACTACAGTACTAAAGTAGGAAAGAGGGTATTAATTCATTTACTTAAAAAGTTGGGGATTTGCACTTCCATAGATGTTGCACTACGTTTATTAAAATACGACGTACTTTTAGCCTAGAAACAATTTATCAGTTAACAGTTATCTACTCAGAGAGAAAGTATACTCTGAGTAAGTAAAACACTAGAAACCATTTACGCTGTCCTTGTTCAGAGCTGCTTAGAAAACTGGGCTATGTACTTCTAAAATAATCATTAAAAACAGTCTAAAGGGTAACTGTGATATAGTTAATCCACAGTCAACCGATGCCATCTAATTCTAGAGACAGAAATCTGTCTCTCAACGGGGATCTAAGACACCCATATTTGGAATACAGTAACGTGTGTTGAAGGTAATAAAATGACAAGAAAATATTTCCTAATAGAATGAATATATTTTAAAGCCTGTATGACTGGCAACAGAAAAGACTTTTTTACTATTTAAAAAAAAAAAAAAAAAAAAAGGTCTCCTGACAAGAGATTCTGGGTTTGAAGTATGCCACACCCCAGTTCCCAGGCCACGAATCCCAGTTCATTTTTTAAAATGAGGTCTATTTCCTGTAATTTTAGATATTTTAGAGTACAATTATTTTACATTTTTATGATGCCTTTGGGGTATCATTACAAGTATTTTTATGTGTTTAAACTTAGGAAAGTAAAATTAAGTAATAGCTTCTCTTAAAAAGAGCTGTCAACTCTCTCCTGAACAAAAATCTTTGTTTTAAAGCAATCTAGAGATTTATATCCCTAGTAACCATAGAAATTAATCTTAAGCTTTAGAAAAAAATTGCATAAAATGCTCCTTATTTAATTAAAATCAGAGCTCTGCTCTTTAGAAATAAGGACCCTCTTTTGAACAGAAAGAACTCTCTCCACAGAGTAGAATTGTTTTAAGTCAAGGTAGCATTCTTTGTGATAAACTAATCAAACACATGTTTAATTGACTCTTGAATTTGTGTGCACACGAAGTTAAACACTTTGTTGGAAAGGATTTGCTCAGGGAAAACACTCACCGAACACTTCTGGTAAGAAAAGAAAGTGAAACACACAGGATCCAAACCGTGTTTGGCGTGGGTATAAAAAGAGCAAAGAATTTAACAGTAACAATGAGGAGAACCACTCCCAGCAGAACTCACTTTGTTTCCGCTAGGAAACTGGAAACACTATTCACTGTGCCTTAATACGGAGACCCATCAACACATCAGAACTCAGACTTCATCCCGTGATGACTATCACTTTCCACTTCACACACTAAAACAGAGACATATTCTGAATTCTCCTCTCCCCATCTGACTGTGAAGTTTCGCTCAGATTTAGAAACCAGTGGGGGACGTCTGGGGAGGGGGCAGCATTCTCCCCAGCCACTCTCTTCCCCAGCAGCCTGACAGAATGTGTGCATCTGAGGGACGGTCAAGACAAGCCCCTCAAACGTTTGTAAGATGTCAAAGTTTTCAAGGCTTATGAAACTCAGGTTCCAAAGAAATCTGGTGAACTTTCACGAGACTTAAATTTCACAGCTTCAGGTTTTTTCTGCATAATGAATATTTTTTAAAGTTGAGTCACATTCTGTTCCCACTATACTTTTTAAAACATGCTAATTTGGACTTTGCATTTTGGAAAAGTTGAGATAAACACAAAAAAGGTTAAGAGCTCAGTGTAGAATCAGGAAAGAAAGATAGTGATGGCCATGTCAAAAACCAATATTAAATATTTGCAAAGTGCTCGTACAGTATATCGTAAACACCAAGTAAAGTGCAAACTACAAATGTTCCTGCTTTCAGACCATCCAAGTCTTTGACGAGGTCTGGATAGGTGTTTCTCCATGCGAGTTTAGGCTCTGCTAAGCCGGCTAAACAGTTATGATCTTCTCTAAGAAACCCGCTTTTTGGGAAAAGACACAGGCATTTACCCCCACACTGTCCATAGCTAATTTCACAGTCCTCCAGAGGAAAAATTTCCCAAGGGTTTGAGCAAATCGAGACGTCTTGTATATGGGACAGAAAATGATGAGGAATTATAAATGGTAAGAATAGGTAGTCTCGGGGCGCCTGGGTGGCGCAGTCGGTTAAGCGTCCGACTTCAGCCAGGTCACGATCTCGCGGTCCGTGAGTTCGAGCCCCGCGTCAGGCTCTGGGCTGATGGCTCGGAGCCTGGAGCCTGTTTCCGATTCTGTGTCTCCCTCTCTCTCTGCCCCTCCCCCGTTCATGCTCTGTCTCTCTCTGTCCCAAAAATAAATAAAAAAAAAAAACGTTGAAAAAAAAAAAAAAATTAAAAAAAAAAGAATAGGTAGTCTCCACGGTATCTGACTCCAGATTGTGGTCACCTTGGTGATTCTAAAAACTCTTTCAGGGGTGGGGGAGCGGGGAGTGCTCTGGGGCCGGGCAGGGGAGATGGGACACAGGAATCAGGAACTCTGATTCTGACATTAGGAAATGGCACACCTTAGCGTCTTCATTGCGGACTGCACACGTCCCTAGCAAGCAGGCCCCAAATTCGACATACATGTCACATGTCAATGAACCGGTTCACTTTTCATTCAAATTCGAGTAATCACCAAGGACAGAAATCTACAAATCTATTCTCAAGTATCGGTAGAAAATGAGGTTTAGTCGTAAAATAATCTCAGAGCATAATGCCGTTTTTGAAGCTTTAACAACATGATGTTTAGTAGAAACAAAATGCCAGTGTCGACTTGAGTTGCAATACCTTCCTTTCCCCTCTACTCTTCACCACAGACAAGCAAGACCTTATGAGATGACAACACCGTTTTCACAGCAAACACAAGAACCGGAAAGAGGTTCGTGGGCTTTTCAGCACTGTTCTGTCGGTATTTTCTTGGTGCCGCTCTCTCTCCTGTAGGAAAAACTGACAAGGTAAACATAAACTCTTTTCTCCTACTTCCTTAACCCCATGTCCCATGGTGGCTTCCTTTAGGACTTTACCTAACAGGCAAAAGTGTGCCTTGGGGGTCAGATATTCCAGGCCCGAAGTGTTTTTCCGAAAGGTTACAGAACATAGACTGTGATGAAGTAAAAAAGGAGCAACAATCAAGGCAACAGAAAGCGTTTGTCAACCAACTGCTCGTCCACGTATACGGTATAGAAGAAGCGTGTGTGTGTCTGGGCTCACACTGTGCTCCTGGTCAAGTCGCTTCTTCTCGCTTTGTTTCCTTGCTTGTAAAAGGACGAGACTGCATTCCCTGATCCCTGAGGCCCATCTGAGCTCCAGAAACTCCATGACTTTTTGTATCTGACTGAAAACAAACAGTGTATTTTCAAGCAGTCTTCCATATCTCGGTTTTATGGGTAACTAGAATTTAATTTACGACGGAAAGAACAGAGCATTTATTTCCGACAACCTACTACGGGACAGAGCACACTCCGTATTTTCACAACAATATTACCACCCTTCCCATTTTATAGGTGAGAAAACTAAGGCTCAGATTAGCCCCAGATGCAAAATTACATGTGTCCAACGAACTATTCATGCTCTTTGCACACACACGGGCTCTCCCCTGATGCAGAGTAACGATACGCTGAGTCACCGCTGAGAAACTGCCAATCCAGTCCTTGTGAGTGGGAGATGCCGTGCCGGGTGGGACATACCATCCCTCCGTGCACCCCACTGTACACAGCTAAACCATAAAGTGGTCCGCCCTTAACTGCAACAGGTCATGAGACACCTACATCTGCCATGAAATTGGGGGAAAGGGGAAGGGTAGACTGGACAAACAGGGAGGGAGCGTGACCTTGGACCTCGGAAACGGGAAAAGAGGGTACAAGGTACTTCTCTCCCCACTGGCCTCCTCTACGAGCTTCCAGAGGAGTTCAAACCAGAAGCAGGGCTGAGAACCACCGATGACGAGGGCACAGGAAAGAGGACTCTGGAGTCAGTCACTAGCTGGTTCCCAAATACTTAACCTATCTTTGCCCCAGTTTCTCCGTTTGTAAAATGGGAAACACTAATCGCACACACCTCACTGGGTGTGGGAAGATGAAGTGGGTGTTTTCCACAAAGGGCTCAGAGAAGTGCCTGGCACACAACAAGCACTATGCGAACGGCCGAAGGCCTCAAATGCCCAGGAAAGGGCTTTCCGCAGGCCAACGGTGTTAAATGTTCTCTTACGCAGACGTGACAATGACAGCCCTTCTTCTTTCTTGTGGTCTGTCTTCCCTGTATATTTGACTCTGTATTTAAATGCAGAAAATAAATGGTAACCTCATGCCAGTTCACCTCCAGCTTCCCCACCCGTGTGTGAATTTACGAGCAGGAAAAAACAATAATAAAGTTCATTTTTAGGGAAAGTAATCTGTTGAGTTACTTTCTTTTTAAAGGAGGATTTTTCTTTTTAAGGGAGGGTCTCACAGTACCCTAGCGGAAAGAATAGAACAAGTTAAAATGGATGGAGGAAAGAGTCCAAAACAAAATGACAGAGCACAGTGGTGCTACCTAAAAAGCTGCCCAAATCTGAAACACTGGGCTGGTGAACGAGAACATCAGTGACCATCACATTACGTCATTTCAAGAAATTCTGTAGGTGAATTACATTTTGTTTAGTCTTTATTTTTGAGAGAGAGAGAGAGAGAGAGTGTGTGTGTAAGTGGGGGAGCAACAGAGACAGAGGGAGACACAGGAGCAGAAGCAGGCTCCAGGCTCCGAGCTGTTGGCACAGAGCCCTACACGGGGCTCGAACTCAGGATCCACAAGTTCATGACCTGAGCCGAAGTGAGATGCTCGAACGACTAAACCACCCAGACGCGCCGAATTACATCTCTTTAAATAAGCGTGGCTTCACCAAAACCTCTTTGTCATATGCACTTTCAAAACCAAGATTTCTTCCCCCCCACCTTTTTTTTCCGTTTCTTCTTTCCATTCCCGAGACAAAGGTAAAGCAGATAGCGCTAAGATCCTCAATTTCAAAATGAAGACACGGAGAATCAGAAGGCCTGCCCAAGGCCACCGCTGAGGTGAACCCCGATTTCTTAAACAGCAGCGCCAGTGGGGAGGTCAGGGGAAACGCAGCGGCCTAGGCAGCGAGGCGAAGCGGCGTCCAAAGCCCGCAGAGGCCTCTCCCCTCCGGGTCAGTCCCCGCGTGGGAACCCGGCTCGGGCAGATGCCGTGGCGGCCGCCGCTGCGTCAGCGACGGGAGCCGGGGCTCGACTGGGAGGCCCGGTGCCGGAGGCCCCGTCGCCGCGCGCTGCTCCCTGCCGCCCACCGAGCTACGCTAGCCGATCGGCCGGCCCGGCCGGCAGTCTCTGCGGCCTGCGTGGCTCCTGGGCGCAGGCCCCTCCGCTCATCCCAGCGGCCTCGCCCGTGGCCAGTGCTCGCTGCTGGCCCTGGGCAGCCTCGCCCGTCCCCGATCCAGGGTCCACGCTCCCACGCCGCCCACCGCGCTAGCCCGCGCTCCGGAGGAGGAGGAGGAGGAGGAGGAGGAGGAGGAGGAGGAGGAGGAGGAGGGAGAGGGCGAGGAGGGGGAGGAGGGGGAGGGCGAGGAGGGGGAGGGCGAGGAGGGGGAGGAGGAGGAGGGGGAAGAGGAGGAGGGGGAGGAGGGGGAGGAGGAGGGGGAGGGGGAGGAGGGGGAGGGGGAGGAGGGGGAAGGGAAGGAGGGGGAGGGCGAGGAGGGGAAGAGGGGGAAGGGGGAGGAGGGGGAGGGCGAGGAGGGGGAGGAGGAGGAGGGCGAGGAGGGGGAGGAGGAGGAGGGCGAGGAGGGGGAGGAGGAGGAGGAGGAGGGCCTGGGAGAAGCGTGCTGTTTGAAAATGAGCAGCTTGGCGTGTCCTTCCAAGCCTCCCATGATGCTGCCTACACAACAGCGGGCAGAAACGCTGGCCTTCTCACCCTTGCCGTGCTCGGCAACCGCCGAGCCGTGGGTTCTGGAATCCGAAAAGGCCTGTCGCCAGCCACAGCAAACCGCGCGGGGCCGTTTGCAGACTGCGATCCTCTGAGGCCGAAGCGCTCGGGGCGTGCAGAGAGGACAGGCGCAGGGAGGCCGTGCGGAGCAGGGACTCACACGCTCCGCGCAGGACGCAGGGAGGAGGTTCCCTCCCGCGCCAGCCGCCAGCCGAGGCAAACCGGCCTGTGTCTGAGGGCGCTTCGTGGACGCCTAGCCAACGTTAAGAGCTGGCTTCTTCATGGTTTACACAGAAAAGAATTCCATAAAGCCAGCGTTTCAAGCCGCGTACTTTCTGAGGACTGCGGTTGGACCCGCCACCCTCCTGCCACCACCCGCCACCCCCGCGCCACCACCCAGACTGGCTGCAGGAATGGATAATCGCAGACCCGCAAGAGGACAATGGCCCAGATTCCCCCTCGGGCTCCACAGAGCCCGGGGAGCCGGGAAAGACAGGGCACTCCCCTCCTCGCCCCCCAGGATCGACACAAGAAGGCCTCTGTGGTGCAGGTTTAGGACAGGGTGACCTCTGACTCAGCTCTGAGGCTCAGGCTGGAGTGCCAGGATCATCAGACAACATGCCAACAAAGAGCACAGACTTCCAGTTTCCAAGATGTTTATTATGCACCATCAATGAAGCAAAACTGTTGGGGGAGGGGGGGCGTGGAGGTTGGGGAAGGAAAACTAGAAAAAAATGAAGTCATCATTCAACTTATTCGGCAATGACTGACCAGGCCCCAGAACTAGAAATGTTGCTTCATTATTCTGTCATAAATACCAAAAACATCAACAGGTGATTGAACATCTATTTACTCATTCACCGGCACTCACAGAACACGATGCACCGGGCAGTTTTAACCTGTCCTACAAAGGGGAGCCCGGGGGGCTCAATCGGTTAAGCGTCAGACTCTTGATTTCCGCTCAGGTTGTGATCTCAGGTTCGTGACTTCAAGCTCCAAGTCCGGCTCTGCACTGACAGCACAGAGCCTGCTTGGGATTCTCTCTCTTTCTTTGCCTCGCGCGCTCTCTCTCTCTCTCTCTCTCCCCCACCCTCAGCCACTCATGCTCACTTGCGCTCTCTCTCAAAAGAAACCCTAAAAATAAATAAACAAACAAACAAATAGGGAGGGGCACCTGGGTGGCTCAGCTGGTTAACCATCTGACTCTTGATTTGGGCTCAGGTCATGATCTCACGGGTCATGAGATTGAGCCCTGCATCGGGCTCTGCACTGGTAGCACGGAACCTGCTTGAGATTCTCTCCCTCTGGCCCTCCCTGCCCCCCGCACACATGCATGTTCGTGCACTCTCTCTCTCTCTCTCTCTCTCTCCAAATAACTTTAAAAAACCAAATAAAAAATAAAAATACACTGTCATAAAAATATCAACTCAGTTAATTCTCATCAACAACCTTATGAGATATAATATTATCCCTATTTTACATATGAGGAAACTGAAGCACAGACAAGTAAAATACTGTGCCCAATGTCACTCAGCTAACACATAGCATAACTGGATTAAAACCCAGTTAATGTGGCTCCAGAATCTTTGTTCTTAAGTGCTGCCTATACTGCCTAACATGCTAGAACTTATAAAATCTGCCGGTAAAAGATGTGTCCACTGGTCCTCAGAATCACCTTGTCATCCCATCCTGTGATATATCTACTATGCCTGGAACAAAACTCGTATTGTGCCTACCGAGGTAAACTAAGATGAACTCTACCTTCTGAGACACAAGAATAGAGAGAGAATACATATCCCAGCCAGAGAAAGTATTTCTGGGTGTTTACATCTGAAGGTATATGATATGTGTCAAAAAAGAGGTATGATTACTAATTACTGTCACTGGACAGATGCTGCGGGTTTTTTTCTACTTGTTAGAAAAAGTCACTTAAGACGTTAATGATATTAACGAGGAAAATCAAACTTAACTCTCCCTCCACAGAACCTCAGTGAATACTGCTTGTCCTTATAAAGTTACAACTCATTTATATACATCTTCTCTAAATTTCGAAGTTGTTTGTTTTTAAGAATAAAAAGTGGAGGGAATCACGTAGAGTAAAAAAAAAAAAAAAAAAAAGGCAAACGGATTTGAAGCAACTCTTTTACTTCCTTGCAAAGTAAGATAACAAGCCCAATAATAATAAACCCCACATGGCAGACTACTGCCAATGTATCAGCAAAGTTCCCTACTAGACTCACTGTCCTTTGAAACAATCTCACCCATTTATTTTATCTTCAATCCTCAGCAATGACCGGCAATGACTGGCACAGTCCCAATTGTCCATTAATATTTACTGTACTGCTAAACAAAAGTCAGTCTATGTGTTTGGACTGCTCGTGTCATTGGTCCAATCCAAAATCAAAGACTTAATAATCTCTCCAAAGAATACAGTTCTGTAACGTTAATTCACTAGTAATAACACCACTGTTGGGACAAAACAATCAGCTAACACAGCACAGGCAATCAGGATATTTAGGAAGTATAGTAACAATTAGCTTATATCCAAATAGGTATAAGCTAGTATTCCCAAATATCAGGCAAATAACAAGACAGTTTAAGTGTTAAGATAAAGATCTTGGTTTCATAACAGATGAGGAAAAAAGAGAAAAAAAGATGTGGACGATGAGAGATGCTGAATACCGGGGAGACGGGAATCGCCCTCTCTGAGGGCCTCTGACCACAGACATCATTTATTTCACAGGCCCTGGGGATATTTCTGCAAGAAGACAGAAAGCTCACCTAGACGGCATATACCAGCTCTAGAATTCCTTGGTTATATAGCATGTGAAACAAAACACACAACTGGGCCAAACCCGCAAATGAAGAAAAAAGGTGCCACTGCTTAGCCAGGGGACAATTTGAGGCTCTCCTGAATTTACATAAAACAAACATTTGAAAAATTTACCCCAGTGCCTAACAAACTTTCCTTAAAAGACCTTTTCTTTTAAATTAAAAACAGTAGCTTTATTAATGCACAACCCATTTCAAATTTGAAACACAACTCTAAGCCATACCTTGTGGAATGGAAAGCCATAATTGTAATGTGGAATGAGACCAACTGAAATCAATGTAAAATATCTGAAGTAAGTAAATACTTTTTTTTTTCCTAGGGGGTAGTATAAAACGTATGAAATTACATAGTAAGAAGTTATTAATTTGAAATTATGAAGTGGAATTGAGGACTTCAAAATATTCATAGATTTTTTTTTTCCCAAAGACTTTTGAAAGCAGAGAAAACCATATCATGCTCTGGAAAAGCTTACCTTTCAGAAAAACAACATTTACTTTGCACAGCTGCTTGACCGTGTACTGCAGAGCAACAATAATCTGCATCCCCCCAAGCCCAGCACCAATTCAAGTGGAATTTTCAGGTTCACAGGTATTACACCGCCTGGCTTCTACACACACACATTCATTATTTAATAGCTAATCCAATTTAATTATTAAACCTGAGCCAGGTGAGAACAGGAACCGTGTCAAGTTACCTGTAAAACAGACTATTATGGCAAGCAGGTTTACGAAAATTTCAACAATCACTAAGCAAATCACGAGCAGCAGAACATTACCGTGAAGTCAGAAGAACTAACCAACCACCAGGCACTCAAAAACATTTGCTAAATCAAAGACTAAAGGAATATTCGTTCAATGGGGGAAAATGGCTCTTCAAATTTATTTTTTTCCAAATAAAATGGCTGTTGATTTAAACAGCAGTTATTGTGGATTTCACCTGGCTGTCCATGGTCCAGAAGGGGCACTGTCCCCCACCATTAGGATCCACGCCCCCAGGGACAGAGGTGGGGCAGCCGCCTCAGCGATCCTGTCTATGATCCTATCCTCAAAGGGATTTTAAAGTGGGTTCTTCATCACTTGGTATTACCAAAAAATGTGCCTCTTCAACCATATTTCAAATTTCTTGTTTTATAACTTTATTTTCTGCTTGTTGTGGATGGTTTATGAAATATGCAAAATATAAAGAAGAAAAAAAAATCAACCCATAATACCATCACCTAGAAATAAGCTTTTACCGCTTTGATATATTATGACCCATTTTGTGCACATATCCTTTCTGTAACTGAAACCATTATGTATACAAGTCTATATTCTATTTATTTTAATTGACACCATAATGAGCACTTTCCCATGTAATTAAAATTTCTTCTAAAAATTACTTTCGTGGCTATATACATCTCATTGTTTAAATTTACCATAATTTGACTTCCTCTATTGCTGAATGACTAGGCTGTTTCCTCTAATTTGTCACAAGGATAAATTAAGCTGTAATGAACATCTTTTTGCTAAACCATACCAGAATATATTTGCATACCAAAACTTTATCTGATTCTGATTCCTAAGATAAAGAGGAATTGCAAGGCAAAAAGTTACCAACAGCTTTAAATCCTGACCTGCATCGCCAAACTGTCTCCCAGACAGGAGGGGGATCTCTCCGCCTCACCCTCACTGGCCCCCCAGGTCCCGGCACTGGGTGGGGTCGAGCAAGAGTGCTGCCGATCAGTACTCCCCCCCCCCCATCCCCCGCTTTGTGTGCCTGTGCAGAACGACTGCATTTAAAACAGTCAACAACTCGATTATCGTGGTATCACTAATCCCAATTTTTTGGCTCAACCTAGGAATAATTTGCTATAATACCGGGTGAAGTGAGCCTTCAGTTTCCTCATCTGGAAAGAGGAGAGTCAGGTTAATCGGCCTCTAAGGCTCTGCTGAGTCCTAACGTTTTGTATCTTACCTGTCATAGTGCCGACACCCTGGGTGCAGGGGCCCACGGGGCACTGACAGAGGATTACAATGTAACGTAGCTCCTTAAAGCTGTTCAGCTGTTACTCATCTTGTTTTTCCTGGAGCAAATCATGAACAATAACTCTGCCAATTGGAAATACTTAAATACAATTGCCATACTGTTTTATAAAAAGAAAGATAGGATTTACTTCTGGTATTTAAATACACAACCTAGCTTTTGATTCTCAGCTCAGGCTCTATAAAACTAGATGCAACAGCTGGAAATTCTGATTCAAAATTACGACTTCACGGAAAACCAGACGCTCCATGGAAGATAAGGTTTCCTGGAGAAGTGTAGCATTGGTAGAGGCCATCAAAAATCTGTACGAGATTTTCTTCAGAAAAACAGAAACCTCCAAGATACTACTGAGCATTAAGAATCTGCACACTAACAGAAAGATGAAGCCGCCAACCTGCAGGTCACGTTCCTTAGCAGCGATACAGCGAATTTATTTGATGTGCGCACATACGGCTCTTACCCTCCAGCCGTAACAGGGCTCAAAGTATCTGCAGGGTAACTCAAAATCACTGCACGTACAAAGAACACAAATGACAACACTATTGCTTTTAATCCTGTGAAAATTACGTTAGGTTGAAAAGTACTAAAAATACCCTAAATATTATTTCAGCAGCAAATTCAAGCTTACTAGGTCAAAAACCTTACATGTAAACACCACTATTTTCATTCTTGAAAATTAAAAATTAATTTCATAGCATATAATACTGTTCAGGAACGAAAACATTGTCCCTTTTGTATCCTTTCAAAGGAAACGGAAAAGGTTAATAGATTTGAAGTCAAGTTTTACGTAAACATTTTACATGAAAGCTCTCGCCTGAATCAGGAGAGAAAAATACGGCTCTTTTACTAGATGCCCGGAGTCGAGGAAACCGTGAGTGACAAAACAGCTCACGTGCTCACACACGAGTCCCAGGAGGCCGGGACTTGCCAGGGCACACCCGCACACACCTGTAAGGGGGACCGGTGTCCAGGCCCTCGGCGTCCACACACACACACACTCGCTCCCGAGGCGGCCCTGCCTGGGGGTCTCCTGAAACCCACAGCCCCCCGGCTCCGCTTCCCCAAGCACCTCTCCCACTTTGTGCAAGAAGGATGCAGCCGTCACCACACCTGAATCTAACCATGGGACAGCGTCCTACATGCACATAAACACGTCTAGCGAAGGAAACTTGGAAGCGCCGGGTGAGCTGAGACCAGGAGCGGCTCCGCTGACCAGACGAAAAGCCCGCTGCAGCTCTCCGGGCACCCAACTTTTCTCACTAAACTCGATGAAGGAAGGATCGCACTGAGCTGTCATCTGACAGGTTATTTTTTTAAAGTTCCGAGGGCATCTGGGCATGTCACTCAGAGGAAGATCAAAGAACTGCGTGCAGTGGCTGTGCCCTAACAAACTCCTTCCATCCTTCTCCATTTATTTATGCAAGCAACGTTTCTTAGCTCTCATGTTGTAGGAGATGAAAAGGAAGAACACAGTGGATATTGGACGCTGTCATAGCCTAGAAAAGAGCTATATTCACCCACTTGCACATGATCTAGTTAAAAACATCTGTTGCCTTAAGAGTTTTTAAAAATTTTTATTTATTTTTGAAAGAGACAGAGCATGGGCAGGGGATGGGCAGAGACAGAGGGACACAGAATCCGAAGTGGGCTCCAGGCTCTGAGCCGTCAGCACAGGGCCCGACGCGGGGCTGGAACTCACAGACCGCGAGATCATGACCTGAGCCGAAGTCGGTGGCTTAACCGACTGAGCCACCCAGGCGCCCCTTACATGCCCATTTTTATTGCACAGAGGTATGACAGAGTGATCAAATGAGTGATCAAAGTTTCACTTTAAAATGTCAAGTTTTATAATATCCTGGAAATCATAACCTTTCAACTGAACTTACAATGACAAATTATAGATGTCACCTTGAAATATAGGTATGTGTGTGTGTGTACCTATTTTTGTGTGAAAGAATTTTTCAAATTTCTTTTAAAGGATAAATGAACAAAAATGCATAAAGGTTTATGGTCTGGTGGGGTGAAGAACACTGAACATATATAATTACACACGATTAAAATTCTACGAAGCAAACTCATAGGGAGACTATGAGCATAAAACAGAAGTGCCCAACCTAGTCTGGGGTGGGGGAGGGCCATGAAAAGTAAGCCTCAAGAGGACAAGGATTGCACCTGTCTTACTCACTTTTATATTCCCAGGGTCTACAATAAACGACTGAAGGCAATGTTTGTGCTAAGAAATAAATAAAAATAAGGAATTGGCCTGGCAAAGACAGTGGAAGGAAAGGTGTTTCAGACAGAGGGAGCAGCATACGTAAAAGCTATGCGGCAGAGAACATGAAATGTTCAAGGAACCAAGCTGAATCATATCAGGCTCACTATCTATATTAGAGATTTTTTTTTTTTCCCTAAAGAGGTAACTGGAAATTTTTTAATCAGGGAAGTGATATAATCAGGTTTATTTTTTTATATATTTATTATCTCTCAGGAAAAAAATATCTGTTGCTAATCAGGAAGAAAGTAGTCATTCATTCATCAAATATTAACTGAGTGGTATGTGTGTCAGACACTATATTGGGCACTAGGATACAGGAGTAAACAGACAAGGAAGCCCTGCTAGAACTTGCAATGTATCAAAAAGGATTTATGTTAAAAGAGTGAAGAGAGAAGCTAATTGGGAGACTAAGAGAAAACACGTACTTGCAAATCATGGATCTGACACAGAACGTGTGCCCAGAACATATAAAGACCTCTCTCACGCCTAATACCAAGAAAACTACTCCATTTTAGAATGGGCAAAAGACTTGTACAGACACCTCACTAAAGACGGCAAATAGGCACATGAAAGATGTATTGCGCCATTAGCCATTAGGGAAAGGCAAATTAACATGCATTATCACTACACGCTTTCTAAAATTGCTAAAATAAAAAATGCTGCCAATACCAAGTGCTGGTGAGGATACGGAGCACCTGGCACTCCCGCAATTGCTGGTGATAATACAGACTGGTATAGCCACCGTGAAAAACAAGATGGTAGTTAACTGTTTTCAGTAACAGTCTATCGAGATAGAATTCATAGGGCATATAATTCCCCCATTTAAAGTAGGCTGTTCAGTGGTTTCCAGTATGTTTACAAGTTGTACAACCATCACCCCAACAAACGTGTTTTGTTTTCCCCATACCTCCCCAAACCCTCCCAGCCTCAGGCAACCAATCTACCTCCCCAACGTCTACCAATCTATGTCCCTGTGGATTTGCCCATTCTGGACATTTCTTATGAATGAAATCATACTATATGTGGCCCTTTGTGACGAGCTTCGTTCACCTGGCATGTGTTCAGGGTTCACCCATTTTGTAGTAAGGGTCAATACCTCATTTCTTTTCCTTGCCAATAATATCAATTGTATCTTATTTATCTATTCATCAGTTGATGGACATTTGGATTACTTTCGCTTTTTGACCATTATGAATAATGCAGCTAAGAACACTTGCGTACAGGTAGTTTTCTTATAACATTAAGCATATACTCACCATATGATCTAGCATTCCCACTTTTGGGTACTTGCCCTAAAAAAATGAAATTTATGCTCACCCAAAAACCTGTACACAAATATTTGTAGCAGCTCTGTTCATAATCACCAAAGGCAAGAAACAGCCCAAATGTCCTTGAACAGGTGATGGATGGCCACAGTACCTCCATATGATAGAATACTACTCAGTAATAAAGAAAGAACTATTGACAGATACACACACGTCTTGAATGAATCTCAAAAGGACTATGCTAACTGAAAGAAGCCCATTTTAAAAGAGTTAGATGCTATGTGATTCCATTTACACAACATTCTTGCAAACACAAAACTACAACAAGGGAGACCAAGTTGGGCAGAGGGACAGGGAGACAAGTGTGGCTACAAAGGGATAACATGAGGGAGTTTTGGGGGAGTGATGAAACTGTCCTGGATCCTGATGATGAAACGGTTACATCAAAAGAGAATGCGTGTGTGTGTGTGTGTGTGTGTGTGTGTAATGTTAAAAATCCACAGAACTATATAGCAGAAAGGTCAATTTTACTTTCTGTTAATTTTTAAAATTTTACATGAAAAATTTAAAGCTATGGTTAAGAAAAAAAGAAACTAATGGAAAGACACACACGGACTCTCCCAGCACCTTATGCTCCAGCTTTGGATAGTGAGCGTTCCTTAACTGCATGCCCATCATCACCCATCAGTCACTGTGCCAGAGAGCTGATCTCAGAACAAATGACTTTGGCCATCCTAACACAGATGGACAAGGTATTCTGAATCCAAATGTGGGTGTTTTTGCACTTAAATACTAGCATGCCTCCCATAACTGCTTGGGATAATTATGAATCATTACTAAATAAATCAATCACAATAACACCCCACCTAGAGTTTAAGACACAGGAATGCCTAGGTGGAAAGCACCTGATTTCAGGACTTTTAACCCGGGGCTCATATCCTAAACCACTACTGATTTGTGTTTTCTGTGTGTTCAAGATGTCTTAAGTCTGTCAGGTGGCCTTTCCATACTTCCCATTTAAGCTGCTTTGGAAGAAAACAGCCTCTCTTTGGACCCCCCCCCACCCCCCTTCTTGCCTCTTGTTTATGCTACATAGCCTATATTTAACTTTAGATGATACCAAACAACTTCCAAGTTTGAAAATCCAGGGTTTTGGGTTACAGTGAGAAACACAAGGAAACATCACTTTAATTATGTAGATTTTATATATGAAGTTTATTACTCTGAAGCAAAGACTGAGTCCAAAACTTCAGGAGGTGGCGGGGGGTGGGGGGACAGAAGGGGGGAGTAGTACACCCCAAAATGTCAGGATCATTATTCTAAAATCAACAAGAAGGAGTTGGGGCACCCGGGTGGCTCAGCCAGTTAGGCGTCTGACTTTGGCTCAGGTCAGGATCTCACGGTTCATGAGTTCGAGCCCTGCATCGGGCTCTGTGCTGACAGCTCCAAGCCTGGAGCCTGCTTCGGATTCTGTGCCTCCCTCTCTCTCTGCCCCTTGCCTGCTCACGCTCTGTCTCTGTCTCTGAAAAATGAATAAACGTTAAAAAAAATTCTAAATCAACAAGAAGGAGCTGGTTGGTAACCAAAACTGAATTGAACTTGGGAGTCAAAAGACACCAATTTGAATGATCATGGTTTTGCTTATAATCTAGTCAGACTCCAAACAGATAATAAATAACAACCATAGTATGTTAAAAATAACATAATAAACAGTGTCAGTAAGGTATGTTAAGTGGTGATAAGTGTTATGGGGAGAAAAAAAAAGTAGTAGAGTAAGTGAAGGGAAATCAGGTAGAATATGGGGAAAATCTAGGTTGAACGTGGAGAAAGAGGTGAATTCTAATTGTAACGGGGTGGTCAGGATGGTCGTATTGAGAAGATGATGTGTAAGGACACGTTTGAAGGAGGGGAGGTTAGCCACAGAGTTAGCCACACAGATATCTGGGGAAAGCATTCCAAGTCCAGGGAGCAAGTCCCCTAAAGTTCCCTAAAGGCCCAAAGACAGGGATATTCCTAGCATGTGTCTACTAGAAACCTCCAAGCAGAGATGTCAGGCAGGTAATCAAACAGAGAGTTGGGAAGAGAAGTCTAAGCTGGGAATAAAAACTGGAGAGTTACTGGAATTCAGATAATAGTGCTGTGAGGCTGGATGAGATCATCATCATCATTCTTTGAACAAATATTTAATGAGTGCCTGTGTGTCAACTCTGTGCCAAAGAGAAGGGAAAGAGAGAGAAAGAAACTCAGCCTCACAAAATACTCCACGGTTCAACTCTAGTTTAAACAGAGCAATTGAGGGGAGGCCAGGGGGAAAGAAACAGAGAGATAATCCCCAGTCATGGTTTAAAAAAAAAAAAAAAAAAAAAAAAGGCCAAAGAAAATTTAAAGAAAGATTTAGTGTAAAATGTAGGTTAATACTAAATCTGATTCTTAAAAAAAAAAATTTTTTTTAACATTTATTCGTTTTTGAGAGACAGAGAGAGGCAGAGCATGAGCGGGGGAAGAGGCAGACAGAGGGAGACAACAGAATCCAAGGCAGGCTCCAGGCTCTGAGCCCTCAGCACAGAGCCCGACGCGGGGCGCGAACTCACAAACTGCAAGATCACGACCTGAGCCAAAGTCGGTCAACCGACTGAGCCACCCAGGCGCCCCGTTACTAAATCTGATTCTTAATCTCAGTGTTAAACTGCAGGGCTCTCTATGCGCAAAGTCTCAGATCATCACTGACACTGCTCATCAGCCTGTTCATTGAGAAATCCACGAACGGGAGTCGGAACGTACCTTCTTTCTGAAAGTTTCAAAGAGGAACTTTGGCTGCCCAACCCACGTAAATACAGATGCTGTCTGTTCCTCCCGCCAGCAATGCTAGATCAAGGCTGTTCCAAGACAGCGTTAGGTTTAGTTCCACATATCTGAACTTTTCTTTTCATCATAGCTGTTCATAAAAATGGGTATTTCATTCCTCCTGTATGAGCCGAATGTGGACCTCAAGAGGTATTTTATTTTATTGTTTTTTAAATGTTTATTTATTTTTGAGACAGAGAGAGACAGAGCATGAACGGGGGAGGAGCAGAGAGAGAGAGGGAGACACAGAATCCAAAGCAGGCTCCAGGCTCTGAGCTGTCAGCACAGACCCCGACACGGGGCTCGAACCCACGGACCATGAGATCGTGACCTGAGCCGAAGTCGGGCGCTTAACCGACTGAGCCACCCAGAGGCCCCTCAAGAGGTATTTTAGAGAAGGCAGCATAATTTTGATGCAATGCTAACAGCGACTCATGAGTGAGTGGGCTTTGCTTCAAAGGTTTGAGTTTGGAATATGTTGTTTAGGAACCCAAGAGACAACAAATGTCCATCCGAACCTGGGTGGCAGCTGAATTAACAGTCCCTCTAAACCCAGGGGATGGGATATCTGTACATGAGGTCAGCTATGTGCTGGAAACTCTGTTCAATGTGGGACTGAAATGTGTGACAATAACCAAACTACACTCACGGTTTATGTATACCACCAGGTTAGTTCAGGTTCTCTTGAAAGGAAACTAATTCTAGCTAACTTTCAAAAAGTGCAGAAGGGGAGAGAGGTACTGAATGGATGCTAAGGTTATTCAACATGTTGGCAAGACGGATTAAAATTCAGGGATTATCAACGTAAGCCCCCCTGACCTTTTGAGCCAGATAATTCTGTGTGATACGGGAGCTGTCCCAGACACTGCAGGATGGTTTAGCAGCCTCCCTGGCCTCTACCCACTAGATGCCAGCTACAGCTCTCTAGCTGGGACAACCAAAAATGTCTCCAGACGTGACCAAATAACCCCAGGAGGAGATAAAACGGCCCCCAGTTGAGAAGCCCTGGTTTAATGAAAAAAACACAGGAAAGGGAACGACTGAGCCGGGCCTCTGAAACCACTGGAAGCAGAGACTGAAAACACCTTTGATTTCTAAGTCCTTTTTCTCTGCATTTTAGCTCCATTCTCAGCAATGGACACATGGCCACCAAACAGCTCCTGAGTTTTGTTCGTTAAAATCTAGGCCTCTGAACAAAGAATGAGTCTCTTTCCTAATTCCAATTTTTAAAAACTCCTAGGGAGGGATTCCGATTGCTCTGATTTGAACCTGGTCTGGGACCTGGAGGGGAGGGGGGGAGGGGGTGTTACCTGGCAACACGGCAGCATCCGCTGAAACCACCAGTTTGAAGTCAGAGGCGGGATCAGTTCCCAAAAGGAAGAAGGTGCTATTGGTGATAAAAGGTGGGTTTGAGGACAAAGAAAAAATAACAGGTATGTACCACAACCATTTAATATTGGATAATCAGCATAACCACTACAAATAGCCACGGTTATTAACAGTTCTTCACAATATTGAACTGGATTTGTTTTTCTAGATTTGGGGCGTGTTTGTGAGTAAGGTACTCTAGGAAGCATTTGAGTCTACTGGGAGACCATTATTAATTTTTGGATAAGTGGGCAGAGGACATAATATCTATCCTATGCTCGGCTGTTTTGTCACTGATGTATTTTAAAGTGAATTTCTGGACGGTACATTTAAGAAATCCACAGATGAAATCTGGGAATATTACTATTACTATAATATTACTGCCCACAGTCAGACATGACAAAGGACTGACGGTTGGTATGCTTTGTGGGCTACTAACAAAATATGCTTTTAACATGTGACTCTGCCTAAGTCAACGGAAGACCATGATTGAACAACCATTGCCCAATTTGTGGGCTAACAGAAAACCAAATGTTTGCCTTGAAACTTTCCAATTGGGTTCAAGAATAAAACCCAGGAATAAGATAATATACACATCAAAAGGACATAATGCATTCAATTCAGAATTAAATGAAGAAAACAGTCTAAGTTAAAAAAATTTTAAGACTCTCCCAAAGACTAAGAGGAGATAGGACAGAGGAAATCCTTCCTGCTTCTCTCATTAGCAACTCCCAGAAATTATCTTCTGTGTTCATTCCAGAAGCACTTGCCCCTCGAGTAGAGATCGGGCAGGGGCGGGGCAGGGCGGGGCAGGGCGGGGCGTGGGTATGCTACCCTGGATCACAAATCTCAGCTTTGCCTCTCGTGGCCAGAACTCCTAAGGGGCTTTGCATGCATCTGTGATCTCCACAGAAGTAGGCTCGAACACCTGATTAGAACCTTATCTCGGAGGAAGCACCCTTTATTGGGCCACAGTTAAAGGAAGGACGGAGAAAACAGTCTAAAGGTGTAGAGGAGTCCTTTCAGTCAGCTTGATAGGAGTTGGGCCTAATGGTCACAGCCCTCTCTGTTCTTGGCTCTGGGTGATAGTTGGTTTTTGGGGCTACACACCCCAGGGAGCAACATAAAGAATTCATAATATTTTTGAAGCCCATCACTGGATTACTTAAATACGGCACCTTGGAAATCTCCAAAATCCCACGGTTACTAACAATCACATTTCTTCATTTTAAACAGACACCCCACAAAAAGGAATAACCAAGATTCTTCATCCTCCAATGGGGAAAAAGTGGCCCCACACTTAACAGCTTCACTGCCAAGCCAGAGGTCAGGAGGTCTCCTTGCTAATGCAGTAATAATGTGCCAGCTGGCTGTGATCAAACAACCATAAAGTTCTATCTTTTCTTATAAAAGACTGATGTTCAATCATTGCTTTTACAAATGACATGATTTCTCTCCACCTTGGAGAAAAGCATGCAAATATGTGAGTCAGTACTGGAGGGAAAACTGTAAGATTCCACCTTCCACCGCGGGGGACAATCCAGCCTAAAGAGAAATGATGGGCAACCCTCAGACTTCAAAAACCACGAGGCCAAGACCTGTACACTATGACTTCACTGCATCAAGCAGCACCCCGAAAGTGTTCCACAAATGTACACCGAGTGATTACTTCTGCAAGGCTTCTCCATGAGTCAGGAAGACTCGTAGATACACAAATCAGAGCAATGTTTCTCAATCTTCTCACTACAGATGGGAAAGCAGTTGCATAAATAATATCGCAAGTTAAGCAATCAACTTGTCAAGCTCGGCAACAGTACAACTTCAATGGAAAACAGACTTCATGAGTCAAATTCATTTTATCATTGTTCTCATTTTTAAAAATTTACAGTAAGAAATAAAAATGTTCTTTCTTTCAGCTATTTGGTTATGGTAAAAAGAGACAGAGAGAGAGAGAACACTGAAGTGTTGTTTAGATGCGATTTCTATTAACTTTTAAGGATCCTTCACTCCCAACCTTTCAATACTAAGGACCCTGAATGGATGATCCACTTTGTGTCTATTTTTCAACACAACCATTTATTTAATGTTAATCCCTTTTATTTAATCTTAATACCTTAGGAAATGGCTTCTCAACTCTTCACTGAAACTATTCTCTACATGATAACCGGCTGGTCTTTCCTCTGTTGCATGATTCTTAACCGATTATTTAATCAAAACTCCCTCTTCCTTGGGATCCATGGTATTCTAATCTGTACCCTTTACCCTCTGAAGGCACACCCCAGGAAGAGTCCTGGCACCTGGCTAAAGGAGCTCTTTTTAGCACCTTTCTCCCTAAATTTGACCTGTGGAATTCACAAACGTCCACAAGGCAGCATATGCAGGAAACACGGCATATGTTTTGTTGGGTGAATGCACCGTTGTCTTAGGAATGTTCTCCTCCCGTACTCACTGTTCAGTATTCAATGACCTCACTCAGCTTCAGCCACCCAAATTACCCCGGCAACTCCTTAGTGTTTTCTACTACTTTTGCCATTATTGTTATATATAATCAGGTATGTTTACATGTGTTTATTTGTGGATGCCTATCTTTGTGGCCCAGCGGCCTTCTGTGGCCTATATTAATAAAAGCTAATATTTACTGAACATTTACTATGAACGGACACTACTCCTAACTATTTTTGTAACAACCCTATGAGGCAGGCACTTAAAACCCCCATTTTACCAAGGAGAAGACTGACACACACAAAGGTGAAATGACTTGCCTGAGTTGCACGGCCAGAAAGGGCCAAAGCTGGGGCTTGAAATCGAGGCAGACTAGAGACCAGCATCTCTGTGTGCCACACTCACTGTATGTCTTTACATTGGCCCATTGTTTTCTTTTAGATGATGTACTTGTTGGGGCACCTGGGTGGCTCAGTTAAGTGTCCAACTTCGACTCAGGTCATGATCTCAAGGTTCGTGAGTTTGAGCCCCACATCGGGCTCTGTGCTGAGCTCAGAGCCTGCAGCCTGCTTCCGATTCTGTGTCTCCCTCTCTCTCTGCCCCTCCCCTGCTCATGTTCTGTCTATCTGCCTGTCTCTCTCTCTCTCTCTCTCTCTCTCTCTCAAAAATAAATATTTTAACAAATGTAGATGATATACTTGTCAAAGGAAAGCACTATTTTCTTCCCAACTATTCTCCCAGTGCCCAGTAGAGCGCTCGGACAAAAATAAGGTATGTTAACTACACGAGTTAAAGATTTATACTTTGACTGCATTTCTTTTATTTCTTTCACTTGATTCAGTATATTCATTCAACAAATAAATGCTTTTTTCATTTCTATTATGACCACGTGCTATAGACTGAAAACCAAACAGGATATGGCCAGTGCCCTCAAGAAGTAGGGAAAACTAACAGTCAACATTGCAGTTATAACAGACATAATTACAGGCTGTGTCATTTCGGCCAATGAACAAACTAGCACAATTTTCTATGGGTCCAGAATGTATATAAAAATAAAATTTATAAAATATTTACAAAGAACTTTGATGTACCGGGGGGTAGGGTGACAAAACCCTGATCTGAATTATTGTCCTGCCACTTTGGGGCTTATGTTTCCAGTCAAGTCAAGTTGGGTTCTCTGAAGCTCATGTCTCTTACTCATCTATAAAACAGGGAGGCTTTCCTAAAAGGACTGTTAAAATCAAGTGAAAATGGCAAAATGGAACATTTTTAAGAAACGCTGGCTATTATACACATACTGAGACCTCATATGAGCCCCATAATAGCACAACCCTTTGTCAACAGAGCAGAAAGCAATGTCCTCAAATATAAAAAACATGATTTCTCCAAGACTACGTTCAGTTAAGTACAAATACCAGGCAAGTGCAAGTATATAAAAAAGAAGGTGTAGTTTGGAGCAGTAAGGTTTCAAAGGAATGGATCATTTTTTTAAAAGAAGAGTAATTGGCTGGCTGAAAGGAAAATGGAGGGTGTTGAGGACGGGGCGTCACCTGTCTAGAGTCATCTAGGGAAATAAGACCTATATGATGAAATGGCATAAAAGGAAAAGGAAAGGGAGAGGAAGACTAGCAGTGGGGCGCCTAGGTGGCTCAGTCGGTTGAGCATCCAACTCTTGATTTTGGCTCAGGTCATGATCCCAGCCAGGGTCGTGGGATCGAGCCCTGCGTTGGGCTCCGTGCTGAGTGTGGAGCACTTGAGATTCTCTCTCTTCCTCCCTCTCTCTAAAATTTAAAAAAAAAGGGGGAGGAGGCTTGGATGATCTTTAAAAAAAAAAAAAAGGGATATAGTGACCAAGCCAGGGAGAAAGGGCAAAAGGCAGACAGAGAGTCTATCATTCAGCCAACAAGGAGCAAGTGCTTGCCACAAGCCAGGCATTGTGTCTGATGCTGGAATACAATGGGAGAACATAACACACGTTCAGCCTTTGATCTGAAGAAGCTCATAGTCCAGTGGGAATGGCATAAACAGGTTTAAAAAAAAAATACAAAAATCCAAACCGCGCGAAGCACCATGAAGAAAGTAGCATCAGGGGCCCACATGTTATGTACGAAAGGAGGACCTAGGAGGGAATGCAGGTCTAGGAACTGGGTAGACAAAGAAGCAAGAACGTTTTCACTGAAATCGGGTGAGGGAGTAAATGAGAGGATCCAAGGGGCCTCTCAATTCCGTACTTAAGAAGACTAATCCTTCACCTTTTCTGTGAAGACCCTAAGAAGCATGGGGATGGGAAGGAGGCAGTTGCTGTCCCTCTTACTGTTCTTGAGCAATTGTCTCCTAGATCTATAAAGCATAAGGTGTCTGTAATCTTTGGGTTTCACTTTCCCAGTGTAATTCTCAGAAAGTACATCCAGGCCACCAGGTAAAACTACTTCTCTCCCCCATGACAGATTCCTTAAAACGTCCAAGGACAGCAAAACCTCAATGAGCACAACTTTAAAAAAAAAAAAAAAAAAAAAAAGAATGTGGCATACTGGGAACGGCCATAAAGTTCCTAGAAAAATTCATGCTCTAATATGCAATGATTACAATCCAATAAATACCTCAAAATGTGTGCTTCCAATGCTAACTGGAAGGTGACTGACCTTAATACCAAGTAGTGGGGGAAAGGAGCACTGACGACTGCATAAGCACTCTCAAAACTGCTCATCTTTCTGTTCATCGTGTGTTTTAAGAGAATCTTGAATGGCCAAGATTCCTAGATAAAATGTCAATGTTTTGAACTGGCCATGGCATTTCAAATTCTCACTCAAAGATTCATCAAATCATAAGCGAACTTATTAAGAGAAATGGTTTGAAGGGGGTTTTCAACACTACGCACTGAATCTCACAATGGATACCAGCCTGATGAGCAAATGTAATAAAAATGTGTAAGGAGAAAAAAACCTGTAAGACATATTTGATAAAAGAGAGATGTTTTAGCAGCAGTCTACATGCATTTTTAAAAACATCCTATCCAGTGTGCAAAGCAACTGAAAATTACCTGAACTATAGTTTTCTAAGCTGAAGAGGAAAATAAATTATTTTTCCTAGCACATAAAGAAGAGTTCTAGTCAGCAGCAATATTTTAAGGGCTACTTAAAAAAAAAAAAAAAATCTACTCAGGGTATAATCCCCTCCCCCACCCCGCAGTCTTGTCTCCAGTGCAAATTATTGATTTGCAGGCATAAGTATTCAGAAAACAAACATCTGATTATAGCATAAGGTATTGCTGATACAAAAGCCTTTGTGATGAGAAAACGCAAGATCTCAAATCTAAGAAGGTAAAACACCAAGTAGCAAAAATGAATCTTTTAGGAACTATCAAGCCAAACAAAAAATAAAATTAGATATAAATTCAAGTTTTAGACTGTGGTCAATTGAGGTCTAGACAAAACCCTATGTTTGTTCACTGCCTAGTCTCCAGTCTGCTCCAAGTTTGAAAAGGTAATTGAACACAGTCTATAATTACTGGATTAGACACAGATGGGCTCTGTACATTTCAGGGGGAAAAAAGCACTGTTTTGATTCATTTTATGATTGCCTGTAAGGTCAGACTTTTCAAAATGTACTTTCATCTGTTAAATGGTTTCTCAAATTCCCTGGGGTATATCTTCAATAACTGTGATGTTTTAAGCAATTTGGGCCTATCAGATCCTGTCTTTGAATGTAACTAGCTGCCCATTTTCTAGTATTATAAATGTGCATGTAGGTTAATTGCTACATCTCTTACATATTTTCTGAAGTTGCAGTTTTGGGGGAAAAACTGAAAAACTGTACCCCTTTTCCGACAGGAATTGATTATGTTGGTGGAGATTTCCAAAGCAGGGGGAAAAAAAAAAACAACTTAGGTATTTGATAATAAATGATTTAGGGTCATCTAAAGACGATGAAAAATATTTTCTACCTGACTCAAGTGAAAAACAGAAACGAGGAAACATCAACTTTTGGACAAAAATTGTTAGGCATAAAGTTTAGATTTCTTACAACTGAATAATGTATAAAACATGAGAACACATGCGTGACTCAAATCCTATGCATTTTTATATAATAACTATAAATGCCTAGGACATATATTGTCCGTGCTAACACAAAAAGGAAAACTATTTCCTAATCTAAAAGAGGAAAATACCTAAACATAGCCTTCTATATCACTTACAATTGGTGATGTCGTTATATAGCAATGTATTATAAATTCAGAGTGGAAAATAATACCTAACTTGGAGAAATGAGATTTTGGGTCCCTTTAGGGTAGTGCCTACCCTATTTCCAAACATCTCATATTAAAACAATTTATTCAGTAGAGCTAGACATGAAATTTTTAATTGTGAAAATCTGTGGCATACCCAACAGCTTGGGTTGAAATGCCAGAAAAAGTCTTCTTTGCTTAGTGTACTTAGCCACAGAAAGCAGCTTCTCAGGCTCAAGACTCGGTCAGAGGAGCCCCCACTCCACCACACTGCCCCCAGGAAAAGCTGTAGAATATTCCAAGGACGGCTCTGGACCAGCGGTAGCCAGGCTGCCAGCACATTCTTCATTTCGTTCCTACTTTTCGTAACGTCACGGTATGGTATCACATTCTACCTTTTGAAATCTCCCTTCCGATTACAGCTTCATTTTCTACTCCCCAAATTCACTTCAGTTAGCTACCCTGTGGTCCCATGACAATAGAAACACCCTAATACCCCAAAAATTAAGACGACAGTGTAGGATAAGGAATGATTCCATAAAGGTTTTTTTTATATGTTTTAGGAAGTCAGTTTTGTGTGTTTTAACAGATAAGGAGGAATTTAATAATAAAAATTTTTTTAAAACCTTAAATTGAAATTCATGAAATTACGCATGTAAGCAAGAAGTCTGTATACTCAGAAAAAGATTTACAGTCATGTAGTAAATTTACTGACCCTCTGTAAGATGCATGAATGTGATCTACTTTTAAGTCATCTCTACGCCCAACGGGGGGCTTGAACTCACAACCCCGAGATCAAGAGTCACACGCTCTACTGACTGTGCCAGCCAGGTGACCCGAATGCGATCTACTTATAACCTCCTCTTCTCAAAAACCAAGGAGTTTCTAAATCACACAGACGACCTTGTGTTTTTAAAAACACTCTAATTTGAAAAGGGAAAAGTGCACAAATGTTTATATCACTATTTACGTAAACACGGCTATCATCTACAAGTGGTCCTATAAAATGTTGTTGCAAATATCATGATCTCACATGTACTAAAGAAGTGGTTTAATAAAAAAATTAAATCTATTATATATTTGTTATATCCTTATATAAAACTGCTGCTTGTGTAAAGCTGCTTCTCCTTTACATTTCACATATATTTGGATTTTCTTATAACAATTTGCTAACCATAAGATACATTTGTATTTAAATGACTAGAAGCTCAGAGTACAACGTAAATGCTGTAGAAAATTATTAACAATTTCCGTCCGTTTTCCCCATAGAGCTCACACACAAAACCAAGATAATATCAGAATAAGGCACTTGTACAAAACACCATGACAGAACTCGGCGTCGTTACTGTGTGTTTTATACTTTCCTTCCTAAGGGTGTATATAAAAACTGACAGCAACAAGTCAACCAAAATGGTAAAAACTGCCAAGGAGGGAAGTTTCTTTAGGTAAATCTATTTGTGAACTTAAACATGACTTTCACGAGACCGGTTACTGAAAACCGTGCTTTAATGTAGATTATAAACACGCAACAACTTAAGAGGTTTTTTGAAAACAAGATATACATGCTATAAATTAATTCCGTTCTTCTTCCGTTCCTCCCTCCTTCTCTTCCTTTCTGCCATAATTTCATTTCCAAAGCCACAGAAAATATATTCTGAAAACTTATAGCGTGTTGAATTTGATGTGTGTTATTCTGCGTTGATGCCCGAGTTTCCCCTGACTCTAGCTCACAAGCATTTTGCTCACATACACATGCACTTTACTTTTTGACATTAATGTTTCAAATAAATTGCGAGCTCAAAATCATGAAACTGACTATAAGAACAAAAGCCTGGAAAGATTTCTTCCTAGGCTTTCTCAAAAAAGGCCTTTCCTTTTTTAAACAATTTACATGATGTTTTATGGTCCTTTTAGAAGAGAATTATAGTAAATGGCACTCCAAGTGGGTTGTGTGAACCCACAAACCACTCCTCATAAAAACTGCTATAATTTTCCAGGACAGGGACAATAAAATATCATACATACGCCAAAGCTAAATCACGGTGTGACCACAGTAACAAACACATTATTTTCATGAAAATTAAGCATGATAAAGCTAACAAAGAGATGACAAAGAAGAAAACTTCTGACGGCTTTTCCTCAATCTACTTAGTACTTACACAGCGTTTACAGAATTTTCCTCCATTTCCTAAATGGCTTGAAATACAGGTGCTAATCTAGTACTCAAGTTTTTATGTGTCGTTCATCTGTTTCCAATGAGATTAAGAAAATAAGTAACTTCAACTGCAGCTCAAGGAACACTTTAAGCCAACCTACCTACCTAAAATTATTAACATTTTTGTTTCTAATCAAAAGTTAAACTTTATGGCAAGTTCTAAGGAAATTTTGAGGAGATGCATTTCCCATTTCAGACCACTAGGGACCAATAAGTGTCTTCCATTCCCAAAGGAGTAACTTTGCAGTTGTTAGAACTAACACCCTGCAACCGTGAGCAGCAGAACCCCCTCCCGAACAGAACCACACTCACTATCTGTAAAGCAGAGGAGACCTGAACACTGGATAGAGAAAAATGGGCTGAACGAATGAGAGTTTTAAAGGATGAAAGTTGTCCAAATGGTGCCATTTGTTAATCACCATCTACCCTGAAAAACTTCCCAAGGTCCCTTTTTCCCATGGTGAAATTATCAAACATTGAAACTGAAAAAGAATATAAAACCATGCTTTTCTGACCTGGGGGTGGGAAAGATGGTAATGCCACACTGATACAGAAAATAAAGCCTGCCTAATACAATTCACTGGCGCTGATCACAGCAGCTTATTGCTAAATCAGGCATAGTACTGAAATTAGGATCGGTAAGCCAAGCCAAAATATCTACAAAAGAATCTCATTTACAGAGAGTTATCTTATGATGCAATAACCACGGTAAGAAGAAACAGCATTTTCTACTTCAATCTGTTATGATTAATTCTGGTTAGAGAGAACTATTTAACATATTTACAACACTCCTTTAGAGCAAAACCTTGGGAGAGAACTGGAATGAAATAGTATAAAGCCCTGAAAAAAAAACCAGATACAAACCTTAGTAGACCTATTTTACTGCTTTTTAGATTCTTAGCTAAAATGGATGGCTCTTTCTAGAGTAACAAATGATGCTAAACTTTATCCAGCATTTTTGCACATAGCTCCAAGCTCCCAACTCTTTCCAAAAGGCCACTATAATTTGAATTTCAAATTTCTAGGAGAATATGGCAGTGATTCCATTAACTGCTAAGACACTGAAGACAAATCTGTTCCTCCTTCCACAACCACACAAAATATAAATAAGAACAAGACAATGAGTTAGAGAACAAAACAATACACTGAAACGTATACTTGTCAAATCCTGTCATATAAAAGTGGACATTTTTATATGAAAAAATATTTTTGCTCCTAAATCAAACTTTAATAGGACACTTACAAATATTTATACTATTAGATACAAAGAACAAATAGTCACATTTAAATAATGTGCTATTAAAAATGAATTCATTACTCTTGAGCTTAGATAAAATTTTGTATGATAAAATATGTCATTGTACTTGTTCAGACAATGCAGTGAGCCTTTGTTTGTGTTTATTGGAAATGCCTTCCATATTCTGAGGCTCCAAATCAGAGCTTCCCAAATGGAATCTGCAGAGAAAAAACACTGATTCCAAAAAGAAGACTGTGCAAACAATACACAGTTCCAAGATAAATAAATCTATCCAAACCAACTACACTCTTCTTCCAGGTTAATCAAAGACTCCTGCCCAGCGAAATATATCTCCCAGAGAACATAAGATGTCCGCACGTCAAAGGCTTACAATTAAAATGATCTTCAGAATTTAAATTTTTTCATCAGCCCAAACACAACAATGAACAGTTTATCTAGTTGTACAAATAGATTTAAAGAATCTTGGAAGATGTCAAATACATTCAACTCATCCTACAAAATCCGATCTGACTCCTCCTCTGTTCACCAAAGTCGACCTACCCACCAAAGCCACCCCTCCACTCTGCCCACCCCACTCCACTGCCTTTACTGGACGCTATGCTATTTGTCTAATATGGCAAAATCCTTACAAGCAAAAAGAGATTCACTGGATCTCTTTTGGCTCCACGGCCTGGTTTCCTTTCAGTCCACCTCACTGACATTTCTTTGGCCCCACAGCATGGGGGTACAAGCCGATCTGCATGGCTGGCTACACGGACATTTCACGAAGCCTTTACAATTGACCACACAAACACAATACCACAATGTAGGTCAACTTGTGCACTCAAATACCAATGTGAAACTTATATGGAAGTAAAGTATAGACATAAATCTGAAAGGGTAGAATTCCACCCAATGATCCTAAAATTATTTCAAGGAATCAATCTCCAAGAATGCATCATGAAATCAGAAGAGCCCAGTTAAGCTTTAAGAGGGGGGAAAAAGAAGAAAGAAAGAAAATGAAAGACTTTAGAAGCGGCAGCAAAGGTTTCACCAATCATTATATCATTGAGAGGGCTCAAACTACAGATGAAGTTAGAATACAGAAGATTGTAGAGAGGGCATTTAAAATTATTAACTGATCAAAAATTTGTAGTTGTCATTAAAAAAAAAAATACAACTTAGCAATTCAGTTCAGAAAGAAGAATATCCCCAGGAACATACACATCTGTTTAATATTACAAGCCAACTGTCAACATCCTAAGTGAAGTTTTAATTTAATATTTTTTCTTTCTTGATGTTTTACCTTTAATCAATGCCTCATGAGAGTATCAGCTTTCTATAAGAAACTGTTAAATATAAAGAAATGTTATTGTAGCATGTTTATAAAATCATAGTTCGAGAACTTTTTATTTTTCCAAAGCCTGACCACAACTTAATTATCTGCAGGACATTCCAGGCTCACAATTGCAAGCTCCAGTTCCCAAGCAATTTTAAACAATATCTACTGTACAGGACAGAGGGTACACAACAGACCGCAACACGGTTATATTTCCAAAAGTCAGCATTAGGCCCTTTAGACATGGTTTTTATTTTCATTAAACAATATTTGTTTCCTCACTAATCATTAAATGGTTTTCATCACTATTGCCTGTTTTCCTTTCACATGCCGGCTGTTAGCATCAGTGTTTGTGTTCATAATAAATAAAAAAGTGACCCACCCGGTTATTTAAAAATGAACACACACGATGTCTGGTTCAACGAGTCTTAGAGATTCGGCAACATACTCACATCCTGAATACTGTTCTATTTTCATCTGGACTCTAAAAAACTTTCATAGAGTAACAGACTCTGTACATACTCTTTTAAATCAGGTTTCAGCTTCATGCCTGCTTATGTTATTGTGGGCACACAGATCTAATCAGTGGTTCAAGACATTTACGTGGGAAAATGGAAGAGGAAAAAGAAAAGACAGCAAGTTCATATTCCTGACCATAATGGAGAGGAGTTGAAAATGCTGCCAATTCCTACAGACGGATGAGAAAAGCAGCCTGATTAAAAGTATCATGCCAGTAACTGACCAAAATGCGGGGGAGCTACTAACAGAGCATTCCAGAACTTTAGCAAAGACTCTGAGGAAGGAAATTAAAAAGAGAGAGAGAGAGAGAGAGAGAGAGAGAGAGAGAGTGAGTTGTACGCTATGAGGTATCAGGAACAATTTAAAAATATGTCAAGTGTGGAAGAAACAAAGCTGCTTCAAAGTCAGAGGTAAAATTAACAGGCAATGGAAAAAATAATCCAATAAATAATCTGGAAAATCTTCAAGAAGTCTGATACTTGCATCGTTGTACTGGAACCACCAGAGTTTTCAGACAAGGAAATGATTTAAGTCCAAACAAACTAATTTTCGATTTCGGATGAACTGCCTCGGAGAGACAGAGAGGGATACACGATGCACAGCATGTACGACGTTTATTAGTTTCTGCGTTTATCAAATACTTTATCACACTTCCTACATGCCAAGCACTTTCCAAGTGCTTCGCTCCTTTAATCTTCCAAAATTAGGTACCACTTTACTCCCATTACCCACAAGTCACCCACCAGTAGGTAGGGGAGCCCAGAGTCCATGCTCAAAGCCACCACGCCACAAGCCATCTCAGGTGACATTACCTTCACCAAGGTAAGAAGAGGTCCATTACTGGAGGGACCCACGTGTCTAACTTCCCTGACTCTCCTGGGGCCCTCTTCTCATTATGAAAATCCCCTCCGGCAATTCTGCTCCTTCCTTAAGGCCTCAACCTCCGCCTACGCTCTGATGTCTCCCCATCTGCATCTCTGGCTCAGAAACCTCCCCCCGAGGTCCACTTCTGTATTTACAACTGCCAAATATGTGTCCCTTGGCTTTTAAGCAGGCACCTCAAATAACTATAAAACCGCACTCATTCTGGCCACCCGCCTAGTCACCCACAATTAAAACCTCGAAGTAGTCTAGGACCCACTGGTTTTCATCTCCTACATCTAACAAGTCCCAAATCCTGTCAAACAGACTTTGGATCTGTCCTCTGTCCTCACGGTCACCGGCTCGGCTCGGGCCTTCACTGCGTCTCGAGGACACGCGAAGGCGGTGCCAGCTCAAGCCGTCTTCCTCCTCGCTGCCAGTCCTTCTCACCTCTGCCGAGTCCACCCATGGCCAGCAGTAGGATCTTTCCAAAATCCGTACCTGACCGCGTCCGTCCCCGGCCCCAACCTTTTCCAGTTCACCATGGCCTTCGGGATAATGCCCCTCCCTTCCCGTTCTATTCTCCTTCAAGGCTCAGCTCAAGACTCACCTCTCCTGGGAAGCCCTTCCCCCTTCGGCCCCTCCCAAGTGAAGTGGTCTTCACTTCCACCTCCAGACCCATACGTACTTTGAGAACAGCAATTATCACCTGTAATTATTTGCCCCTGGCGCTCTCTTTTCACTAGACTATGAGTTTCTCCTAGTCTCACTCACGTTGGCCTGCCTGATACCTGGCTGCATTCGTGATGTATGCTGGAGGCTCGATAAATAGCGAGTGAGGAAATGAAAGAATTCATTCTCAGAGATACCCTCCGTTTCAAGCGATATTAAAAATCTAAGGCGGAGTGAAAGGGCACAATCTCGAGTGCAAGTACCTTTACTGTTGGCCACCCATATCCGCCGCTCTCCTCCTCCTGGAAAGAGCTCCCCGAATTTCCTTGGAAATCATTCTTCCCCTACTCTCAGCTATACGAATCGGGTGGAAGGGACACTGCTCCACTGCAGGGCTGGGTCCTAAGTAAAAGCCAAACTAAGAGTATGTCCTCTCCCCTTGGGGACAGGGATGGATTTAAAAATAGGCTTACGAGTCAATTCCAAGATTCTGATGGATACTACACGGACCGGGCCCCTCTCCTTCCCTGGATAGAGCAGTATGGGAAGCCAAGTCTGCAAGGACTACAGCTTTCTGGCCAGTGTGAAGCAAGAGCTGGGAGGTGCCCTAAGCGAGATGCTAACACCATGAACGGCAGAACAGAGAGGGTGAGAAAAGCCAGGCCTTTGGTGACACTGTCGTGTCCCCTGGGTCCAGCCATGCCGGAGGTGAAGTCATACCACGAGACTTTTCGAGTGTTGTATAAATCAATACATTCCCGTGATCATTTAAGCAAATCTGCACTGGGTTGTCTGTAACTTGGAGCCATAAGGCTGCTGATACAGTAAGGTAGGGTTTCTGGGAAGAAAATCAAGCGACACATTTGAAGGAATGCACAGGAAAATGAGGCAGAACAAAGGGTGAGAGTGGCAGCAAGTCAAACCTGACAGGCGATGGAAACCGTCAACACGGTGCCCCACACACAGGTAAGAGAGAGACTCAGGGTGCCCGCCGTGCCAGGCGGCAGCAACCAGGCCCTTGTAAGGGGTTGCCTGTGAGCCCCTTATGAAAAGAATAAAGTTTTATAAAGAGCTAGAAAAAGAAATAAAAAAAATAACAAATGTTTCTTTTTAAAAAGGCCTTTATGAGAAAAAGAAAAGGCTGTGGGATAATTTAATCTGGAGAAAGCAAGTCCTAGAGGCAATTTAACGTGGTGAAGGGTTATTTATAAGGAGGTGACTAAACAGCCGCTCTCCAATTTCACAGGGAAAAGAATTAGAGGAAATTGATTTACGTTTCAGTCCAAAGCTGAGGCAGGCAAAAGGAAGAAGTGCTGGAGGGAGAACTGTTAATGACGAAAAAAAAAAGCTAAATTAAAAACTGGGTTTTTTATGGCTTTTAAAAGATGGAAAATCACCTACGTTGATTATTTTAGTTTTCAGTCCAAGTAGTAAACACGTATTTGAGAATGCCTTCTAGTCGTTTACTCACATTCCACGTACCGAATCCCCACTGCGGGCCAGGCGCGGACCTAGGCCCTGGAACACAAAACCAATGACCGAGTCACTGCCCCATCTCAAGGCTGTGGTGCCGCGAGGTGAAATGCCGAGAAGCGTCAAATCAGAGTCCCACCTCTCCCTCTCCATCCCCCACACCCAAAAGCAAGCGATAGGGTTCGGAGACGGCGCAACAGCACTTGGAAGGTTAGGCAACGATGCGATCATTAAATGAGAACCCAAAACGGTACGGCGAAGGTGCCACGGCCGGAGTTCCTTGCTTAATGAGCAAATGCTTTGATTTCAGAAGAAAGAGACTAGGAGAGGAGAGAATGTGCCTTTGAAGATGGGTAGAATCTGAGTAAGTGAAGGGGGGTGAGCCATCCAAGCGAGACACAGCAGGAGCCAAAAAAGGAGGCGAGAAAGCGGAGGAGGCTGGTTTAAAGCCGGCGGGATGACGGAGGAAGTGTAGGGCGTAAAAATGGAAAAGAGGGTAGTACCAGCTTTATAAGGGCCTTTGAACGCTGGCCAAATAACCAAATTCACTGTGTGGGGAGTGAGCAGTACTGAATGCTTCTGAGCAAAGTAACACGATGAGAGCAGCGTTCTCTGCACAGCGGCTGGGCTGCAAGGGAGATGGGGGGCTCAGAATGGTTGCATCATCTCAGCTCAGGCTCAAAATGGCGAGGGTCTGAACCCACATGGAGGAGAATGGACGAGAGCGCGGGAAGCACCAGGCGTTTACTCACTTCATCCATTTCGCAAATATGTGTGAAACTCCACACGGTGCTCTGCGCTGTGATGGGGACTAGAAGCCAGCCCCTGTCCTCTCTCGGGCCGAGAATTAACTGGCTGGGGAGGCTAGGAAAGGGGGGACCAGAAGCCAGCCCCTGTCCTCTCTCGGGCCGAGAATTAACTGGCTGGGGAGGCTAGGAAAGGGGGGACCGACAGACACAGCTGCAAAAATGGTGCTCGGCATGGACCAGTGTCTGGTAGGCTCTCATTCCGAGAATTTTATTTACACAAGCTGGAACAACAATAAAATCCCAAAATGTAAACAAGAAAAACCAATCCTCCCAAAATATCACTTCATGTGTATCATGGGAGACACTGATTTTTGTTGCCGGTTTGAGTCATGGAAAAGTATAGAAGCAAATATGCCCGTACTGAGTGAACGGTACCAAGTAATGAAGAGAAAAAAGGCTTTATAAAAAGAGAAAAGATCTTTTTTAGGACTGAAATGTTTCCAGATTTCATCTTTTGACATAACTGAGATATAGTCACAGATTTCCCACTTACCCACAGATAGGTATTTAGAAGCTTTCAGAAAATTCATCACCTCTCCTTGATATCTCTTTTTTTTCCTCCTTTCCCTTAATTTAATTTTGATTTAACTTCCTCTTGTCACTGCTTGCTTACAAATCACAGCCTCTATGTCTGGAGTCAATTAGGGCTATAAAATACCCCACCACGCCTTCATCTGGGGACCCATTTATATATATTTTCTTATTTCAAGAGGTAGAACTAAGAGCCTGTAACTCCAAAAGTTTCCAATCAACCATCACATTCTATTCTTTGGAAAAGTATGCTTCTCTCCACAGCTAAGAAGACAACATCAAACTACATATTTTGCAAGAGTATTTCCTTCCCACCTGTATAAAGATGAATTGTGCTTTGGGAATTCATTTGCAAAAAAAAAAAAAAATGGGCTGAGTGTGCGTAATAGATGCTTAATAGCAATAACATTAAAAAATCTTTCTACCATTTAAAATTAAATGTAATTTCCTTATTACTTTAATGAAATCCCTTGGAGTTAAAGTATTTAACTGGTCCCTTTCACATCAAGTATTCATTATATAATTCCCTTTAAATATCAGGTATATTAGGTATGTAAACTGTCCATTGACAGAGTAAAAACACACATTTCCACTGAAATCGAAACAGGAGAAGGACAAGGCAGCTTGATTCAGAATCTGATAATGGGTTACAGATTCTCTTCCAGTTCAGATTTATAGTCAAAATGCCATAAGAGCCATTTACCACCTCTAACCTTTCAGGTCATATTTGGAAGAGAAGTACGAACTGCCAAATCACTAAGAGAAAATGTGTCTGAGTCTAAAATTCTTGCCTGCTCCCTACTGCGGTGTTGAGCTACAAAGGGGAAGAGAGAGAGAGAAAACTGTATCTCCCAGGAAAACCACCTTAAATTGAAAGGTAGGGATGAATCGTACAAGGTTCTGCCCATGGGGAAGGAATGCCCTTTGTCGCTGTCTTTCAGGGCCAGCCCTGAGTGGGGCTGCAGTGCGATCCTGTCTGTTGCTGGCTGGTACCAGCCTACTGACTAACCCCATCCTACCCCACAGACGCCTGATATACACAAGGAGAAAATTCTAGGGCTGTCGGGCAGACACCTAAACCGAGTCAGGACTATGGATCCAAAGTCAAGCCTTCTCTCTCCTAGCCCTCCAATGTCTTGCTGGACCGCCCCCTGGCTGAACCCAATCAGAAGCCAGAGAACAAGGAAGCCCAGCCAAGCACTCCACAAAAATCAGCCTCCTCGGGCAAGAACAGCATGGAAAAGGTAGAGAATGGATCTGGAAGGGCCGAAGGACAAGACAGGGCACACTCCATTCCCGATTTCTCACACTCCTGCGGTTAAACTCAGCTTTTCTAGGGGATTTTACCATCCTGTGCTTTCCCTCCCTTGGGGCCTCTGTCACATGTTCTGTCCTGCCTTTCCCCATCTCTGCGTGTGCAAAACCTTCGAGGCTCACCTAAAGGTCACCTCCTCCACGAAGTCTCTCCTCAACCCTACCCAGAAGTAGTCATCTCTGTCCTTTTAATTCTTGAAGTTCCTCTACTGAGGACTTCTAGAATTATGAACGTGTCTTACACTTAACATGTGTACCTATCGCTACCCAAGTATTTTAGATGTGTTTACTTATTTACTGTAAGTTTCCCACGAGAACATAACGTCCACGAAAGCAGCGATTCCGTCTTATCTCTGCTCCATCCCTGGTGCGAAAGACAGTGCGCAGCCTGTAATGGATGCTCAATAAATATTCACTGAATGAATGACTCGAACGCCCCCTTCCAGAGCGTAAGCATTTGAGGGCCAAAGGGAAGTCTCTTTCATCTTTTATCCTAAACAGCAATCTCAACGCCTTCCTAACTCACAGGCAGATACTCAACAAATATAAGCTGGTCATAAAGTAGTTGCTTTATTTGAATGAGGATCTATAAGGCGCCAGATACACTGCCAGCAGCTTAACACACAGTATCTCATTCACTCCTCACAACAACCCTAAAAGATGCTGTGGCACAAGTGTGCCTCCAGGATCCAGGCCCTCATTGCCCCAACTTCCAGAACTGCCTGCTGATGGCTCACAGCTAAGTCTCTCTAAGGAACTGCCCTCAGCAGAAGGAAGCTGCTTCACCCTCAGGGGGCCTCCCCGGGGCAAGCCCACATCCAACGGCTGACCACTACCGTGGTTTTACAGGCCTCACCCCTTGCCTCACCGGGGTAATTCTGAGGCCATCTCAGCTCTGGAGTCCTCCACGGGACCAACTACTGAACGAAGAAACAAAATCACTAACTAGTGCCTCAGACCAAAGAACAGAATTAGCAATTTTTCAAGTATCTGTAATGTAAAAACTGGGTCTCCTTCCTTCTCAGTGACCTTACTATTTAAAACCATAAACCGTCTACTCTTTTCCCCCCAAAACGTACCTCAACAACTGCCTTAGAAGAGATGTATGGTCACTGGGTAATTGTCAATTAAAAAAAAACAAAAACAAAAACAGTTAGGTTTGGAGGCAGCTGTATTTCCCCCACAAGGGAGTCAGGGACTTTCAAATATATATGATTTATGCACCAAAATGTGCTCCTAAAGACAGCAGATGATATGACAACACGCCAAGGAGAAAATCTCCAGAGAGCGGACCTGCGGAAGGCCAAGGCCTGGAACAGCACTCCCTGTGTGCACAGCCGGCCGAGCATTCAGGGCCTGGAGACGCAGCGGGAGTCCCAGGGACCCGGCTCACGCGCTGACACCATCCTGGGCAGGCCACTTAGCCTTGTGAACCCTGGTCTCTCCAGGAGTAAAGGAGCCTAACTTAAGGACAGTCGACTAAGCTGTAGCGCTGGGAGCACAGCGCCAGGTAGAATAGGTGCTCGGCAAGTGGTAGCTATTATTACCGCTTCTGAGTTTGTAGAATGACAACCAGAAAGGTAAAACATCAGTGCAACATTTGTGGGTGATTTTCTTGTACAGGTTAAGAAAGTCCGATCGAAAATCCAGCTGACTTACAGGAAAATTACTCCCTTTACAAAAGGTTTTACCGCAGACTTCCTTTAAACAGGGGCCCCCTCCGCTCTGCATTTAATATATAATCGGATACTGCTTATTCATGATTTTTCTAATCAAAAGATATTAATTTTTCTCCATTTCCTACCACAGCAAATAAAAATTCATCTGCGGGGAGTTTTGCTTTTTCTGTTTTACTTTTTTAATCTTCTTTTTTTTATGTTTATTTTTGAAAGAGACAGAGTGCGAGTGGGGAGGGGCAGAGAGAGAGGACGAAGACACACAATCGGAAGCAGGCTCCGGGCCCTGAGCTGTGAGCACAGAGCCTGATGCGGGGCTCAAACCCACGAGCCGTGAGATCATGACCTGAGCTGAAGCTGGAGGCTTAACCGACGGAGCCACCCAGGCGCCCTTTCCTTTTCATTTCAGAAGAAATATGTGCTCAATTAAAGAAATCCGGGATGATAGAAGCAGAAGAAGTCACCTGGAGTCCCATCTCCCAGAAACAGCCATGGTTACCTTTTGGTGTATTCCCTTCTGATCACTATTTCCATACCTAGAGGATTTTTTTTTAATTCTACATACATAGTTTGAATTATATCTGGTTTTGGCAGCAACTCTTTTAACCTAAAATGATCAGCAGTTTCACTCACGCCATGGCCTGCTCTTCAGTGTGCCACATTTCCCTAATAACTTCCCTGTGCTTGGGAATACTGCCACGGTGTCTCTTTTATAAAGTACTGTGATAGTTGCCATCACAATCATCTTCACGATCGTCACCTTTATTATTATTGAAACTATTGCTGGCAATTTTTAAAGTCAAAGACCTCACGCTTCTAGAAGACAACATATTCATTCATTAAAAAAAAGGTTTTTTAATATTTATTTTTGAGAGAGAGAGAGAGAGCAGGGAAGGAGCGGGGAGGAGGGGACGACACAGACTCCAAAGCAGGCTCCAGGCTCCGCGCTGTCAGCACACAGCCCGACGTGGGACTCGAACCCCACGAGCCATGAGATCGTGACCCAAGCCGAAGTTGGATGTTTAGCTGACTGAGCCATCCAGGCGCCCCTCATACTCATTTTTATTTTCTTCAGTTTTGCTTTTACAATGAAATCTTTAGTTCACCTAGAAATATATCTTAACGTATTGTATGTACAATAAGAGATAAGGACCAAAAAACAACAACAAAAAATCTTTCTTTGTTTTCAAAGTGCTAATCAATTATCCTGAATCATCACTGAATAAACCTCCTTTTTCTTACTGATTTACAATGCCTCTTTTATCAAAGGTTATACATCTAGCCTAATATGCTTCACTGATCAATCTACAAACACATATATTATTTTTTTGTCTCTAAAATGTTTTATTATCTGGCAAAACCAGTATCCCCACCCCAACACACACACACACACACACACACACACACACACACACACACCTACTCTTCTTCAAAATTATTCTCACACATCTTTTTTTCTAGGTGCATTTCAGGACCACTTACAGGCTCCTCTCAAAACAGTTCTGTTGGAATTTTGATGAAAGCTGCACTAAACCTACAAATTAATTTAGGAATAATTGATGTCTTTATAACACTTTTTCTTCTCTTCCAGTACACAATACGTGTTTCTGTTTATTCAAGTCTTCTGTATCTCTCCCCAAAATCTTGAAGTTTTCTTCAAATGGGACATTTCCATTTCTCATTAAGATTGCTTCTAGAGGGGCGCCTGGGTGGCGCAGTCGGTTAAGCGTCCGACTTCAGCCAGGTCACGATCTCGCGGTCCGTGAGTTTGAGCCCCGCGTCAGGCTCTGGGCTGATGGCTCGGAGCCTGGAGCCTGTTTCCGATTCTGTGTCTCCCTCTCTCTCTGCCCCTCCCCCGTTGATGCTCTGTCTCTCTCTGTCCCAAAAATAAATAAAAACGTTGAAAAAAAAAAAATTTAAAAAAAAAAAAAAAGATTGCTTCTAGAAATGCTTTTTGTTACTTCTGTACATGTTTTCATTGGATTTTAAGTGGTCATTAACTAGATACAGGCTGGCCATTGATTTAGTACGTTTATGGTGCACAGAAGCACTGGGGGCCTCTGTGGTAGGGCCAGAAAGCACCTCCCCCAGCTTGTTTCACGGTGCAGACAAAGCAGCCCCACTGGCCCAATCAGCCAGTTTCCCGTCACCGATGTACAACGTGCTCACACCCACCACCTACCCAGTTTCACTTGTTCTCCACGGCTCTGCTCCCACTCGAAAGCTTTTCCTACTACTCCTATCAGCTACCCCCTTCTATATTCCCCAACACTGATAATAAACTCTAATACTCCTTGTATCAATATTAGGACATTCAAACATGAAATGACACTGAATGTTTTGTATTTGAGAAAAGATTAAGCAGACAACAAGTGAATTGACATAGTTTTTACCTTTTTCATGTTTGTTTATTTTGAAAGAAAGAATGATGGAGCGTGCTTGGGAGCTAGCAGGGGAGGGGCAGACAGCGGGGAAGAGAGAATCCCCAGCAGGCACCAAACTGTCAGTGTGGATGGGGCTCAATCCCACAAACTGTGGGATCATGACCTGAGCTAAAATAAAGAGTTGGACACTTAACCGATTGAGCGACCCTGGTGTCCCTGTAATTTTTACCTTTTTAAGAGATTATAAATTTGAAACAAATTTGGTAAAAATACACTATCTGTTTAATATAGTTATAAACTGGGGGCACTTGGGTGGGTCAGTTGGTTAAGTGATCGACTCTTAATTTGGGCTCAGGTCTAGATCTCACAGTTCATGAGTTCAAGCCCCGCACTGGGCTCTGTGCTGACAGCATGGAGCCTGCTTGGGATTCTCTCTTTCCCCCTCTCTGCCCTTCCACTGCTCCTTCTCTCTCTCTCCTCTCTCTCTCTCCTCTCTCTCTCTCTCACGTGCGCACGCAAAATAAATAAATAAACATTTAAAAAAATAAAAAATAAAAGGATGATAAACTAAAAGTGGCTCAAATATTTCAGTAGGGGTTCAGGTAAGTAAGTTATGTGGAACTACTTTTAATGGCTATGCAGTCTAATAAATTGAACACAATCTACACTGACATAGAAAAATGTTCACAACACTGTTAAGGAAAAAACGCAAGAAAGGGGCAAAAAAGACTAACTAACACCAGTATAGAAAAATTCTTTTTGTTTAATAGGAAAAATATCTGGAAAAATATACAAGACTGTAATAGGGGCTATTACTCCTGGCCAGGAGTATTATCTGTGAACTTTATTCTCTTCTTTATTCTGTTTAATGAGCAAGTACATCTTTCGTTGTTAAAGATTTTATGTTTAAGTAATCTCTACACCCAACACGGGGCTCATATTCACAACACCGAGATCAGGAGTCACAGGCTCCACCACCGGCCAGGCACCCCAAGCACTTACTACTTTCATAGTCAGATTTTAAAATAATTAGTGAACGTCAAAAACATATCTCGCTGATAGCATCCCATTATAAGAAGAGTATATAATCACTATCAAATGCATTTGTAGAAACATACCAAATGCCAGCTGTGAAAAACAAAACTCATCTTCTCATCGAAATGAAAAATTGTGAGTAGGCAGGAACTCAAGAGGAAAGTAACACAACGCATTGATTGAGCAGTTGTCACTGCAAAATTTTTGCACTTTAAGGTATATCCTGGGACTTACAGAAAGAAGAGTACTGAATCCTGGAACCATCCTGTCAAAAAGGTCCTTAAGGATTATCTAGCCAGAACTCCCATTAAACAAATAAGAAAAACGAGAAAAAACAAAAACAAAAAAAGAGGTTAGGTGAGTTCTCTAAGATCTCAAAGTTAACTAATGACAAAGTCCAAAAGTATTTATAATTCAAAACCTATGCTTTTTGATTCCTTTCTCAATTCTGGAGTCAAGATACGCTGCAGTCTGTCACTTCTATGTAGAGTATAAAAGGCAAATGTTCGTTTACCAGGGTTTTCTTATCATCTAACTAAAAAGTGAACAAGAATGTGTACAATACTATGAAATGAAGATTTACTCTCTTGGTTCAGTAGAGCTTCTGTGCTCTAACGGAAAGCTTTGACAAACAGCCATACATTAGATTGTGGCAAGCAGGAGCTAGCAAAGTCTAGTATTTACACACTTTGAAGTCAGGAAGAAAAAACTACTACTGAATTTAAAATTGCAACTGGGCTGCGGGCTTTTCCTACCTGAGTTCTAGAAGCTCACCTAACCCACCACCCTCCCCTTCCTCTGGTGTATTCACTTTCTTTTAGACTGGGTCTTAAGGGACCTCTTTTTAAGTCAATTTTAAACCTTGTATGTCTTAAGACTTACAGAGTAAGTTTTTCATATACAATCCGTAATTAACCACTGTCGATTTCACTGATACTCTGCCCACCAGAGGGAGCCCATGTAGATTTCCACGTAATAAGAAACCTCAAACATCAAGTTTGTATGAATTCTAGAATATTATTCATGTATCAATATTGTAAACTCACTTAATAATATTGTATTTCTATCCTCCCCAAAAGATAAAAGATAAATGAGGTCAGGCATGTAAAGTTCTTAACAGAGTTCCTAACCTAAAGCAGAAGCCCCAAAAGGATTGATTTTCCAAAATTTGTATCCTCCTGAGTACTAGCTACAGTAGTCAAAATAAATTAGCAAATTAACTTTTTACACAAGTTGATGTGAGCTTGGTTGATATCTGTGCTGATACACGGTTCCACCCTCAATATATTGACAAATGTAGTTCTCAAGCCTATAGAAGACAGCCAGAACCTGGAAAGGAGAATTCATTAAAAACGTCATCCTCATTTGGGTGGCTCAGTCGGTTGAACGTCCAACTTCAGCTCGGGTCATGATCTCGTAGTTCGCAAGTTCAAGCCCGGCATCGGGCTCCTTGCTATCTCCCTGTCAGTGTAGATCCTGCTTCAGATCCTCTGTCCCCTTCTCTCTCTGCCCCTTTCCCACCTGCACTCTCTCTCTCTCAAAAAATAAATAAAACATTTTTTAAAAAGTCATCCTCGGGGGACCCGTTTCAGCAGTCCTGTCCTTATAGGTACACTAAACTATTGGTGACCTGCCAACTAGAAACTGAGGAAAGAGGGAACCCATTCTAGAGTTTTCTTGGGATGAAGGAGAAAAGCAACCGACTATCCCTGAGAACCACGCTTCTGTAATATGTGATACAATCATCACCATCAAGATGAATTTCTTCAAAGAACGAAGAAGGCACAACTGGGGGGGAAAAGAACTCTGCATAAGAACTTGTCATCGAAAGGAGCGCAACCAAGTCTCGGCTCCCACCTGCAGCCCGTGAGGCTGGCCCGCCTCTTCCACTTCTCACCACGACAGGGCCCAGCCCAGCGTTTGCTGGGTCTGAGGTCGACTGCACACTTCAGTACAGCTGACCGACCATAAGTACCGGGCGCCTAGTTTGCAGACTCAGCAATCTGCAAGATCGAAACATGACGAAGCGGGAGGACCCCGCTGGGTTCCAGCTACGCTCTCCAACCCAGATTTACCAGAAAGCACTGCCATTGAGGACCTATCTACCACTTGCTGTTTCTTTTTTTTTTTTTTTTTTTTTTTTTTTTTTTTAACATTTATTTATTTGTGAGATAGAGACAGAGCATGAACGGGGGAGGGTCAGAGAGAGAGGGAGGCACAGAATCGGAAGCAGGCTCCAGGCTCTGAGCCATCAGCCCAGAGCCCGACGCGGGGCTCGAACCCGCAGACCGCGAGATCGTGACCTGAGCCGAAGTCGGACGCTTAACCGACTGAGCCACCCAGGCGCCCCACCACTTGCTGTTTCAACAAAACTCCCAAGTCCATTAGGCTCCTTGGATGTAGTCTCTCTTGTTTAGAACTGAATGACTGGCATTCCACTCTTTTTTTTTTATTTTTTATTTATTTTTTTTTTTAATTTTTTTTTTTCAACGTTTTTTATTTATTTTTGGGACAGAGAGAGACAGAGCATGAACGGGGGAGGGGCAGAGAGAGAGGGAGACGCAGAATTGGAAACAGGCTCCAGGCTCCGAGCCATCAGCCCAGAGCCCGACGCGGGGCTCGAACTCACGGACCGCGAGATCGTGACCTGGCTGAAGTCGGACGCTTAACCGACTGCGCCACCCAGGCGCCCCTCCACTCTTTGAAAACAACACGAAATTACTGTGATGTCTGTTAACTTTTCAGACATTATTCGACTTCTTCCTCTTTCTAACCCCACTCCTTACCACCTCCTACACATCTACTTTATGCATCCACGTCCGTCCATCCTACTGCCACTGGCTTCCCCACTTTCTCCTGACGTCCTGCAACCTAATTAGCCCTTCTAGGTCAGTCCTGTTACATTCCAAACCCATCCTCAATATGGCCGGGTATTTTAAAACACAAATATGATCACATCAGGCCCCTGCTTGCGTAGCTCAGAGCATGAAGTTCAAACTGTGCAATACTGCTGACAGTGCTCTCACCCAAGAGGGGCCACCTTCTCCTTAAAGGGCCAGAGAGAAGACGTGGTGGGCTTTGCAGGCCTCTATACACTACAACCCTGCCACTCTAGCCCCAAAGCATCCATGGCCTCCATGTACACAATGCAGGTGGTCACACTGCAATAAAAGCTCATTTGCCAAAACAGGCGGCAAGAGGGGGCGGGGTGTGCCCGGGGGGCTCAGTCGGGCAAGCCTCGTACTCCTGGTTTCCACTCAGGTCGTGATCTCATGGCTCATGACATCCAGCCCCACATCTGGCCTCGGGCTGACAGTGTGGAGCCTGCTCAGGATTCTCTCTCTCCCTCTCTCTCTGCTCCTCCCCCATGTGCCCGTGCTCCCTCTCGCTCTCTCACAATAAACACATGAACTTCATTTAAAAAACTGGCAGCAGGCCAGATGCGGCCCGTGGGCCAAACCGGCCCCCCGGCTCTATCCAGTCCAGTGAAGCGTCATCTCCTGCCACCCTGACCCTCACCCAGGGCTCTTCCAGGGAAGGGCCCCTCCACCGCAGTCTTGTCTCTGCTGTTGTGCCTCTGCGCCTCTGCTCACACTCTTCCCTCTGCCTGGAACGTGATTTATCACCCTTCCTTTGTCTGGCGGAACAGGTCTTGTCCTTCAAGATCCAGGCTGGTCTTCCGCTAACTGCCCCTCAAGGAGATTTAGTTTTCCTTCATCTGTATTTCTGAAGGCCTGAGACACGGGTCCCAGAGCTTTTTGTGTCCTCACAATTCCTCACACATACTAGATGTTCAATGTTGAGGGAGGACGAGGGAGTAGATGAATTATTGAATAAAGGGGATTCCAAAAGCTGCAGTCGTCATAAGTTCTGGGAAAAACTCAGAGGTGCAACCCACGGGGGCTCTCAATACCACAGGTCTCCAGCACAGAGCTCGGCTTACAGCACACACTCGGTTAACACGATCCATAAAAACACAGTATCCTGAAGCTAGAAGAGGCCTTGCAGAACACCAATGCGGTGGTTTTAACCAGTGTGTCTCTGGGTCTTAGGCTTGCTCCCCAAGGGGCTCCTCAAGGAGAAGAGAAAAGGGTGGGAGAGTGACAGGCTGGCTAATAAACCATTCTCTTCCTAGTCCCTGACTCCAGCCTCAGCCCAAGCTGTTCCTTATTTCATCCGCAAAAAGGTTTCTGTACTAAAAAAGAAAAAAATCTAGAGGATTCTGAAATCGCATGTTCTGTTTACAGTATCCATTCTAAACCTGTACTGTTTCCTGATATATTCCTGTCCTGTTTCGCCATATCTCCAGTATCTCTGGTTCCCAATGACCCCGGTACCTGTTGCCTGACACTGCTTCTTAGAAGAATGTTCCCTTGACTGAAATCCCCAGTTTAGGAAGTATTACACGCAATCCTTGGAATAATGTCTATTTCCAGCTATTCTGGATAATAATCCAGGTGGTCCCTCCCAGCTCAAGGTCTGGGTCCCTACACTGGCACACAAGGTCAACTGTGTGATTTCAAAGGACTCAGGGAGGACCTGGGGAATCAATGCTGAGCAAGTTACAGGTGTGACTCATACCTGAGCTGTTGTACTATGTACGTGTCTGCTTCTCCACTAGACTATAAACTTCTTGAGATAGGAACTGAATCGTAGTCATAATAAAAGAAACTATTTGATGTCTACTCCAGATACTGCAGTAAGTGTGAATATATATTGTGTAATATGAAGGGATCATATTCGGATCACACATTTCTAGAACTGGAATGTGCACAGAGATCAACCAGCTCCAAAACTGAAAGCAAAGCGACACAGTAGATTAACACTTCTGCATTCATTCAAGAAATCTTTATTGAGTACCAGTGTTCCTGTACTGTCTAGAACCACGGATTCAGGGGTAGACTACACAAAGTCCTTGTTCTCAGGAGGCTTATATTCCAGTGGACGCACAATAAATGGATACAACACATTAGATAACAAAAAGAATAAAGCACAGTGAGGGACAGGAGAAGGAAGCTACTTTATACAGGGCAGTCAAGGAAGGTCTCACCGAGGCAACATTTGAACAGAGACCTGAAGATCAAACCACACAGCACCAGGGGAAAAGTGTTCCGCACGGAGGGAACGACCAACACAAAGGCCCTAAGGTAGCAACCCATCAGTTCAAGTGAGAAAAGCGAAGGGGTCAGGGGAGCTGGAGCACGGTGAGCAAGAGGAAGGGGGGAGGAGGAAGAGGTGAGGTCAGAGAGGGAGCAGGGACCAGAGCAGCCGGCTCCGGGCCACTATAAGAACTTTGGCTTTCAGCCAGAAACTCAAGATAATCAGTTCCTTAAAAACTCTAAATGAAGACAAGACGTGCGGCTTCCACAAAAGCAATACGTAATCAACAAAGAAAACTTCATCTGCGTGCCTTATCTGAAAACAGAATTTCCAGAGCTCAGGGTCGCTATTACTTATATGGAATCACAACATCTTTGCTTTACAAGAAATCGCACTCATGTAGTCTGAGCTCTCAGTGTAACCAGTGGAAACTGAGGCCCAGAAAGAGCCTGCGGCCTACCTGCTTGTACTACAGACCTGGTAGTAAACAGCACAGGTTTTCTGATGGTCTGGTCCGTGCTTCCCACTGGCTGGGATGTAGTGTGGGAAACAGCGTCACACGAGGGTCAAAGGACCTGGCTTCTGCCTCTGGCTCAGTCCTATGACTCAGCTACCATCACTCTGAGCAAGTCATGGCACTTGCCTGGGCATCACTTCTCTCACCGACAAAATGAGAAGCCCGAATAACGTGAACCCAAGATCCTTTTAAGTACTTAACGACAAAGTCCATGGTTCTCCTTTAAGCATACAGATTCTGTTTTTACTCTGTATCAGGCAGGAGGCCAAGCAGATTTCAAGTTGAATGTCAGGCCTAACAACTGGCTGCCTCGGCCACAGTGCTGCAAAGGATTCTGAGCCCTAAGATCTACTAGGAAATTAGCACTGGCCTCCACGGTCACAGGGAGAAAGAGAGAGGAACGGATGCCTGCTTGCCACACATGTGCCATTGCTGATAAAAGAGTGCCACCTTAACCAGCAATGCTGCTGTCTCCACCACCGATGCTCTTAGTACCTGCACAGGATTTTCACGGATTCCTCTGTGAACTTTTCTGGTTCCCTTTTGTGAGAAAGAAAGGCAAGTACAGGAAAGCTAAATGGTTTGGGGAATATAGCTTAGAGCCACTGATGAAAACATCTGAATGGCCTACATGGGGTGAAGGCGGGGGGCAAAGGGCGAACTAATGATCAGTATGGTTCCCTATGATACATAGTCTCAGAAGATGCCAGTAATTAGCCTATGAGTTCAGAAGGGTATGATCATACCCATATGATAGAAGTGAAAAATGAGACTCAGGTAAGAGGACTTGCCCAAGTCACCCAGTTCTACGTAGCAGAACCCAGATCTGAAGCTACATCTTCTGAATCCAAGCCCCAGAGCTCTGTCCACTCCCAAGGTCCCCCACACTCGCCTCACAATCTACATGAGTTAGCAAGGTTCCCCCCGCAAAGTGGCACACTCATCATTATTGAGAGTTTTTCTGCTACAACAAGTACCACATCCCGAGATAGGAATGTTATCACTGTCTGTAATTTAATGGGTAGACAGGCATTGAGTATACATGAATTCAACAAAATTGAGCATAAAACTTAAATACTTAAAGGAATGATGACGAAACCAGCCTATGGGGTAAATTAAAAACCTAGTTTCAATACAGTTTTACTGATCTTGATAATACCTCTAGGACAATTCAGAAAGATGGAAAACTGACATCAGGAATGAGAAGAACTAGAATTGGCCGGCAACGTGCATCTTAGAAACGATCACGAGTGCTTCGAGGAAGGCATTCAATGAGAGATGTTACTATCACCTGCTACTGTTACTTAGGTGTGACGACCAGAGCTAACCCCGAACCAGAGTACGCGCTCCTGGTATTGACCAGACTTTGACGTATAAACAATCCAGGACAAACAAAACAACAGCCGGCCTTCTGACACATCTGATTGTGGCAGGAGTACAGGACACCCCCTCGCCTGCTCTATACTAAATTTGGGGGGAAGAGGGTGTAGGGGGAATGGTTGCAAGAACAGGAGGTAATACACCAAGCAACTACAACATAAAATCAAAATTCCTCAAAAGAATGCAAAAAAAAAAAAAAAAAAAAAAGCATGTTTTCCCTACATCAGGAAGGGCAGGAGTCCTGAACAATGCAGCCTATGTCCCCACTTAACTGACTCTCCAAGCCTTAACACCTACTCACATCTTCAAATCTCAGAAATGGAACTTCCAATGGCATGCAACCAAACCCTCTCGAACATCTCTGACAAGCAGTCATCCCTCTGTTTAATTACCTCCAGTGACAGGAAATTCAGCAGCCCGGGGTCCTGTTACTGTCCCTGAGGCTCATTAATTCAAAAGCCTAAAGCACATTCCTATCCCTCGGGGAAAAGGCCTAAGGCCTAACCTCAATAAGGGTTCCATCCTAACTGTGCATCTTGTCCCCACCACCTGCGTATCTCCTACTCCTGAACACGATCCAAAATCAGCACGGTGTTAATAAATCAGTGATTTCAGAGTTAGAAAGGACCCGCCCAAAACCCAAAACGGTGACCTTCACAGATAACAACTCCACATGAGGAACCTCAGGAAGAGCCTGGACCAAACTGGGGGGAGGCAGAGGGAGAATGTCCTAGTGTCCTTTCCTCTCATTTCAACCTGAGAAGCCCCTCTTCTGATCTGCTATAAATAGGGGATCAATGCAGTTTAAAAGTCTTCTGCTGTTTGAAGGGGAAAAAAAGGGGAACATTTACAGGTAAATAAACTAAAGCCATAAAATTTGCTTCATAACCTCGTCCAGCTAATAGTTGCAGCGTTAAGACAACCACCTGGTCTCTTGGCTCCTTCTCTAGTACTCTCTACCACATAACATCTGTCTGCCTGCAGAGCAAAGTTCCCACATTCCAGCCACACTCAAATGCTTATCAAAACAATTCAATAGCATTGCAAAGTGGCATATTCCTCATTCATTGGAGGTCAGACAGTATGAGAAGTTCCTCCAAAAAAAGTCTGAAACGTCATTACCGTCTAACTTGTATGTGATTTAATACGTAGACGCGCACTGAGTACACATAAACGGAGCATAATAGTTCCCTATTTCCACACCTTTGTGCATCTCGTCTCTCGAGATGCCATTCTCCACCTTCTGACACTGGAACCATCTACTCCTCTTTCGAGATTTGTTTCAGGCATCATCAACTCTCCAAAGCCTTTCTTTGCCCTCAGGGAGAACTGACCACATCCTCCTCTGTACCCTGCACAGTATCTATGAGGCTGTAGGATACTTGTTTTGTGACCGTCTCCTCCACCATTCCTTTCAAATTGTGTTACTGTAACAAAGCAGGTGCCTAATAGATGTTTACTGATGGACTACCTGTATTCACCTGGCCCAATCCCGCTTCTGACCCTTGATTAAGCTGCCACACATTCATTCATGCATATAGAGATTCATTTAAAACTATGTGAGTGTCTACAAAGGACCAGGCATCGATCTGATCGGACTTCATGGCAAAGACAAGTGGATTCACCGTGAAATTCATGAAGTTTAACTTTCAGGACCCCTCACTTGCCCCTTCCAAAGCTCTGAACCTCTTCTTGTGCTTCGGTATTTTTATTTCTTAAAGGGGACAGACAGAATCATATAAGCTTCAAGCTCCACGTACACCAGATCCACCTTTGGTGCCTACGATACAACAGTGAACAGGGCAAAATATTCTCTCTCCACTTAGAGAGTTTCCTGTTCAGTGTGGAAGACAAGACAACCATTTGTCCACTCATTCATTTATTCAAAAACCATTTACTCAACAGTGCTAGGAGTCCGGCACTGGAGATTCTGAGGTCACTGCTCCCGCCCTCAAGAAGTTTTCCGCTCTCCTGAAGGACAGCCTGCTGTGTCCAGGAAAGAGAAAGGAGTTTAGAGGACTGTAACAGAGTGTTTGTGAAAGATTATCCTAAACCTAAACAGTATCCTATCCTAAACAGTATCAAGACTGGTCCCTACTGATCCCTAGCTTGGGCCCTTAACCGGTAGCGGCAGGCAAGACGAAGAGAGAGGTCAATGTGATCTTTGATCCCACTGAGCCGGGAAGGGGAAGAGGAGGGGGAAGGGGAAGGGGAAGGGGAAGGAGAGAGGGACGAGACGAGCAAACTGAAGAGGCGAATACACTGTGGTCGGTGCTGCGACAGAAAAGCAAAGGCCTGTGGGGAAGCGTCTCCGGAGTCCAAGTCCGCAGAGACGGCGGGCTCAATACCTCGCAAGGCAGCCCGAGAACTCTGCGGACAAGAGATTTTCGAATTCCCCAACATGCCTTCCCATCCCTCGAAACGAGGCTGTTCCTTTCCCAAGACAGCTGTCGGCTCTCCGGTCCCCCACTCCAGACCACTTTCTCCAGGCTACTCCTTCACACAGCGACTACCGGCCAGGGGCCGGTTTGGGGTCTGGGGTCCACGTCGCGGGTCCGCCCCCCTCGCCAGCCCGCCGTTTCCATAGCAACCAGCTCACCACTTCCCGCGCCCGGCTGGAGAAGTCGCTCTTGGGCCGGGGGCTCCGGCGGAACAGCTCGTCGCGGCTGCCGTCAGCCCCGCCGCCCACCGCCACTCCCAGGGCTTTGTTGCGCGTCTTCACGGTCTTGACGCTGGCCCGGAACAGCAGCGTGATATCCACCGCCATGGCGACCCACACCCCCGACCCCCTTCCCGGCCGGCCCACGTCAGCAGTTTGCGACGGCGGCGTGCGCCCTCCCGGCCGCCGGGGGACTCGTCCGGCTCCGCACGCCTCCCCCCGCCACGCCCGGCGCCAGCGCGACGCGAGAAGAAAGGTTCCGGCCTCCGCGGGGTGACCGCGGCGAGAGGAGAAAGGTTCCGGGCTCTGCCCGCGCGCGACCGCGGCGGCCTGGATCCTGCGGCGCGCGCCCCCGCGCCCTCTTCGCCTCCCTGCAAAGCTCGAAGGGCTTGGCCGCAGGGAGAGGTCCCGCTTGGGGCAGAAGGGCCGAGGGAGCGAGAGGATCGAGAAGCCAGAAGACTGGCTCCCCTCTCTGGGCTCTTCCACTGACTGGGCCGGCCGCGCGCGCGCGCGGGGGGGGGAGGGGGGCTGGGTCTGGGGCGCCCTGGAGGCAACCCAGCCTGACCCTTGACCTCAAGGACTCACCTTGCGGGGGACAGAAGCACGTGCATGGTGACTTCCCGGATGCAATGAGTGCTAGGGTAGAGCAGGTGTGCAAGGCATAGAGCCAGAGGCCAAAGGCCTTTATTTCAGCCTGCAGCCTCCTGATCCGTAAAATTACATGGCAGCACCTTGCTCAGTGTTACTGTGACCATCGAAGGAGGTAACACGTGTAAAGTGGCTTGGCTAGGATTCGCCAATAAAAGTTATCAATGCTGTTAATGCTGTTTTCATTCTTGTTATTATTTATGGTAGGGAAGAGGAGAGGAGGTGTCATTCAGAGCAGGTCGATTTTGAAGGACGGGAAGGAACTTTATCAGATAGAGACCAGGGTGGAAGTGTCCCCAGTTGCTGTGCATCCTTGACGCACGGTTTTTAAATACCCTCTTAAATCATAGTTTTTTTTTTTTTTTAATTTGAATGTTTATTTTTGAGAGAGAGCGTGAGTGGGGGAGGGACAGAGAGAGAGGGAGACACAGAAACCCAGGCAGGCTCCATCCAGGCTCTGAGCTATCAGCACAGAGGCGGCGGGGGGGGGGGGGGGGGGGTCTCAAACCCACTAACGGTGAGATCACAACCTGAGCTGAAGTCTGGTGCTTAACCCACTGAGCCACCCAGGTGCCCCCATAGTAATTTAATTTAAATGCAAGTTAACCAATGAGTTCATCCTACATCCAGGCTCAAGGTTGAGATTTCATTCACTAGCTCATTGCTTTGTTCGTTTGTTTACTTTCTGAAGACGATGCCCCACTAGAATGCGTGAAAACAGTGGTTGACACAGCAGGGTCAGCAAGGTAGAAATTAGCTTTGGGACACCAAGCTGCTCTTTCCACTATCCTTCCCTCACACGTGGCCCACGGTTGGGTTTTCCAGAAGCGGTGGGACTTGTCACATGGCGAAAACGAACGCTCAACAGCTGCCTCCTATTAAGCCAGACTTTCAAGAGGCTTGCAAAAAACAAAACCGTGCCGTTCCCACTCAAGTTTTTTGTTTCTGAAACGTATTCTTTCGCAAAAGGATCTCATTTATGCTAATATGGAATGGATTTGTTTTTGTTTCAAAGAATGGTATAGGTTTTTGTTTTAATTTCTAATGTGGTAAATACCGATAAAGCCCATGGAAACAAAGTTTATTTAGGGTTCGCAATAATGTTTAAGTGTGGAAAGGCTTTCTGAGACCAAAAGTTTGTTTCAAATAAGTTTGTGAGAAATCGATGTCATGTGTACCTGAAAGGAGGAGGGAAAATGTTATTTAAAACCCCAACTGTAGCCATTTCAGCCTTCCTGTATGAGGAAAATAAATTTCCATAGAGCTTTCTTACACCCACGTAGTAGGAGAAAATGAGAACTTACTAAATCTCTGCCAATGATTCTGTATCGCATAAATGGCCCTTTGTTTTATGGAGACATTAATGAATCTTTGGCTATGCAAAGGCAAGCCTGGGGCAGAGTAGAAGGAAAGAGAATTAAATCGCTCTGCATAATAAAGTGAACGGGATTGAATTAAGGGAAAGCTGGGGAAGCCAGAATCCTAGGGGGAGGCCTGGAAAGGAAAAAGTGGTTCCTTGGGAGGGATTTTCCAGTGGGAGGGGCTGGGCTACATCAAACCTTCAGTGAGTAGTGCCTTGTATGAGTAGTAAGTTGGGGACAGTTGGCTTTTGTGGGGGCAGGGAAGGTGGGGACAAAGGTCTAAGTTTTCTGTCTGCAGATTGCGGAGATGACACCCAAATGAGCTCAAAACATCAGGCACTGAAACCACAAGTGACTACAAGTGCATAAAATTCATAGAGAAGTCACAGTGATCTTGAGGCTGTTGGGCTTATGGGATAATGAGATTTCACGACGTGTTTTCGTTTTGGGGTGGGGGGGCTTTTTTGCTCTTTTAACCTCAAAGAGCAAGGTGACTTCAGGTTGACAATAACGAGAAGCTGAGAGGCAAGCTGAGAGGGAAAAAAGGAAGAACAGAATGTCATGGGAATAAACCACAAGTTGTCCAGTTTGATGTAGTATGTACATTATGTCTCATAAGCAGTAATGGTTCATTCATTAGTGCTTTTTCTTTTTTTAAAATATTTTTTTAACATTTATTCATTTTTGAGAGTGAGAGAGACAGAGCATGAGGGGGGAGGGGCAGAGACAGAGGAAGACACAGAATCCGAAGCAGGCTCCAGGCTCAGAGCTGTCAGCACAGAGCCCGATGTGGGGCTCGAACTCACTGACTGTGAGATCATGGCCTGAGCCAAAGTCAGACGCTCAACCGACTGAGCCACCCAGACGACCCAAGGCACTTTTTTCTTAAAAAACAACAACAAACAGTGAGACATATTGGAATCCTTGAATGCAGCTTCCTATAACAGCACCCTCCACGCAATCAGATAGATGTAGACAATCTTAGAATCATCTGGGGACTCATAGAAGTCATTAAGTGCAGCCTCCATCAAGTGCGGGGGATATTGCACATCCAGATGCCCACCCCATGATAGACGTGCTGTGTGTGAGAAAATAGACTTCTGTTGTTAGCCACTGGGATTTTGTCATTGTGACATCCTCTAGAGAGGTTAGTTTTAAAGCCCCACTACCTGAGGAAAGATGATAAGTAGGCATTTGTCGTATGGAGTGTGAATTCTTGCAGGGTACTATGGGGAGACCAGAGTTTTCTGGGTTCATCGGATCATGGACTTGCCACAATCATACAGTAACTGAAGACCCTCTGTGGAAGTTTGTTTTATGGTTCACTCATATTCATGGCCCCTCCCTAGGGGAGGATTACAGCTCCTTGACCTATTTATTGATGACTATCTTGGCCAGGTGATTCCATTTTGCCATTTCAAGTGACATGTGTTACAAATTTAGAAGATAACGCGTGGTTCACCGTGCTCTCTTTCCCCTCTGCCATCATGACCCATAACGTTTCAATGTTTCATCAGCCTAGGTCCCTGGGTAAAGATGGCCCTGGGGCACAGCCAGCCAAGGAAGTGTGCTGGCTTTGAGAAGTCAACTTTTGTTCTTATTGTCGATGGAGATTTGTGGTTTGTTGTTAATACAGAATAATTAGCCTATCCTGATCGATACAACCCGTATCCAGACTCTGCCCAAACAAGTCTGTTGGATGCATTTTACAAAGTTATCTCCCAGTGGGTAAAAGGTGGAGAGAAAGGACTTCTAGATTACACCTAGATCTAATCAATAGCGTTAGAGTAACGGAAACCCTGGAGGACTCACCATGCCACGGTAGAATTCACACTGAAGAGAGCATTTGGAGAGCTTCAAATTAGGAAGTGGACTTTATTTTATTTATTTATTTATTTTTAATGTTTATTCATTTTTGAGAGACAGAAAGCGGGGAGGGGGGGGAGGCAGAGAAAGAGGGAGACACAGAATCAGAAGCAGGCTCCAGGTTCTGAGCTGTCAGCATAGAGCCCGATGCGGGGCTTAAACCCACAAACCGAGAGATCAGGACCTGAGCGGAAGTCGGACACTTAACCGCCTGAGCCACCCAGGTGCCCCAGAAGTGTACTTTAAAAGAAAGTCATTATTCATTGGAAAAAGTTTTTTTCTCATGGGTTCTAGAAAGGACCATGACTCTAGGGATGGGAAGTTCAAAGAATAAACTTTTGTTCTCAAGAAAGAACCTAGCTGGGGCACCTGGGTGGCTCAGTCGGTTAAGCATCTGACTTCGAGTCAGGTCATGATCTCACAGCTCGTGGGTTTGAGCCCCACGTGGGGTTCTGTGCTGACAGCTCAGAGCCTGGGGCCTGCTTCGGATTCTGCGTCTCCCTCTCTCTCTCTCTCTGCCCCTCTCCCACTCATGCTCTGTCTCTCTCCAAAATAAACATCAAAAAAAGAGAGAGAGAAGAACCTAGCTAATAAATCAGGGTGATGGAGAAGTTGGAAGCCTCGCACGGTATCGATGGGGATGTAAATTGGTGAAACCACTATGGAAAACAGTATGGAGGGTCCCCAAAAAATTAAAAATAATTTTTTAATTATTTGCAAATAATGCAAGAACAGGGATTAACCTAGAGGACATGGTGTGATGTGAAGTAAGCCATTTGCAGAAAGACAAATACCGCATGATTCCACTTGTATGAGGAATCGAAACCAGTTAAAAAGAAGGGAAGAGTAGAAAAATGGTTGCCATGGACAGCGGTGGGGGGGGCGCGCGGGGGGAGGGGACGGAATGGGGAATTGCTGATTGATGGATATAAAGTTTCAGTCAAGCAAGATGAATAAATTCTGGGGATCGGCTGTACGACATCGTGCCTAAGGTGAACACTGCTGTGCTTACACTTAAGAATCTGTTAAGTGAGTACCTCTCATGTTAAGCGTCCTTACCACAATAAAAGGAAAATTAATTTCAACAACAACAACAATGAAAAAGGAGGATTTCTCCCAGGAGCTCTCTGTCACGAGCGTGCTGTGAAGGCACACCCACCAGCTGGGTCTTCCCACAATGCAGCCTTTATTCAATCATAAAGCAAGGCCAACATAATCAATAAAGCAGCTTCGGGATTCCAAACTCGGTGGCGTTTCACCGCGTGTAAACTCCGCTTCTTACGCGTCACATGACACCCAAGATAGAACGGGAGGTAGGTAGGAAGTTCACGAACCAAACTCCAAGCCAGTCTGTGAGCGTGCGGTTGAACGAGGCCTCCGTCTGGTCCGGGGTCAGCTGTCTGCATTTATTGCTTATTATGTTCCAGCAGCCGAGGATCTCTGTTCTTTTCAGAGATCAATCAGGCAGAGGCTTCAGGGGCAGCTGCCTGTTTGAAGTGGTCAGACATGGAGGGGTCAGTGTCTGAGGAGTCTGACAGTTCGCTGCCGAAATCCTCTCTTTTTATTTTTTTTTATTTTTTAATTTTTTTTTCAACGTTTTTTATTTATTTTTGGGACAGAGAGAGACAGAGCATGAACGGGGGAGGGGCAGAGAGAGAGGGAGACACAGAATCGGAAACAGGCTCCAGGCTCCGAGCCATCGGCCCAGAGCCCGATGCGGGGCTCGAACTCACGGACCGCGAGATCGTGACCTGGCTGAAGTCGGACGCTTAACCGACTGCGCCACCCAGGCGCCCCTAAATCCTCTCTTTTTAAAGGGGTTTGATCAGTCTTGGGCCTCTGCAGACTTCCTCTGCTTCTGCTGGTTATCAGTTCTGAGCGTGTCATCAGCCGGTGTCCGTCTCGGCGTCATCTGGAAACCGCAATGCCCTTAGCCGCTGTGTCATTGCTTGACACAGGCCCCTGCTTGACATGAGGGACTCCACCTTGCTCTCTACACTCTCCCAGGAGAGAAAAAAGAGCGAGGGCAGGCAGGAGGCAAACACCGAACGCTGCTGTGGTCCAGCCCTTCTAGCGGCAGCCTCTGTCCCCCCTCCCCCAACCAGAGTGTATAAAAAAAGAGGGACCACATTCCTCATTCTTACCCAATTAATTACTGGCTTGGGTTCTGAGCCCCTCGCCCTGACCCACTGGCCTATTTCCTCCTAGTTTCTATCATCTCCCCCCGCCCCCGCCGCGATGAGCTAAATGTTGGCCCCCAAAAGACAAGTCCACATCCTGATTTCCAGAACCCCTGATTGATCACATTATCTGGAAAAAGAATCTTTGCGGATGTAATCAAGGATCTTGAGATGGGGGGAATCATCCTAAATTATCCAGGCCAGCCCTAAATCTAATGGCAAGTTTCCTTATAAGAGACACACAGAAAAGAGGGAGTCATGGGAAGACGGAGGCAGAGATCTCTGTGTTTGGGGGGTAGTGAGATCCATGGGTTACCTGACTAGATCTCACTTTGTGGTCCTTCCCACCATCAGCAAGCATCTTGGGAAAGACCCCTCCCCTTCTGACCTCCCCAGGAGGCTCTCCTAGTTTCCTGCTACAGGAATACTCCGTGCAGCTGGCAGTGAGGGCCGAACGTGATGTGCGTCGAGTCTGACGTTGGAAGCAGTAAGCTTCCCGAGACCGAGTGAAGACTCCCCTGTCAGGATCCCTTTACTCTATTTCTTCAGGATGGTCCTCGGCTACCTAAAGATCGTTGAAGCTGAGAGTCACAGTCTGGGTGGGAATGGCGAGCCCGGACAGCAGGCAGAGACAGACGCCCCTCCACCGGAACCCCAGGAACCACACAGATGTGCACACAAATGAACAAAAGGCGTCGGAAGAGAGAATGGGAAGTTAGTGCTCTGTTAACCCTCATCAGTATCTGACCTGTAGCCCCCGGACGCCGTAAGGCCTGCCCCAGCCTCAACTACATCACACATTCATTGTGCGCCTCTCTGGACAGTGGTAACTGTGAATGTTTTAACACCTGAGGAATTTTTGTAGGGTGTGTGAGGGACCCTTATCAGATCTCTGAGTGATTAGAGCACAAGTAATCTGGGGCAAGTTACATCACCTCTCTGAGCCTTGTCTGAAAAATGGAGGAACGCGACACCCTATTACCCACTGCTGATTCTATGAGCAGGGATTTCCGCCTAAATCCCCTTTACACCTCCCCGTGGAGCCAGTATGAGTCATCCGGTTGTTGGGTAACAGCCACCAGTCTACAATGTTTCAGTTGTTTGGAGCTGATCTATCGATGTTTCTGAGCTGAGGACGTTGGCTCTTTCGCAAATGTCTGTGGGGCGCGGCGACTGGGTGAGGGGTCTGTTCTGCAAACTTGGGCCTCGTCTCAGAGGAGAGCTAGAGATTAGAATGCTACCAGACCTCTTTCCATCTCTCTCTGCCTCTCTCTCCCTCGGTCTAATTATCTCTGCAAACCATCTTTCTCTGCTTTTTAGTTCATGTGACCGAACGTGGGTCTCCCTCACCCCCAGCTGAGTTTATCTGCCGTGCTTCTAGTCACAGCTGTATCAATCCCAAACCCAGATTCTGAGCATGCAAACGAAAACGAGTCCAGCTTGGGACACACATCGACCACTGGTTCAATCATCTGAGACTCAGCACCCAGGGTCACGTGGTTCAGACATGGTTATCAGGACAGGCTCCACTGGTTGCAGACTTTGGGGGTATAATAGTTTCCTGCGGCTGCTGTAACAAATCATCCCAACCTCACTAGCTTAAAACAATGCAAATTTGCTGTGTTAACAGTTCTAGAGGTCAAAATTCCAAAACGGGTCTCACTGGACTAAAGCCAAGGTGTGGACAGGGCTGCGTTTCTTTTTGAAGGTCCCAGGGGATAGTCCAATTCTCTGCCTTCTCCAGCTTCTAGAAGCTGCCCACATTCCTTGGCTGGTGGCCCCTTCCTCCATCTTCAGAGCCAGCGATGGCTAGTGGGGTCTTTCTCATTCTGCCTCAGTCTGACAGTGATCCTCCTGCCTCCCTCGTCCAATTTAATTTTTTTTAATGCTTATTTATTTTTGAGAGAGAGACAGACAGAGTGAGAGTGGGGTTGGGGGGTGGTGAGCAGAAAGAGGGAGGGAGACACAGAATCCGAAACAGGCTCCAGGCTCTGAGCTGTCAGCACAGAGCCCAACGCAGGGCTCGAGCCCACGAACCGCAAGATCATGACCTGAGCCGAAGTCGGAGGCTTCACCGACTGAGCCATCCAGGTACCCCGTCCCTCATCCAATATAAGGACCCTCGTGATGACATCGGGCCCGCCCAGATAACCCAGGATGACATCTCTATCTGAAGGCCAGCCGATTAACAGCCTTAGCTCTATCTGCAAAGTCATTTCCCCTTGCCTTGGGAGGTAACACACATGATATACTCACGGATACCAGGGACTAGGGTCTGGACACCTCTGGGGGGGCCGTTATCCTGTCCCCTCCAGGGATGGGGGTAGCTCTGACAGAAAGGTGGGGGCGCTGTTGAACTGGGCAGATGCCCCTTGCTGTCTTCCTGGATGAACAGACACACCTGTTCTTTTCTATTTCCCAAACGATGTCTCTAGGCCTGCTCCTTAGAACACTCTCTGGTTCTACAGAAATAAAGGAAACATACCTGCCGCCCTTAAAGGACGGACTCTAGTAGCAACCCTTCAGATAGCCTCAGTACAGGCTAACTTTCCTCTGAAACCTAGCCCTTTCTAGCCCTCTGCCTAACCGGTTTCTGGGGACTCAACTTACAGCGGTGCAACCGACAGTTACCAGCACCGAAGTCCTCTTTTCCCTCACCCCCACCCCCAGGTTTGGAAATTGGTGCCACCTCTCCCCAGCCCTCACTTCACCCACCCCAGGAGTTTCATAAATCACCTCATAAAAACTCATTTACTGGCTTCCCCGACATAATGGCAAAACTAAACCGCTCGGTGCAGCCTCAGAAACCCCTTCTAGAAAACGTATGCGTCGTTTTACGGGCATGGCATCTTGGTGCCCAACCTGGATTTCTCCCGTCTTTGCTTTTCTGACAGTATCTTCTGTAATTAAGAAGACGGAATCCTCTACGTTTTATTGGGTTGGACAGCAAATCGCAGAATAAATGCTTTGCCCTGCACTTTAAAAGGATTTAATAGGAAAATATTTTTCCTACATCCTGTTTCAAGGGGAAAATGTGATTTTAGGGGGACATTTTATAGTTCACAACAGGATATTGAAGGGCATTTGGTTTTGCTTAGTTTATTATGACTGTGTTTCTCTAGCATGAAGTGGTGTTTTTGTGATTATTTAGATAAGTCTGATTGAGGTAGGTAGATAGCATAGAATTATGGGAATTTAGGACTGAAAAGGGCCTCAAATATCATCCAGGCCAACTCTCCTCATACTTCAGATGGGAAAGCAAGTGACTTGTCCAAGATCACACATTAAGCTGGTGGGTAAAGTGAGGTTAGAGTCTTTGTCTTCCAACTATCCCCTGGCCCCCAGACCGATTTTGTTGTGAGAGAGGGGATGGAGGTAGGAGAGTGGCATTTATACAAAGGCTCACATATGAATCTGTAAGTACTTTTGAATTTGATAACTGGGGTAATGAGTAAGTGTGGATTTGTGTATGTCTTATCCATCCATCCGTCCATCCATCCATCCATCCATCCAGTCATGCAGCCCTATTCCAAACACCTTTTGAGTGTCTACTCAGTAAGTGACACTGTGTTTGATGCTGAAAATACACAAACCCATCTGGGGTCCCTACCCTGGAACAGGTCAAAGCCTAACGGCACAGACGCATATTGACATAGAAAATTATAAGTAAACGTAGTAAGTCCAATAATGGCGTTTGCTGCTTTTATTTATTTCTTTTTATTATTTTGTTTGCTTGTTTGTTTGTTTTCAAGAGAGAAAGCACGAGCAGGGGAGAGGGGCAGAGGGAGAGAGAGACAATCTCAAGCAGGCTCCACACTCAGCATGGAGCCCAGTGAGGGCTTAATCCCATGACCCTGGGATCATGACCTGAGCCAAAATCAAAAGTCAGAAACTCAACCACCTCAGCCACCCAGGAGCCGCACGTGTTGTTTTTAAATGACATCGCCGGAGAATACAATGTTTTAAACTTTATGTATTATTAGCCTCCTCTCCGGGGACAAGAAAAGATCAGCAGGAAGTAGGCTGAGTCAGAGAGCCCCAGGTTCAAATCCCAGTCAGTTACTTATTAGCAGTGAGGTCTTTGGAAGATATTTCTGTAGCTATGAATTAAAGATAAAAATATCCATCCAACAGGGTTGTTGTAAGCGTTAAATGAGAAGATCTATATAAAATGCGTAACACAGCATGTGGCACAGAGCTACTGATGAAAATATAGCCCTTGCAGCAGTGAGGAGGTTGAGGTTGGTGATAGATTAAACTCCACAGCTGGTGGTGCTGGGATAGCCGTAGGTGCTAGAAAGTCCTCTTCAAATATTGGCAGGAGCCTTCTTTACTTTTGGGTCTCCGCCTCACCAGCGAAAGTGTGCTGTTCAAGAGCGAAAGCTGAGACAGTACCTTGGATCGATGTCGGAACTGAAGGAAGCCTTTAGAAACTAATTGGCTACCCTGGTTTGGGTCAGCCTCAGAGAATGTTTCTGGGAGCTGGAGTATTTATTCTGGAGGAGAGAAGAAGAGTCGGGGGGACGGTTGAAATAAAGTCCTCAAGTGTGTGAACCGGTGGATGGAAAGCAGCCGTTCTCTATTTCTGTTTTGGACAGAACGAGAGGAAATGAGCTTACATTGAAGCATGAAGGATTTAGGCTAAACTTGAAGAAGAATTTCCTGGATGTGGGTGTTACTGGACCTCGGAATGAGCCACTAAGGTGTTTAATATCAAGACAGTGTCTCTTCTGGGCCACAGATCTTGGCGGGTGGGAGCGTTGGCTACACGCTCAAGCTCTTTCCACACCGGAGAGCCCGGGACACTAACACCGCCCTCCAACACAAGGACGCGAGTCTCAGCCACCCCCAAACCGCTGTCCTAGACTTTGGTCTATCCTAAGAAACGATTGTGATGCTAGCTGGATGATTACCTCGGGCAATCTGCGGTCTGACATTCCACAAATACCACAATTGCTTGTGTAGGCTACTCCAGCGACCGAGCACCTCCCCTCTTCGAAATTTATTAAGAAATTCTCTGTACGGCTTCTTTCACCAAAAGTGCATTTAATAAAGCTTGGAATTTCCTCACGACGCATTTCTTCTCGTTGATATATTTTTAGGTCTCCACTATTCCTTGCCTGCACCTCTCTTTGCTTCGTGGGCATAAGGCAGGCCAGCGTAGCGGGATTCCAAAAGTTATCAATAATCAGGAATTGGCCGCCCTCCTGGAACCCTACCCGACCCTCCCAAGAAAGCCAAGTTTCTCGTGGTTAATTTAGGAATCCTTTAAGCCAGTCACTGGTTTTAATAATTGTTCATTAAAAGGGCAGGCAATTTATAGCTCGAAGTTCAAACTTGAACATGAAAGTCTCATTGTAAGCATCAGTGGGAACAGTTTCAAGTTTTTTTCCCCCCAAAGTAGCCTGTGGTGGGTTAGGTTTTTGGTTTTTTTTTCTTTTAAATAGATTTAAAGTGGAGTGGCTGTAACCGACACAAGGTTTTTAACAAAGAACCTGTATATCAATCATTCAGCGGCTACCAAATATCCCCCGACAGGCCCCAAAGTGTTTCGTTGGAAATGTCAAATATGTTACAACAACGCGTTCGTTTAACCGAAGAGATTCCCTAATTGTAACCAAAGGACTTTCATATGTCTGATGCCTCCTGTGGACACACAGGACGCTGTTGGTGATTTCGGATGAGCGCAGACCAGCGCTCCGTCCCCTGTTAGAGATGGAAGGCATCATGGTCCCCATAACGGAACGTACTTTTATCCGGTTAATCCCCCACAGAGTCCAGAAAAATGTGCAAATGGTCCCTTTGCTTCAGCTTCTTACCCACGCGGGGCGGACCAAGGGAGGAGAGCCTCTTTCACCCAGCATCATTCCAGAGCGAGACCTTAGCCTCCCCTTCCCTGGGCTCCCACCGCCTCCTCCCTGTTGAGTTCTAGTCCCTTCGCCTGGCTTAGCCTTGGGGATTGTAGGTTCCAGGAAATGGAGGGTGGGAGGGGAGGGGAGCACCCATTCCCCACGAGGAGATCAGCTGAAGTTTCTGGCTTGGGTGACTAGTCGACTTTACTAGAGACGGAAGACGACGACGACAATAATAACAAGTCCTTACAGAGCACTTAATGGCTTCCTTCCTCACAAACGCCATTTGAGGTGCTCTAGGGACAATAAATTACACAACCCTCTGAGGTAGGTAATCTCATTCCCGTGTTGCAGATACGAGAAGCCAAGGTACAGAATGGTTAAGACACTTGCCTAAGGTCACACAGCTAGCAAGGAGTAGAGCAAGAATGGAATCCAGGCAGCCTGACCCCACCGTCTGGAATGCCCCCCACGGAAAGAGCCTTCATGCCAGAAGCGTCTGTGGGCCAGCCGGCCGGCCGGAAACAGTACAACTGCAAGAAGTCTGCCTTCGAGACCGGAAGTGGATCCAGAGACAGACTTAGGGGCACCTGAGTCTCCCCGCCTTGGGCACCTGGCCTGGCTAGCCCTCCCCACTGGGCTGCCCTTCCCGGTCTGCCTTGCCGGCTAGATCAGCATCATCTCCTTTTCTCCATTTCACTCACTCTCGCCCACACCCCCTCCTGTTTAGCCCCCCAATCCCACCCCGGCATCTCCAGGCTCAGTTTACGCTTTGTGCCGCTGGAGTTACTCTGGTGCCTCGAGTCCTGTCTCACCGTTCTGTTGCCCGCCCATCACACTTCTGGCTCCCTTTCACACCAGCATCCCAAAGCTCACATTTATACACAGGTGGGTTTTTTTCCCCTCCGTTCTGCTCTGCCTCACCTCTGCTCCTGCTCAGGGTGCAAGAACATGCGATGGCCCCCTATACATTCTGTAAATTACACAAAACAGTTTCCAAATTTAGGAAGGGAGCGGACAGCAAAAGGAAACGCACGATGAAGGAGTTTTTGCTCGGATTCGGTATCTTTCCACGGGCTGAAGCATCATCTTCCCGAATTAATGAGGTCTGGGCAAAACCTGTAGTGGGCAAGGACGCTCCGCTTTCAAGACTTCAGGGCATTTATCATCCTGGGTGGGGCGGCAGCGGGGGCAGAATTGGCCCTTAGAGGCCAATCTGCTTTGTTAGGATGCGTTGCCGGACTGAAACAGTCAGGCTGATTCTGTAAGTACACAACGACCCTGTGTTTGTTACACCCCTAGCTATCCCCCCTCCGATTTTACTGTCCGTCATCCAGCTCTCAGTTAGCTAACTTTCTGTCCACCCGTCTATTTAATACTCAGATCCTACCTGGTTCGCAAAAGCATTTGAAAAAGGTAGCCAGAGATCTGGAGCCGACAACTGAGGCAAGAATGGGTCGCACAGGGAGCAGGAAATCCCCAATATGAGCTTTGCTACGACCACAGGCCACTGTCCCCTAAGTAGTTTGTGACAAAGACTGAGCACTGGCTTTGGAGGCAGGCACTGCTCGTTTTGATTCTTGACTCACTCAGCGACCACCATTATCCAGTTCCTTCACCTGATTTCTTTGTCTTCAAGATCAGAATCACACTTCAGGGGCTCCTGGGTGGCTTATCAGTTACGCATCGAACTTGGCCTCAGGTCATGATCTCCTAGTTTGTGAGTTGGAGCCCCACATCGGGCTCTCTGCTGTCAGCCTAGAGCCCCCTTCAGATCCTCTGTCTCCCTCTCGCCCTCTGCCCCTCCCCCCACATTCTCTCTCTCTCTCTCTCTCTCTCTCTCTCAAAAATAAAATAATCATTAAAAAAAAAAAAAGTCAGGGCGCCTGGGTGGCTCAGTCGGTTAAGCGTCCGAATTGGGCTCAGGTCGTGATCTCATGGTTCATGGGTTCGAGCCCCGTGTTGGGCTCTGTGCTGACAGCTCAGAGCCTGACGCCTGCTTTGGATTCTGTGTCTCCCTCTCTCTCTGCCCCTCCACTGCTCTCTCTCTCTCTCTCTCTCTCAAAAATAAATAAACAATTTTTAAAAATTTTTAAAAAGAATCACACTTTAATCACTGGGGGGTTAGTAGATGAAGTCATACCGTTAATATGCTCGTTATGTGATATCCATCATCGAGGCGGACAGCAACTATTTTGTTCATTCTCCAAGTATTTACCGAGTATTCACTATGTGTCAGGCACTGCTCCAGCTGCAAGAATCATGATAGGAAATAGGATAGATCTGCCCTCATGGAAGTTTCTTCAAGTACTCAAGGGCCTCTTCCTCAACAAAAATGCTTACACCGGGTACAAGATCAATATATAATTTTCCGAAGCCTTGGCAACTAAAGCAAGTAAAAGAAAAGATATCAAGACCCAGAATCCCAGACACGTGCTCATGTGACTTCATCCCTAAAAATTAACAAGAGGTTTTGCTGTGTATTGTTTGTTTTTTAGGAAACCTATAGCTGTTTATAGAAAAGAAAAAGTAAATAGGGCCTCGTGTTTCAGCTTCAGGCATAAAGCTCCAGACATTTCTGAGACCCACAAGGGTAGTTTTTTCTTCTCCAGAAGGTCCCCCCATCAACACCCCCCCCCCCATCCGCCTTCCTTTTTCCTCCAAGGGAATAATATAAACAAACTCTACCTGCGAATATTGTAAGAAATACATGCCAGGGTAGAAAACACAGCCCCGACAGAGCCTAAAGAACCCAGGATTCATTCATTCGTTCATTCATTCATTCGACCAGTGTTTATTGACAGGTGAGGTTCGGCGAGGACTCTGTACCTCTTGGGGACAAAATGGTACAAAACAAATGGACACAGGTGTCAGGGAAGAAAGGCTTCTACCCACAGAGACAGGAAACACGCCTTCTGGAAAATAATGAGTGTTCTGGAGATACACAGATGCAGCTTCTTCCATCTTCCTTCTGCCTTTCCTCCCTCCCTTCTCCTTGGAAATCAGTACTAAAAGAGAAATAAACGTCTAGAGGCAGACGTGGGGAGGGCTTTAACATCTAGACTAACGGCATCAAATTCTAGAGACGTGGAAGAATTTGGCACCTGTTCCTACGCCCTCGCTGGATGCTTGGGTCTCTCCTGGAAGATCTCCAATGAGGGGCTCCCATGTTGTACAATAGATACTCCCATGCATGAGGAGCTCTCTCCTCTCTGGGAAAGCCCTTCGCATTTGGGGATGCCCCAGTTTGTTCACTGAGCAAATACTTACACAGCCCCCGATGTGTCTGTCCCTGGTTCTGGACCCGGCACCAGGAATACCAAGATGAATCAGACCCACTCACTGCTCTCTAGCGGCTGCCAACCTTCTTGCTCCTTTGAGGCCCCCACCTCTGCCCTGCCTTCTCCCCGTTCCCTCGCCCATGGCGTGGCTTTTTGTCCGGCCACCATGCGCCCGTGTCTCTTCATGGAACTGAGCCCCAGACTTCAGGTGTGGTCTGGCACATGGGCCTCTTGGGTCTCCCGGGCTGAAGACCGTTCTTGTATGAAAGTGGCTCAGAAGCTCGTTAATGTTTTTGGCTGCCATGCCTGCTCCTGACTCACAAGAGCTGGAGACCACAGGTGCCCCTGCCTCTGTTGCATGTGATGCTGTTAAGCCTTGCCTCCCCCATCGCCTCCCTGTGTGGGGCAGTTCTGGACAAATGTTCAGCATCTGACACCTGCCCTTGTTAAACTTGGCCTTGCTACATTAGTCCCCTTGTTCTAGCTCCTTGAACTTCTGAATCTTGTTTGCTACCCCAGAGGACCTCAGAAGCTCTGCGTCTCCTAAAGTGTCTCTGTGTGTGTGTGTGTGTGTGTGTGTGTGTGTGTGTGTGTGTGTTTGCATGCACACACCTGGGTACAGCTCTGAGAAGCCCACCCATAGGATTCGGAATACTCCTCCGTGAATACAGCTCATTCATACCCAGATTTACTCACTCTGCAACGTTTCTTCAGCATCCCCTAATAAAACTTTCATTCTTTGACAATTTTTTGCCTAAGTATTAGAAAGAAGACGGAAGCAGATTAATCCACACAAGGGAGTGAATGATTGATAGTATTCGTCCCCTTCTTAAACTGCCCCCCCCCCCCCGCGTGTCTGCTTGTTAACACAGGTGAAAACCTTGCTGGTGAAATGACAGATGGTAATAGCAGAACTAAGGGGAGATTTGTTTTAAACTGTTATCAGTTAGCTAACTGTGACAAAGAGATCTTTCAATGTAATACCTGACCCTCTCCGCTGTAATACCTGACCCTCTCCACCTTCTAGAGAAGGTGGCTGGCTGCCCTCAGGATCTAGAAAGGTTTGAAGAATCCTCAAGAATCCTTTGGGGAATCCTCCTGTTCATCCCAGTTATCTGCTCATAAACTGCATTGAGCTCAGAAATGCGGTGCTTACCCCAGAACCCCAAGATCCTCAAATCTGTCTCCAGCTTCAACTCTTAACTTCCTCCCTTGTTATTGGAGGGAGATGGCGAACTTGGGTCCAATTCTGTTTCTCAAGGCACTTTCTTGTCCAGACCATACGTAAGTAGAGTAAAACTTTGTGTTTTCCTATGTTGGGGTGAGTGCCAATGGACTAGGCTTTGCACTCAGGAGTCTGGACAGAATTGAGTAGTAGAGATTTAGCAGATTGAGCCTTTGGGTAAATTCTAGTTTGGCAATAATACCACTTTCTCATGTTTTGTTTTTTTTTTTTTTTAACAAAGATTAAGTGGCCCAATGGCTATAAAATGCTTAGCACAGTGCCAGGCTTATGGTAAATGTCTCTAACTATTTATTAGCTAAGAAAATACAGAACATAATACTTAACACAAACCCCTCCTTATCGTAGCTTAAACAGAGATGAGAGGTATTTTCCTCATATAGTAAAATGTCTACAGTAGTTAAAGGCATTGGTTCAGCAGCTCAGAGATAATGGGGCCAATGTCTCTGAAATGTTTTGACCATTCCCTCATGGATACAAGGGGGCTGCTGTAACTCCAGCAATCGCATCCTTGTTTAAGCCAAGAGAAAAGGAAAGACTACGCTAACCACATCTGATTTCTTTTATCAGAAAAGAGAAAGATTCCCCCAAGAAACCCGTGAGAAGATTTCTGATTAGGTCTCCAGTGCCAGAACCGGATCACATGGAAGCTCCCTCGCTACAAATCTAGGGGACGGGATACTCATGACTGGCCTACCAGCAATGAGCCATCACCAGGAAGAAGTAGGGGGTTTAGATACTAAGGGTGATTACCACATTGATCATTACCAGCTTCAGCCTGCCTTCCCATTCATGTGCCCTTCATTGGTAGTGAGTTGTGGAGTCACCCTGTGTCAGTTATGAAAATTATTCAATGTACTTGCAGTTCTGTGCTCTAGACCAGGTTTTCTCTTAAACTCCTCACCCCCTCCTTCACCTTCAACTGGATTCCGCTTCCTGCCATCCTCATTCCCTAGGAAGGTTTCTGTACTGGTCACAATGGCTGATGATGCCGTGTAACAAACAGCCCCAGGATGGCTAATTTTCTGTGTCAATTTGACCGGGCTCAGAGATGCCAGATAGCCGGTAAAACATTATTTCTAGATGTGTCTGTGAGGGTGTCTCTGGAAGAAATTACCATTTGATTGGGTAGACGGAGTAAAGATCTGCCCTCACCGATGCGGGCAGGCACCATCCAAACCACTGAAGGCCTGAATAGAACAGACAGGCAAAGGAAGGGGGCGCCTGGGTGGCTCAGTTGGTTGAGCGTCCGACTCTTGATGTGGCCTCATGGTTTGTGGGTTCGAGCCCCACGTCAGGGTCTGCTGACAGCATGGAGCCTGCTTGGGACTCTCTCTCTCTCTCTCTCTCTCTCTCTCTCTCTCAAAAATAAATAAATAAACTTAAAAAAACAAAAGCAAAGGAAGACCGAGTTCTTACCCTCTCTTCTTGAGTTGGGAGGTCCATCTTTCCAGCTCTTGGAGCTCCTGGGTCTTGGGTCTTTGAAGTCCAGAACTTACACCAGCAGCTCCCAAGTTCTCAGGCCTTTGGACTCGGACTGAATGACCCCACCAGCTTTCTCGGTTGTCCTGCTTGCAGGTAGCAAATTTTGGGACTTCTCACCTCCATAAACCACGTGAGCCAATTCCTATAATGAATCTCTCATCTGTATCTACATCTGTATCTACATATAGCTGTATCCTAACTAATTCTGTTTCTCTGGAGAATCCTGACTATCACAAACCCCCAGGTAGCAATAACATTTATTTCGTGCTCACAACAGGTTGGCGGAAGAGGCTCTGGTCCAGGATGTGGGTTCGGGTCTGCTTATGTGTCTCATTCCAGGCCCCCGCCTGAAGGAACAGCTCCTGCTTGATGGACGTTCTCCTCGCGGTGGGGCCGAAAAGCAGGAGACCGAAGGAGGCGAGCACATTCACAGCTTCTGCTAGCATGGCGACTGCTCATACTCCGTTGTCAGTCAGAAGGCCAAGTCCAGCGGGGAGGATTCTTCCTCCCACGGACAGAGAGGGGAAAGCTGACATTTGCTGAATGGGGGTCTGATCTGTCTTGCGTTCCCCATTCAAAGGTGGGTTCGGAGTCTTCCTGGGACACCTGTGGTCCCCAGTGCGTCTTTGTGTTCCAGCTTATTACTCTGCTGGCCGTATCTGCTCAGGTGTCTATCTTCTCTGCTAGACTAGACAGAACTCCCAGAGGACTGGGGGCTTGTCTTGCCCACCTCTGTGCCAGCAGGATGGTAGGAGGGTGCAACACGGGCCAAGTTTCTTAGGGGAGGAGTGTGTACATGGAGGTGAGTGCCACCTTTAGAGACTTAAAGAAGCCATACTGCGGTAGGGCCCCAGGTGACACTGGTTGGGGCTTCACTGGGGAGGCAGCAGGGACCCAGATGGGGTTCATTCTGGCCTGGGGGTGTAACGGGAACAGATTTGGGTTGCAAAAGGATTCGTGGTGCCGAAACGTGTTAGGGAACTGTTGTGGCATCCAGGTGAGAGGTGGTAAGTGTGACTGCCTTGGTCACGGTGGTCAATTACTTAATAGTTTTTCAGCAAACCAGTGATGATCTAAAGTTCAAAAAGAAAACGGAAAAGAGCGTGAAGCGTAAGTTACTTGAACGCTATGATCAGACTCCAGTTCCCAACACTACTTTAACATGATTTTAGTAGCATGGTGCAGCTAAGGTATCCCCAGAATACAGAACAGAGGTCCGGTCTTCCACAGGCTACAACGTCATATGTCTTTAAGTACCCCCCCCGCCCCGGCAGCCAAAGTAGCATCTAGAAGAACGTACCCTTCTTTTGAGGGATCGCCCTGTAATTAAAAAGTTCAACAAATAATTCATTTCTTGACCATTCCAGCACACCGAGCACTGAGGACAGGGACAACGACGCGGCCGCTGGGCTCAGGTAGCTCCTGGTCTGGGGACGGTGAACAGTGGTGGGGAACAGAGGAGTTAACAGACGAAATAAAAAGGAGTAGAAAGGAACTTGTGTTTATCACTGGCGGGAACGCAAGACCGTGGAGCCGTTTAGGAGGACACTTTGGCGGCTTCTTACAAAAACGCTCACCCTCTTACCACATGACCCAGCAATCGTGCTTCTTGGTGTTTATCCAGAGGTGCTGAAAATTTATGTCCACGCAAAAGCCTGCAGATGCTTATAGCAGCTTTGTTCAAGATCGCTAAAATTGGGGGGCACCTGGGTGGCTCAGTCGGTTCGGCGTCACACTCTTGATGTTGGCTCGGGTCATGATCTCACAGCTTGTGGGATCGAGCCCTGTGTCCGGCTCTGCACGGACAGTGAGGAACCCGCTCAGGATTCTCTCTCTGCCTTTCTCTGCCCTTCCCCCGCTTGCACACACACTCTCTCTGTCAAAATAAATAAAGACACATTCAAAAAGATTGTTTTCAAAAATTGCTAAAAATGGAAGCAACCAAGACGTCCTTCGGTAGGTGAATGGAAAAAGAAACGGTCCATCCCAGACAATGGAATAGTATTCAGCACTGCAAAGAAACAAACTATCAAGGCACAAAAAGACCCAAAGGAACCTTAAATGCACATTACCAAGTGCAAGAAACCAATCTGCAAAGGCTGAGCTGCTATGATTCCAGCTACGTGGCATTCTGGAAAACTATGGAGGCAGGAAGGAGATGAGTGGTTGACAGGGGTTAGGAGGAGGGAGGGGGGAGCAGGTGGAGCACAGGGGCTGTTGAGGGCACTGAAACTACTCTGTGTGATACTATCATGATGGATACATGTCATTATGCATTTGTTCAAACCCATGGAATGTACAACACCAAGAGCGAACCCTAATGTAAACTATAGACTTTAGTTAATAATAACACATCTATATTCATGCATCGATTAGCATACCACACGAATGCAAGATATTAATAACAGGGGAAAGTGGAGGGGATTAAGGGGGCATAAGGAACTCTGTACTTTTCTGCTCACTTTTTAATTTTTTTATTATTTTATTTTTATTTTATTTTTTTAAATGTTTATTTATTTTTGAGACAGAGAGAGACAGAGCATGAATGGAGGAGGGTCAGAGAGAGAGAGGGAGACGCAGAATCCGAAGCAGGCTCCAGGCTCTGAGCTGTCGGCACAGAGCCCGACACGGGGCTCGAACTCACGGACCGTGAGATCGTGACCTGAGCCGAAGTCGGACGCTTAACCGACTGAGCCACCCAGGCGCCCCACAAGGACTATTTTTAAAATGTGACATGTACTTGTTTTATAAGCTCTGCACCCTATCCATTCTCAATGGCTAAAAGGATATCAAATGTTTCCAGTTACTCTAGGGGAAAAGCATCTTTTTGTTGTTGGTGTTAATGCTCTGAAGGTACTTAGATGCTAAGGAAGGGATTGGATTGGGGGAGATGGAATCTTGCTTCTGGTGTACATTTATAGATGAGCAAAATCAAGAAATGAAAAGTCACATTTTAAGAATGCTTTGTGTTCTCAGGATGGAGCCAACAGCCTGGGGACTGGATAGTGCCCAAGTGGCATCGGCCACCTTGGCCAAGAGAGAAAGCCCATCTCCAGGAAGGGTTTTTGTTTTTTTTGTTGTTGTTGTTAAGTTTATTTATTTATTTTTGAGAGACAGAGAGAGAAGCGAGGAAGGGTCAGAGAGAGAAAGAGAGAATCCCAAGCAGGCTCTGCACTGTTAGCACGGAGCCTGACGTGGAGCTCGAACTCACAAACTGTGAGATACGACCTGAGCCGAAACCAAGAGTCCGAAGCTTAACCAACTGAGCCACCCACGCGCCCCTCCAGGAAGGCCTTTGAAGCAATGACTGAGCCAGAGCTGGAGGGGAAAACACCACCCCTGAGAGACTTAGCTGAGCCCCCAGGGGCCGGGGAAGTCTTAGATGAAGAAGGCCACAGTGGCTGGCACCAAAGAGGAAGCTTGGGGGAACCCAGCCTCTGTCACCAGGGTTTTCCCTCTCTGCGCTTCAGGCAGAGGCTGTGTTCTATCTTCCTGATCTTTCACCGCTTGGAATCTCTAGCTCCTGGACTTGGGTGGTCAATCGCATGACCTGGTCAAGGATGTATTTCTTAGAAATCTTCCCACTTCCTGAGGAGTAACTGTGACCACACGCCGTGATGGGGGGTTTACAGAGAGCTCCACACTGACCAACCATCAGGCCCTGGGTGGAAGGAAAAACAAAACAGAGTCCACCTCCCTGGAATCACCCATTTCTCCAAGGGTCCCTGCTTCCTTTCGTTGAAAATGGTATTTAGAAGCCAAAATCTGGGTGTTTCGTATGTCTACTGCTTTTGGAGTATTATTACTTTCACATTCTCTTAGCGGCATGGAATACGTGTATATAACAAACACAGGTATGCAGACATATTTTACTATATTTACTGTTGATCCTTGAACAACATGGGCTTGAACTGTGAGGGTCCACTGACAGCCGTTTTTTGTTTTTTGTTTTTTAAATACGTGATTTATTTTTAATTTAATCTTTAAAAATTCTTTTTGATGTTTATTTACTTTTGAAGGAGAGAGAGACAGAGCGTGAAGGGGGAGGGGCAGAGAGAGAGGGAGACACAGAATCCGAAGCAGGCTCCAGGCTCTGAGCCGTCAGCCCAGAGCCCGACACGGGGCTCGAACTCACGGACCGGGAGATCGTGACCCAGGCTGAAGTTGGACGCTTAACCGACTGAGCCACCCAGGCGCCCCAATACGTGATTTATTTTTAATTTAATCTTTAAAAATTCCTTTTGATGTTTATTTACTTTTGAAGGAGAGAGAGACAGAGCGTGAAGGGGGAGGGGCAGAGAGAGAGGGAGACACAGAATCCGAAGCAGGCTCCAGGCTCTGAGCTGTCAGCACAGAGCCCGATGCGGGCCTCGAACCCACAAACCATGAGATCATGACCTGAGCTGAAGTCGGAGGCTTAACCGACTGAGCCACCCAAATGTCCTCGTTTGTTTGTTGGTTTTTTTTTTAAATAAATATAGTACAGTACTCATAAATGTATTTTCCTTATGATTTTCTTAACATCTTCTTTTTTCTAGCTTACTTTACTATAAGAATACGGTATATAATGCGTATAGCTTACAAAATATGTGTTAATTGTTTATGTTGTTAGTAAGTCTTCCAGTCAACCGTAGGCTATTAGTAGTTAAGTTTGGGGGAGACAAAAGTTACACACGGAGTTTTCAACTAGGTGGCAGAGGGGGAAGGTTAGCGCCCCTGACCCCTGCGTTTTTCAAGGGTCATCTGTGACTATTTCTGTATCTAAGTAGCTATTGAAAACCATACTTCAACACCTCGAACTACAGCGACACCTCGAACTACAATGCAACCCACAGGAATCTTCCCATATCTACAACTTGATTCTCCAACAGTGAGAAATCTTTCTCCCTTTAGTATTGTTTGCCTCTCTGATCAACCCCCTTGTGTATAAAGAATCCTCCTCTCCATGGCCACCCCTTCGCTTTCAAGGATGTTTTTTCACTCCACCGAGGCTCTGCTACCTGGTGGTAGGCATTCTCCCTGCATGGACCGTCTCCCTGCTTGGGCTCTGGCATCTCCACAGGGTTACCCTTCACACCCTGGATCCAACCCTTGGCACTGAGCTGCCCCCTTTTGGTGAAGGCCTTTCTCATCCAGCCAGAGCCCCAACACTCACACTGGGTGGCCTTCACACATGGCGCTCTCCTGGGGTCCCCGTGCCCCACACTGGGCCACGGCTTACTGCATTCTAAGGGATGTGTGGCAGGCTTGAGAATGGGCCTCACAGACCTTCGAGCACACCGGTGGAGGAGACAACAAGCCCTCGTCTGTGCTCTGAAAACCAGCTTTTCAGTAGCGTTAAGTACAGTCACGTTGTTACGTAACCATCACTATCATCCACAACCTTGTCTCGCAAAATTGAAACTCTGTCCCTATTCAACACTCACTTTCCCATTCCCTGCTCTCCTGCCCAACCCCTGGTGATCGCCATCGACTTTCTGCCTCTATACACGCGATGACTCTAGGTCCCTCCTGTAAGTGGAACCATATGCTATTTGTCCTCTTGTGACGGACTCATTTCACTCAGCACAGTGTCTTCGAGGTTCCCCATGTTGTAACAGGTGTCAGAATTTCCTTCCTTCTTCAGCCTGAATAATATTCCATTGTATGGATGGGCCAACCACGTTTCGTTTATCCATTCATGTTTAGCGACTTTTGGTTTGCCTCCATCTGCTGGGTTTGAGGAGTTAGGCTGCTATGAACATGGTTACGCAACTATGTTGCAGTCCCCTCTTTGAATTATTTTAGGTATTTACCCTAAAATGAAACTGCTGGATCAGACGGTCAGTCTGTGTTCAGCTTTTTGAGGAGCCACCGGACTGTTTCCTACACACCACTTTGCATTCCCACCAACAGTGCACAAGGGTTCCTACCCTACGTTCTCGCCAACGCTTCTTATCTTCTGTTTCCTTCTTCCTTTTTTTGTAATAGACATCCTAAATGTAGTGCTTTTTTTGGCATACTACATACTCCACTTACCTATAATGTTTATTTATTTTTTTCTTTCACTGAACTCAGGTTCTTGAAGACAAGGATCTTTGTTTCACTCACTACTGTGTCCTAAGTACCTAGAAAAAAAGGTCAGCACGCAGGCAATGCTCAGTAAGTATTGTGGGGACACTGAGGTTCAGAGGCGGGTGCCTGTCCAAGGGCATGCAGCCAGTAAGAGCCAGAACCTGGACTTCTGCTGACGTCCACAGAGCGCAGGCGCGGGCCCACCGCTTAGGCTCCTGTCTCTCCTCCTGCAGCATCACGCTGCCTCGAGGGTTGAATGGTCTGGAACCCGCACATGGCTGCAAGGCTTGGGGAATAGGGTAGACCAACCCTCTTTGTAGCTGTGGAAAAGTTGTACCTATCCATTATCGTAGTCCGTAGCTCTGCCTTTTTCGAAAGCCCCAAAAAGCAGCCGTGTCTTTGGTCCTCCCTGAAATCATTATGTCATTACTAATTTTCCTCAGGTTACTATTTGTTGTTGGAGCCCGAAGGACCCCATTCCCAGAACCTGCCTGGTTCTTTCACACCTCTTTGGTTTTGCGCATACTGTGCCTTCTGCTTGAAAATTTCCTAAGACTTCATAAATCCCTCCACGTCAAAGCGTTTTGACTCTGTGAAACTTTGTTTGATCCCTAAACTTGACCCCAAATTTAATTCATCATTTTTCTCCCAGCTGCTAGTTTCATACTTAGCGGCTTCTTTTTATTTATTTAATACACTGCCCGCTTTTCCTACTAGGTTGTGAATTCCAACTCCCTGAGAAAAGTCCTTCCTCATCCATTCATCAAATATGTATTGAGGCTCTGTGCTAGGCTCTGTGCTGGATACTAAGAAAGAAAATGGAAAACGAGATAACAGCTCTTCCCTCAAAGAGCTTGCAATCTACTCAATAAGTAAGTGACCAATCATAATCCATAGTGTGGGCACAGGGCCGGATGGGTGGTAGATGTTCAATGAATGTTTGTTGAAATGTATTAAGACTGGTGTGGTTAAGAGTATAGAATATGGTCCTCTAGAGTCTTCTCTTTCCAGTGATAGTTTATTCTTTCCAATGATAATGATGATATCACCAGTAACATCTAATAATAGCTATCCAGGGCTTACTGTATATTGAGCACTGTGCTAAAATGCTTACCATTGGCTTTCTCAAATACTCTTTTTAAAAAAAAGTTTATTTATTTTTGAGACAGAGAGAGACAGAGCATGAACAGGGGAGGGGCAGAGAGAGAGGGAGACACAGAATCCGAAGCAGGCTCCAGGCTCTGAGCCATCAGCCCAGAGCCCAACGCGGGGCTCGAACTCGCGGACCGTGAGATCATGACCTGAGCCGAAGTCGGACGCTCAACCGACTGAGCCACCCAGGCTCCCCTCTCAAATACTCTTTATAACCCCACTCTCAATTAAACTCAGGTCCTCAATACCCCAACTGTAACTCCCAAATTCAAAATGCCGCGAAAACAGGCAGGTTTTTTTGGTAACTAAAACCAAACCAACAACATAACTATAACTACATCGTCAGCAACAACAAAATCATCATCCACAAATTTATTTGGTGGCAAAATCTTTTTTTTTTAATTTTTCTTTAATGTTTATTTATTTTTGAGAAAGAGAGACAGCGTGCGAGCAGGGGAGGGGCAGAGAGAGAGAGGCAGACACAGAATCCGAAGCAGGCTCCAGGCTCTGAGCTGTCAGCACAGACCACAACGCGGGGCTCGAACCCACGAGCTGCAAGATCATGACCTGAACTGAGGTCGGCCGCTCAACCGACTGAGCCACCCAGGTGCCCCTGGTGGCAAAATCTTACCAGAACTCGTGTGAGGTTATTTGTGGTCCCTCGTTTTTCCTACTTTCTGTGATCATGCACATGATTCTTTGCAGACACATTATTGTATTTGGTTGACTACAGGGTGCTGTCCCGGCCCCTGCCGGAGGTGTATGTAGCAAGAGTGTACTATGTTTCTGTAAACAGGGAAACAGAATTCTGAAGCATCTGTCCTAATGGTTTTCAAGAAGAGGCTCCGGGCTTCTCCTGTTACCTTCTTGTTTTTGGATGAGGACACTGAGGCTCACAGAAGCCAGGTAACTCAAGGTCACTCAGTTCCCTCCAGGGCAGTCTAACTCCAGAGCTGAGCTCTGAAACACGACCCTGCCTTCCAGTGTTTCTCATCGCTGTCTAGCATCATTCACGTGACATTCAACAACCTTTACTGAGCACCTACTGCGTGCCGGGGCGGTGATACTACGAGGAATAAAGTACCGCCCTGGATAGCAAGGAGCCAGTTGTTTGCTGGATGAGGCAGACACAGAAATAAAAACGACAACATAGGGATGCCAGGGTGGCTCAGTCTGTGGAGCGTCTGACCCTTGATTTTGGCTCGGGCTGCGATCTCACGGTTCATGAGATCAAGCCCCGTGTGGGGCTCTGGGCTGATGGCACGGAGTCTGCTTGGGATTCTCTCTCCCTCTCTCTGCCCCTTCCCGGCTCGTGCTCTCCCTCTCTGTCTCTCAAACTAAATAAATAAACCTTAAAAACCGCAATGATACAGTGTTTTTCCGGGCGGTGGCGTGGCTCACCAGCTGTGAGCTGCTGCGGTGGAGGCTGAGGGTGCTCTGCCCAGAGCCCCCCTCCCCAGATGCCCTTTACTGGCTCTGTGTGCCCGCCCCCCCCCCAGCCAAGCTTCTGTGTGCTCCGCGCTTAAAGAGTCACACTGCCGAGGACTACCTTGAACTGCTGAGGACACTTCCCCGCTGGCAGTGACAGCCAAGGTAGTTCCTAGAAGGACGCGTCTGTCCCAGCCCTGCCCCCGCTGGCGCAGCCCCTCCCCCCCCAAGTAGCCAGAGACTGATGCGCCGGTAGGAGAGCGAGGGGGGGGGGGGGGTTCATCTTCCTTGTCTCCCGGCAGAATCAGGCTGAGACCCGGACTTCACCTGACCTTGAGTCCTGCCTGCCCTCTTCCTCCGCTCTGTCTCCTGGGACCACTTCCTTCATAAATCCCTAGCCCACTAACTCTCCCCAGGGTCCGCTTCTGGGGAACCTGGTCCAACGCATCGCCCACCCAATCCCTACCCTCCCTCCGGCCCCGCTCGCAGGGCGCGGCTAGGACTCTGGCTCCAGGGCTCCTGTGCTGAACCAAGAAAGGGCGGAAGGCAGAGGCCTTCTGGGTGAGGCCGGCGGGGCCTCAGGGGAGATGAGAGCTCAGTAGGTAGCAAACAGAGGGAAGAGGCTTTCCAGGGGACGGAATAGCACTGGGGCTCATGTGAAAGATGGAGGAGCCCAGAGAAGGTCAGTGTGTTGGGAAAAGGCTGGAAAAGTTGAGAGGCATGGGTGCTGGCTTGGGCCCCACATCTCTCCGCTCCATCGTGTCTCCATTGAGAAAGAACAGTAACCCCGTGCCCCAACACACGCGCGCGCGCGCACGCACACACACACACACACACACACACTATACACACACCTCACACCACATACACACATCAGCTGCCCTGAGACTGTGAGGTCCCTGCCTATCCAGCCAGGCCCAGGCCAGGGTTTGTGCGGTGATCTACTCCCACTGGGGAACCTCTGCTCAGTCTCAGGACGGAAGATGGTCCGCGCCCGGCTTGACTGAAATCGACCAGCAGCGTTTCGGTGCCGCGGCTCCGGGGAGGGCGTCCCCCCACCTCCCGCCGCGGCCGCCGCCGCCGGGTCAACGGCGGCCCCCAGATGTCGGGCGCGGCGGGGCAGGGACGGACCCCACCGGGCCGCCTCCGGAGCGGGACGGCCGCGCACACTTTGAAGTGAGGCGGGGGCCGGGCGGGGGGCGAGCTGGGCCGCGGGATCAAGAGGCAGCGCCGCCGAGAGGCGCCGCAGGGCAGACGAAGGGCGCTCGGCCGCCTGGCCTCGAGGGCGCGACACAGGCGGAGACGGGCGCGCGGCGGGGTCCCGGGAAGACGCGTCAACCCCGCGCCCCGGCGCCCGCCCGGCTCCCCGCCAGGTTCCCCGCGCCCCGCCTGGTCCCCAGCGCCCTTCCTGGTCCCCCGCTCTCCTCCTGGCTCCCCGCGCCACGTCTGGTCCCCCGCGCCCTTGGCCCCCTGCGCCCCGGATGGCTCCCCGAGCCACATCTGGCCCCCCAGCGCCCAGTCCGTTTCCCCACGCAGCGACCCCCGGCGCCCCGTTTGGTTCTCCGCACCCCGGCCCCCCGCGCCCCGGATGCCTCGCTGCGCCGGGGCCCCCGGCGCCCCGCCTCGTCCCACCCTCCGCGCCCTCCGCGCCCTCCGCGCACCTGCCGGCTCCCCGCGCCTCTCCGGGCCCCACTCCCCGGGCCCGGTGCGCTGTCCCCGGACTGAAGCGCAGGCCACTCCGGCCGCAACCCGAACGCACCTTTGCCCGGTCCCGGCGCCAACGCAATTTGTGTTTGTGACTGTGCGACCTGGGGTTTCTCTTACAATGTGAGAAGTTCCCACACGTTCTTTGCACCCGTAATAGACTTCAAGCGCCTAGTGGCTAGGCGCTCTTCTAAATCCTTTAGCTCTTAGGAACCCATTTCCGTCGTGTCCCGTAACCCTGCCAGCTGGGTGGGATGGTTAGCCCCGTGGCACAGACATAGGAACCCAGGGTCGGACTGAGGCTCCAGATTCCAGAGGCAGAAACGGTGCCGCCAGGCTGGCTGGCTCCAGAGTCCCTGACAGATCATGCTTTTAGATTTGGTGTTTTGCTCATCTGCCTTTTTTCCTCCCCACTTACTTTACTTAAAAAAAAAATGCATTAAAATATTATTTATCTTGGATACTGAGGGTTTTTGTTTTTTGGTTTTTGGTTTTTTTTGCACCCTCTTAAATTTTGCGTGCCAAGCTAGTAAGATAATGCCCGGCCAAGACCCACTCCTCTCTCTCTGCCTGGCCCTGGAGGGTTTTGCATTCCTCCCTGCTCCCAGCAACTGGGATTACTCCCCTGGGTATTTCAGAAGGGGAAAAGCCGAAGCTCAAAGTTGCTAAGTGACTTGTCCCAGGATTTCTGGCAGGCAGGTCTGACGCCAGCCCTGAGCTAGTTAAGGTACCAAGTTACCGTAACTTGTAGGCGATGAGGTTAGGGACCTCTGTTTTGGTGGGCCCGGCCCTCGTCACGGCAAACTCTTAAGAAGAGTGAACGTCACAAACATTACATATAGCTTTTTTATTACATTATTTTGGAAGGAGTTTTCATATTTTTAATTTCGCTTTTACTTGGCTGCCAGGCCCTAATTTACAAACGGTTGCGATTTCTTAGGACTGGTTGGGCACACTGGGAAATTCTTGCCAAGTGAGAACATCCAAATCATTTTCCCATGTAATGAAACTTTTAGGAATAATTAATTTAGCAGGTTAATGATGTTGACACGGTGTTACCTTCTGCAGACATTTAATTAAACATTCACTCGTTTTGACTTTGCAGTTTGCTTTTCTCGTGGGGAGCCCAAAATGACTTTTCCGGGTCGCCAACATTTTCGTTGGAAAGTCTTCTTAGCAGCCTGCAAGTCCTTGCACTTCCCCTAGGGTAGCTGGCCCCTAGAATGGTCCCATCCACTCCAGCCCTGGCCCCACGAGAAGGGGGGACGTCACCTCCCACCATTCTACTGTTGTGGCTTTTAAGGAAGCACAGCCTACTTTGGCCAAGCCCCTGCTAAGCTGTGAGCTTCTCCAGAGCACGTTCTGTCTGTAACCGTGCCTCAATTACCCTCCTCCCCGATGGAGGGAGGACACTCACCAATGTTGGTTGAATCGTGACTTTCTCATAGCAACGGGGGAAAGATGTGCAACAGGAAGGATATCAGGAGAGGGGTGGGGAGTCCTGGGGCTACCGGTAATGCTGTGTGTCCCCACCGAGGTCTCCGCCCCTCTCTGCTTCTCAGTTTCCCATTCTGGAAAATGAAGCTAGACTAAGAGACTTCTATTCTGTTGCCCCTTTTGGTGCTACTACGTTTCTGAGCAGCTATGGGTTCACGGAGAAGCGATTTGGTTCCATCCGAATGAGCAGTACGAGAAGGTAAGTCTTCAAAGGTTGGCTTTGGCAAATGGAGTCCATACAAGTTCCCACAGCGGTGGCTTGCGATTTTCTGCATTTCCTTCTGGGTGCATTCCCCCTGTGGCTCCCGACGTTTCTGGAATCCTTAGCAGACACCGCACAGCCTTCCTGTGTCTTGTGGCACGTGACCACCGGGCCATAAGGACATGTGACTCTTTGCGGCGAGCCTGGCACCAAGCCGGAGGCGTGGCAGGTGCTCAGTGCGTGGGTGTCGGGGAAGAGCATCTTTTCCAGGCGAGGGAATTGAGGCGCAGAGAGATCTGAGAGGAAGCAGCCATGTCGAAAACAATCCACCTGCTGTGTTGTTTCTGTACGACTTTCCCCGGAAGAGGCGGGAGCTCGTGTGTCGGCATCCTGGATGGACTCTCTTCTCTTTTTCTTTTTACCTGGAGCTGGAACAGGAGTCCCAAGAAGAGTGACAGTTGCCCAGATTGGGACCAGCTAGGGCAGTAGCGAATGCGAAATGGTGCCACGGGGTCCTTTCAACCAACAGTTACCAAAATCGTTGTCGTCGTCCTCATCATCATCAACAACAACAAACATTTGTGCAGTGCTTTTTGCTGTCCTGAGCAGCCGTCACATCCTTGAACCCAGGTGACCCCTGCATGCACCCTGGTGGGAGGGGAGTGCATGGCTAGGGAATCTATTCAGCCCAAGCCAGAGGATTTGGGCAGGAGAACAATAGCCCCTTAAGCTATTGTTTCCCAGCGGCCCTTTGATTTTCTTAGCAATTTCTTGGTGCCTGCTCTCTGACCCCTTCCTCTATTTGTCTCCCGACACACCTCCTCCCCTTTCCTAATTCTCCCCTCCCCCAACACACACACACACACACACACACAGAGTCAGGAGGAGAAAACCAGTGTGTCCACCCCCAGATTTCCCACTTTTGATCCTCTCCCCTGTGACCAAATGGAGCCCAGCTTCAGAGACCAGAATCGTGGCCCATTGGGGGGTGACCTGGGGCAAATCAGTTCATCTGTTGGTCCCACGCGTCTCATTTATAACAACGATAATTTTACGCAAGGTGGCGTTTGTTGAGGATTCGTTGTTTGAGACGCTGTGCTCAGTGACTCCATCTTTACCACAATGCTAGGGGGTGACTATGACTGGCTATGACTGTCTCCACTTAGCGGACGGGGAAACTGAGGCTTTGGGGAGTTTACCTGCCCAAAGCCACCCAGCTGGTGGGTGATGGAGGCAGGACATCACAGCTTGGCTGACAGACATCAGAGGTCACTGTAGATTCACATACAGTTGTAAAAAAAAATATTACAGGGGCACCTGGGTTAAGCATCCAACCTCGGCTCAGGTCGTGATCTCACAGTTTGTGAGTTTGAGTCCCCGGTGGGGCTGTGTGCTGACAGCTCGGAGCCTGGAGCCTGCTCCGGATTCGGTGTCTCCCTCTCTCTCTCTGCCCCTGCCCCCCTCACGCTCTGTCTTTGTCAAAAAGAAATAAACATTAAAGCAATTAAATAATAATAATAATAATACAAAGAGATCTCGTGACCCTTTATCCAGTCTTCCCTAGTGGTAACATCTTGCAAAACGAGTGTAAGGTGTTGCAACCAGAACATTGACATTGATGTAATCCACCAATTTTATCTAGATTTCCTCAGTTTTGTGTGTGTGTGTGTGTGTGTGTGTGTGTAGTTCTGTGCAATTATAGCACATGTGCAGGTCTGTGCATTTACCCCCAGTCAAGATAAAGTCTGGCTCCATCACCAGAATGACCCATCATGTTACCCAAACATGACCACTCGTTCCTACCCCCAACCCCATCCCTAACCCCTTCAACCACTAACTCTGTTCTCCTCTCTAGTTTTGTCCTTTCGAGAATGTTCTGCAAATGGGAACATACATTTATGTGCATTGGGGGTTGGCTTTTCTCACTCCGCTGGATTTCCTTGAGATTCACCCAAGTTGTTGTGTACCTCCTCGGCTTGTTCCTATTCACTGCAGAGCGCTGGTCCATGAGGTGGGGGTGCCCCAAATTCATATTCATCCACTGAAAGTGGAGGAACTTTCATCTACTTTCTAGATTCTACCTATCATGAACGAGGCTGCTATGAACATTTGTGTACAGGTGTCTGTATGAACGTAAGTTTTCATTTTTCTGGAACAAATGCCCAAGAGTATAGGTCTTTGCTTTAAAAAAATTTTTTTTAACATTTATTTATTTTTGAGAGAGAGACAGACTGAGTGAGCGGGGGCGGGTGGGGGCGGGCGGGCAGAAAGAGAGAGACACAGCGTCCGAAGCAGGCTTCAGGCTCTGAGCTGTCAGCACAGAGCCTGATGCGGAGCTCAAACCTATGAGGGTCTTTGTTTTTCACCCCAACTTTGTGTGGCCCTCCAGATCAGATAAATAACAAAGATAATAACACCACCAACGAGAAAGGAATATTTATTGAGATATTGCTAGGTATTTTGCGCTATCGTAAATATTTCGCATGGATCAACAACTCATGGGTCCTCAGAATAACCTTAGGCCTAGACACTAGTATTATCCCCATTTTACAGATGAGGAAACTGAGGTGCAGAGAGGCTCTATGGTCTAAGGACAGACAGGTTGTAAATGGCCAAGGAAGAATTTGAACTGGGGCTATCCACTCCAGATGTTTCTCTTTCAGCACTACCTTACCTTTCTAAGAATTGAATTTCTTTTCTGGCAGACTTTTATGGGAGAAAAACATACACCCAGCACTTTCACATGCCTTAAATACACGGCTTTATGAAGTTTTACAAAATAATGCATACCCCCTTGGAACCACCACTCTTCCCAAGATACAGAGCATAAGTGATGCCCAGATGTCTCCCCCATGCCTGCTCCCAATCATTATCTCCCACGAAAGGGAACCACTACTCAGACTTCTGTCACCATAGATTCAGTTTTGCTAGCTTCTGAATCTTGTATACATGAAAACATACCGTGTGTTCTCTTTTGGTATCTGGCTTCCTTCACTTGCCGTCATGTGTGAGACTCATCTAGGTAGCTGTGTAGAGCCATAGTTGATTATTTCTTCCTACTGTTCTGTATTCTATTGTTTGGCTATACCACCCCAACGCTTGTATATCTCTTCTCCGGTTGAAAGATGTGCTTTCACAGTTTGGGGCCACCTGGTTAAGGCTGCCATAAATACTCCTGACAATGTCTGTTGGTGCCCGTACGTACACATTTCTGTTGGGTCGATACTTAGGAGCGAACAGCTTGATCTTACGGTGTGCTTTCGTAGATTCTATTAAACAGTTTTCCAAATTATTTGTACCAATTTACGCTCCCATCAGCTGTTTAAGAGAATTTCAATTTCTCCATAGCCTCGCCAACACTTTATACGATCACTTTTTACATTTTAGCCATTCTGGTGGATGTATCTGGTAACCCATGGTTTTAGTTGTGTTTCTTTAATGGTTTATGACGTTGAACACTTTTATGTATGCATACTGGCCATTTGGATGTCTTCCCCTTTTAAAAGCCTGGGGGGCTCAGTCAGTTAAGCGTCCGACTTCAGCTCAGGTCATGAACTCGGAATTCATGAGTTCGAGCCTCACGTTGGGGTCTGTGCTGACAGCTCAGAGCCTGGAGCCTGCTTCGGATTCGGTGTCTCCCTCTCTCTCTGTCCCTCCCCTTCCTGTGCTCTGTGTGTGTCTCTCTCTCTTTCTCAAAAATAAATAAAAACATTTAAAAAATAAAAGAAATGGAGATATCTTTTTCTTAATAATTTATCTATATATTTTGAAGATGAGTATTTTACAGGATATATATATATATATATACACATATATATATATACACACACACATATATATTTAAATATATGTATTGCTTGCCATTCAGCAGCTTGCCTTATACTCTCATAGTGGTGCCTTGTCCTTATCTTTTTGATATTGGAAATGTGTGTCTTCTATCTTTTTTTTCTCATCAATATTTATCAGTATTATTAATCTGGAAAAATCAACTTTAGGATTTGTTGATTTCTCCTGCATGCTGGCTTTCCATTTAATTAATTTCTACTTCTGTCTTTATTGTTTTATTTTCTTTGGGGTTAGTTTTCTGCTCACTTTCCAGGTTTGGATCCGAAAACTTAGATTAGAGGTCAGCACATTTTTTTCAGTAAAGGGCCAGATAATGAATATTTTAGACTTTGAAGGCCGTACAGTCTCCATTACAAGTATTCAATTGTAGCATTATAGTAAAAAGCAGCCACAGATAATACAGAAACAAATGAGTGTTGCTCTGTTCCAATACAACTTTGTTCATAAAACCAGATTTGTTCGGGGGGAGGTTAGATTTGGCTGATGGACTATAGTTTGCTAATTGTTTTCTGATTCAGATCGTTGACTTTCAGCTTTTTCTTCTTTTCTAATATTTGTCCCTAAGTTTATAAGTTTCCTCGTAAACTCTATGAGTTGTATCCTACAAGTTTATAATGTGTCATTTTTTATTATCCGTTAGCTCAATATATTTTAAAATTTCCATTATGTTTTGGCTTATGCATTATTCAGAAGAGTGTACCTTAATTTCCAAACATTTAGGGATTTACCAGGCATGTTGTTATTGATTTCTACTTTAATTCCACTGAGGTCAGAGAATATATCTGTACGATGATAATCCTTTCGAATTCATTGAGACTTGCTTTATTGCACAGCGTGTGGTTTATTTCTATAAACATTCCATGTGGTCTTGAAAAGAATATGTACCAGGAAGTTGATGGTTACAGTGCTTTGTATATTTTCGTTGGCTCATGTTCACCCATCATGTTGTTCAAGATTCTCCTTTTCTTTCAGTTTCTGTTTTGTTATTTTGAGGCTGTGTCATTGTGTACGAATTTAAAATTTTTAAATAATAGGTGTTGGCAAGGGTGTGGAAAGAAAAAGAAACTTTGTACACAGTTGGTGGGAATGCAAATTGGTGCAGCCACTAGGGAAAACGGTATGGAGCTTCCTCAAAGAATTTTAAAAAAAGTCTGCTCCTAGGACTTTATCTGAAGAAGATGAGAACACCAACTCAAAAACATATATACACCTCCTTGTGCATTGCTTCATTATTTACGATAGCCAAGATTTGAGAACAACATGTGTCCAATGAGGGATGAATGGATAAGGATGTTATATATAGTGAAATATTATTCAGCCATAAAAAAAAAGAATGAAATCTTGCTATTTATGACAACATGGATGGACCTTGAGGGCATTATGCTAAGTGAAATAAGTCAGAGACAGACAAATACTGTCTGATCTCACTTATATGTGGAATATAAAAAAGAAAAAAAATCCAGCTCATAGATACAAGGTCAGACTGGTGGTTGCTGGAGGCAGGACATGGGGTGGGGTGGGGGGGCGGTGTTGCAAAGTCAGTGAAGGGGATTAAAAGGTACACACTTTCAGTTATAAAATAAATCAATCATGAGGACGTAGTACGTACGGTGACCATAGTTAATAATATTGTATGCATTTTTGAAAGTCGCTAAGAGAGTAAATCTTAAAAGTTCTCACCGGGGCACCTGGGTGGCTCAGTTGGCTGAGCGTCCGACTTCAGCTCGGGTCATTGTCTCACGGTTTGTGAGTTTGAGCCCCGCGTCGGGCTCTGTGCCGACAGCTCAGAGCCTGGAGCCTGTTTCGGATTCTGTGTCTCCCTCTCTCTCTGCCCCTCCCCAACCTGTGCTCTGTCTCTCAAAAATAAATGAACATTAAAAAAAATTTTTTTCTTTAAAAGTTCTCACCACAAGAAAAGGAAATTTTGGGGGTGCCTGGGTGGCTCAGTCAGTTAAGCATCTGACTCTTGATTTTGGTTCAGGTCATGATCTCACGGTTCGTGGGATCGAGCCCCGCATCAGGCTTTGGGCTGACAGTACGGAGCCTGCTCAGGATTCTTCTCTCCCTCTGTCTCTGCCCCTCCCCCATTGTCTCTGTCTCTCTCAATATAAATAAATAAATAAATAAATAAATAAATAAATAAATATTCTTAAAAAACGAAAAGGAAAATTTTAACTACATATGGTGACAGATGTTAACTAGACTTATTGTGCTAACCATTTTGTAATATATACATATTTCAGGTCATTATGTTACACACCTGAAACTGATACAATGTAATATGTCAATTATTCCTCAATTTTTAAAAAAGAGTATTTATTGTGGTGAAGCAGAAATCAGGAGGTTAAACCGAAACTACTTTCGAACAGAGCTCCCTGAGGACTGACTCGTTGCTCCCAGAGAAAGTGTCCTTTCTCTCCAATCATGCTCCTGGCCAGCTGCCAGCTGTCCCAAGTATGGGACAACAATCTATAGCTAATTTTAAGTCAGCTCTTCGTAGATTGGTCAGTAGAGTACTGTCCAAGAGTAGCAAATTCCAGCCTGGGGGTGTGATGGGGATTGGGGGCTGTGACCCAGGTGGACTAGTGGGCTGGCCGTGCAGGGTCATAAATGTCACTAATTTAGTTTAAGCCTGCTATGCCATACCCTGTTTACATTTACATTGCCTTTATAGATGCTCTGCCTTACATTAAGCCTTTCATCCGGTACCTTCCAGATACAACTATACTATTCTATGAAGCACTAAGGCCTCATTATTGGAATATCCAAACAATTCAAAGAAAAGTTAACAATAACTTAACCCTAAACACACCAGGGTGGGGGCACCATTTTCACATTGAAGACGTAATTGTATTTGACTTAGAATTAGCAGAACCTGGGGCACCTGGGGGGCTCAGTCAGTTAAGCATCCGACTTCGGCTCAGATCACGATCTCACAGTTCGTGAGTTCAGGACCCTCATCGGGCTCTGTGCTGACAGTTCAGAGCCTGGAGCCTGCTTCGGATTCTGAGTCTCCCTCTCTCTCTGCCCCTCGCTGCTCACACTCTCTCTTCCTCTGTCTCTCTCTCAAAAATAAATAAACATTAAAAAGTTAAAATAAATAAAATAAATTTTTAAATGTTTATTTATTTTTGAGAGACAGAGCGTGAGTGGGGGAGGGGCAAAGAGAGAGGGAGACACCGAATCCGAAACAGGCTCCAGGCTCTGAGCTGTCAGCACAGAGCCGGACACGGGGCTTGAACTCACAAGCCGTGAGATCATGACCTGAGCTGAAATCGGACGCCCAACCGACTGAGCCACCCAGGTGCCCCAACATTAAAAAATTAAAAAAAAAGAATTAGCAGAACTCTCTGAAACCCATCTTCTAAGAGAAAATAAACCTTAATACACACAATAAAGACAATTTTTTATATCATTTATATCATTTTGTTAAATTGGTTCTTTAATATTGTGAAATATCTCCAGTAATAAATCTTGCCTTGAAGAATATATTGTCATTTTTTTATGTTTACTTTTTATTTTTGAAAGTGAGCTCATACACGCAATTAGGCAAGTGGGTGCACGAGCCAGGGAGAGACAGAGAGAGGGAGTCCCAAGCAGGCTCCTTGCTGTCAGTGGAGCCTGATGACGGGGCTCGATCTCACCAACCGTGAGATCATGACCTGAGTCGAAATCAAGACTGAGCCACCCACGTGACCCTTACCTTCATTTTATGTATTTTTGATTTATTTAACTTCATGTTAGTTAACATACAGTGTAGTCTTGGCTTCAGGAGTGGAACCCAGTGATTTATCTCTTACATATGACACCCAGGGCTCATCCCAACAAGTGCCCTCCTTAATGCCCATCACGCATTTAGCCCATCCTCCCTGCCCATCTCCCGTACAGCAACCCTCAGGTTGTTCTCTGTATTTAAGAGTCTCTTATGGTTTGTCTCCCTCTCTGTTTTTATCTTATTTTTCCTTCTCTTCCTCTATTCCTTCATCTGTTGTGTTTCTTAAATTCCACATAGGAGTGAAAACAGATGATATCTGTCTTTCTCCGACTGACTGATTTCACTCAGCATCATACCCTCTAGTTCCATCCACGTTGCTGCAAATGGCAAGATTTCATTCTTTCTCATTGCCAAGTAGTATTCCGTTGTACATATCTATGCCACGCCTCAGTCGATGGACACTTGGGCTATTTCCATAATTTGGCCATTGTCGATGGCGCTGCTGTAAACATTGGCTTGTGGCATTTTCACCGGGTGTGGAATTTTGGTTGGCCAAAAAATGGCATTCCATCATCTGGCTTCCATCATTTCTGTTGAGAAATCCGATGTCAGTCTTACTGTTGCTCCTTTGAAGATACAGTTTCTTGCCCTTTAGTTACCAGAAGTTTACTTTATTTACTTGGCTTATACTCTTTGCCTTTTCAGTTTGACTGTGATTTGCTGTCCTTGAGTCTGACTCCCTGTTTTGACATTTGATGGTGACAGTGTTTGATGGCCACAGCCTTCAGGTCCCACCCCTTCCTGTCCCCCGCCCTGCTTCCCCCCCCCCCCCGCCCCCACCTCGGGGCAGGCCAACAAAGTCTGGTTGCTCCCTCCACCTGTGCTGATGGGAAATTCAAACCACACAAGGCTGAGTCATGTGTGGGAATCCTCATCCCAGCTCTGTTCCCTAATCACCATCAAAACCCAAAAACAATCTTTTTTCCTGGCTCTCTCAATCTTTTTTGGACCTGCTAGGGGGAGCCGGCCCTGCTGTCCCCAAAGCCTCATTATGTGATTAATAAACCTTTTTCTTCCCTACTGGCGAATGTGTAACATTGTGAGTCTCAACATCTGAACCAAATTTTAAGCGGGTGGATAGTGGCGAGGGATCCGCTCCCATCTGTGGGGGGAACACAAGTCTACGTATGTACAGGCTTCCCCAACTATCCAAAGGTCGAGCCTTTCTATGAAACCTTTCATAAACCAAAATGGTGTAAAGTGAAGAGTATGGGTTGCCTTTGAAAGTTCGTATAATGTCGGGGCGCCCGGGTGGCTCAGTCGGTTAAGCGTCTGACTTCGGCTCAGGTCATGATCTCGCGGTCTGTGAGTTCAGGCCCTGCATCGGGCTCTGTGCTGACTGCTCAGAGCCTGGAGTCTGTTTCGGATTCTGTGTCTCCCTCTCTCTCCGACCCTCCCCCGTTCACGCTCTGTCTCTCTCTGTCTGAAAAATAAACGTTAAAAAAAAAATAAAAAAAAAAAAGTTCGTATAATGTCACTTCTCTTTATGAAAGACCTACGTTACTATGGTAACAGCTTTTTCATAAAATTAAAAATCCCCTTTGGATTTGTTTTTTTCTGATCAGTGAAAATCGGTAGGTCTTTCATGCACACACACACACACACACACACACACACTCATTATCTAGATGGATAGAGAGAGATGTATTTAAAAGGATTTATTTTAAGGAATTAACTCACATGATTGTGAGAGCCGATGAGTCCACAATTTGTAGGGCCAACCAGCAGGATGGAGATTTAGGTTAAGAGTTGATATTGCAGTCTTGAGTCCAAAGGCTGAAAACTCAGGCAGAATTCCTTTAATATATATATATATATATATATATATATATATATATATATATTTTATATTATATATATATTTTTTGTATATTATATATATAATAATAGTATATGGTATATATATTATATACTTATATATAATATAATAAATAAAATAAATATATATTATATATGTACACATGTATGTATATATACATACATACATATATATGTATGTATATTATATATATGTATGTATATTATATATATATATATATATATATATATATATATATATATATTTGGGGAGCCTGGGTGGCTCAGTCAGTTGAGCATCCAACTTCAGCTCAGGCCACGATCTCACAGTTTGTGAGTTCAGGCCCCATATCGGGCTCGCTGCTGTCAGCACAGAACCTGCTTCAGATCTTCTGTCCCCCTCTCCCTCTGACCCTCCCACTCTCTTACTCTCTCTCTCTCAAAAATAAATAAAACATTTATAAAATATTCGTTTTATTAAGTAAACTCTACTCCCAACATGGAGCTTGAACTCATGACCTCAAGATCAAGAGTCTCATGCTCCACCGACTGAGCCATTGAGGTGCCCCCAGGCAGAAGTTCTTTGTTGCAGTCTTGAGGCAGCATTCCTTCTTCAGGAGACCTCAGTCTTTGCTCTTAAGGCCTTTAACTGATTGGATGAGGCTCACCCACATTATGTAGGGCAATCAGTTTTACTCAAAGTCAACCGACTATAAATGTTAAAATACCTTTCCACCAACACCTGGACAGCGTATGGCCAGATAGTGGGTCACCCAAGTCTAGTCAAGTTGACACATTAAGTTAACCATCACATGGTTTTCTTTCCCTCCTCTATTCTTGGGACTCCAATTACAAGTTAAATATTTCCTGCACGATCTCATACACATCTAGTTTTCTGGGGGGTTTTTATTCTTTTTTTTTTTTTATCAGCTTTAGTTTGAATATTTTTATACTCATATTTTCCAGCTCAACAGTTCTGTCTTTTGACAGATTTATTAGCCTAACTATCAGAATTTTATTTTCTATTATATATATTTTCCCAATTTGAGGACATCCAATTGATTCCTTTTAAACTACATGCCACCTTCTGGTGATTTTTCTCCGTCATTTCCTCTACTTTCGTGGGCACATTAATTGTAATTATTTTAGAGTCTATGTCTGAAAACTTCAATACCTGGTTCCTCTGTGGTCTGGTTTTGCTCTTTATTTTTCTCTCGATTTTCAGTATTTAATCCAGCTGTCTGGCCTTCCTAGTAATTTTTATTGCATGCTGATAACTAGTTGTGAAAAACGGTAGCGCTTCTGGATGACATCATATTCCTTCAGAAAGAGTTTGATTTTCTTCTTTTCAAAAAATTTTTAGGGGCGCCTGGGTGGCGCAGTCGGTTAAGCGTCCGACTTCAGCCAGGTCACGATCTCGCGGTCCGTGAGTTCGAGCCCCGCGTCGGGCTCTGGGCTGATGGCTCGGAGCCTGGAGCCTGTTTCAGATTCTGTGTCTCCCTCTCTCTCTGCCCCTCCCCCGTTCATGCTCTGTCTCTCTCTGTCCCAAAAATAAATAAAAAACGTTGAAAAAAAATTTAAAAAAAAAAAAAAATTTTTTTAATGTTTATTTTTGAGAGAGAGAAAGAGAGACAGAGCATGAGCAGAGGAGGGGCAGCAGGAGGGAGACAGAGAATCTCAAACAGGCTCTAAGCTCTGAGCTGTCAGCACAGAGCCCAACACGGGGCTTGAACCCACGAACCATGCGATCAGGACCTGAGCCGAAGTCAGATGCCTAACTGACTGAGCCACCCAGGTGCCCTGAGTCTGATTTTCTTCTAATTGACAGATAAAGCATGGTGGCCCATCTTTAATGGAGGCACTTCTGGCTTGCTTCCCATTTACACATATTTTTAGGGTGTAGTCCTTTTAAGGTCTCAGCTGGAAGCCTGAGGTGTGTATTAGGAAACTTCGTCCTCGATTTCCCCTGAACCCCAATTTTTGCTTCCCCAGCGCCACGGGACTGCTGAATCACGTGCTCGGTCTCCTAGCCATTGTGTTCTATTGGGTTCTGTGTCTCTCCCCGTGATGGTGTATTTCTTGGGGAGAAATGGAATGCAAACTTCTCCGTGATCCCCGTTCTCTGGCATCTTGTCGCCCTCAGTCACAGGCACGTATCTCTCCTCATCCCTGTTTTTTTTTTTTCTTGTCCTCCCAATCTCAAGAATACTCTGCCTCGTGTTCTAGATCACTGCTTTCCATTGGGCCCTGTGACCCACACTGAAAGACACCCCAAGAGCTAAAGTCAGCAAAGGATACAACACACACTTCAATGTATTTCTCTGGGGTCTTGATCCCTCAAGTCTGGCCCGCCTGGGATATTTTTTCATGCCTTCAAACAGCCTTAAAAAAGTTTTTTTTTTTAGCTTCCATAGTTGTTCTCAGTGAGAAGTTGAGTCTGATACCTGCTACTTTTGTCTAGGCAGCCGCGGAAGAAGTCTGAGCTAAGTGTTGTATGGGACTTGCATATAGAAAATTGCCCACTCGGCGTGGGCTCTCTTCTCGGATGAAAAAAGGTTCATGGTTTGTCTGGACGGTAAGGGGGAGAGACTCCAGTATTCTTTGATTTTGTTTTCGAGACGTGGCAATCGTTCTCATTGCCCCGAAAGGATGCTGACGTTTGAGAGCGAAGAAGGGAAAGTCTGTCTGTCCCATGTCCGCGCAGAAGACCAGGGGGGAGAAAGCATTGAGACGGGCAGAAGTTCAGACAGTAGCTGGGGCTCAGGACCCTCTCGCGGGTGTTCCTTAGCGGGTAGGGGAAACTGCAAACATCGATCGTGTCTACCAGTGCATCTCCTCCAAGGTCCTGGAGACAAAAGGGAAAAGATCCAGTGATCTAATCTGAGAGGGGAAGGTGTATTAATGTCTGCTCAGCTGTCGCAGCCAAGTACCACACACTGGGCAGCGGCTTAAACAACACACATTGATTTGCTCACAGCTCTAGAGGCCGGGAGTCCAAGATCAAGGTGCCATGAAGGCTGGTGTCGGGTGAGACCTCTCTTCCAGGCTTCCAGGCAGCTGCCCTACTGCCTCACATGGCCCTTCCTCTCTGTGCATGGAGAGCGAACGAGTTCTCTGGTGTCTGTCCCTCTTCTTATAAGGACACCAGTCCTACTGGATCGGGGCCCCCTCCTTAGAACCTCATTCAACCTTGGTTCCATCCTTTAAGGCCCTGTCTCCAAAGACAATCCCATTCTGAGGTTCTGGGAGTTAGGACTTTGACATATGAATTTTGGGGGGGCGGATACTTCAGTCTTAACAGGGCTCCCCAAGATTATGGTCTGTGGTAAAGCTGAGACTGAAGATGAGACATCCCTGGTGCCTCCCTGACCCCCCGGGGATGAGTCCTCACTGGAAGAACACATCTGGTCTCAGGCCTCGGGGCCTCATGTGGTGGGTACTGAATGAATAGCTATGGCGCAGACCCAGACTGTTCTATCGGCACAATACAGTTTCTCCTTCCCTAATGTAAAACTTCTCAGGCCCAGAGAGGGCAAGCGGTTTGCCCTCGATCACACAGCAAGCTGGTGGCTACAGCCCAGCACTCCTGCCTCCAAGTCAGTGTGTTTTGTCCCTACACCCAGGTGGGCCTCTTTCACTCCTTCGGCACCTGCTAGAATCAGAGAAAAGGGAGCAAACCGTGAGTCGGGGGAGTAGGCACCGACCTGTCTCCTCTCACGGGACATTTCTGTTCAAATCTCTGCACCAGGCAGAGGAAGAGAAATCTAAGCCACGTGTGTGTAGCGGGCTCACGGCGTTCCGAAAGGGCTGGGGAGGTAGCGAGGCCCGGGCTGGGAGGCAGGGTCATCCTGGGGGGGCCTGATCTGCTTGTCCTCCTGATTGTCTCCCCACAACCCCAACCTCGTCTTGTGACACTGGTGTGTGTGTGTGTGTGTGTAGTTGGAAAATTGGACCGTGTCTCTGCATTTAATGCTACAGTTTTCCAGCCCCCTTAAACCAAATGAAAGGAAAGCCAAATTAGCTCTTGTCTTCCTATCCAAGTTATAATTTAAAATAATAAATGAAAGTGAACAACTTTCCATGGAAAAGAGGAGATCCCTAATTGGTGGTCAAAGTCGCCAAGAAAGCTTCTTGAACCTCCTGAGGGGGCGCTGAGAGGGACTGAGCGGGGCTGAGAGAGGGCCTCCGACCTTGCCGCCCAGGCTGGCTGGTGTGTGGCACGTCCCCTGTGGGCTCTGGGCTGTGGTTTCTCATCTGCATGGGTTCGTTCCATCACAGACGGATTCCCCCTTGTTGGCGGGTCCCTCTTCACACGACAGCGATTCGTCTCCACGCACTGTTGCTGTGGTTGTTTACATCTGCACGTTGGAAGGGAAGGCCTCTGGTCCCCAGCGCGGGACTCTGACTCTGGCCTCCTTCAGCAGGAAGGTGACCTCCGAGACGAGTGTCGTAGCTCTCAGGGTCCCCAGGAAGGCCGAGTGCAGGCTCTGGGAGGGCAGGAATCAGGGCACTTGTGGGGCACAGGGGGCAGAGGAGCAGCGCAGAGCAGCTCTAAACCCAGGAGGGGGTGTGTGGGTCCCGGCCCGGTGCCGTGTTGCCCTGTCCGTTTCCAATCCGCAGGGCGGGGGCGGGGCGGGGGGACCCCGCGTGGGTTTCCACGGCTGTTGTAACGCATCACCACGGGGACGCAGCTCCCGATGATCCAACCGTGGTGGATGCACGTCATTGCATGTTTGTCGAACCCCACAGAATGTGTGCCACTAAGACAGCCCCTCCTGTAACCATGGACTTTGTGCACCGCTTGGGCAACGGCACGGGTCAGTTGTACTGAGAGGGGTACTGAAACACAGCTCGCCGGGCCCCAGGCCCCGGGCTCTCTCAGTCGGCAGGTGTGGGGAGGGGCCTGAGAACTTGCATTTCTTACAAACTCTGAGGTGATCCGCTGGTCCGGGAATCCCGCTTTGAGAGCCGCTGGGCCAAGTAAGGGAAGGCAGAGTTCCTGGATCGTCCTCCTCACCGGGTCTATCTCTGATGGGAAGACTAAACTCCTAAAAGATCACTGGGGCCCAGGAGCTGGGAGAGGTGGCTGCCTGGTGGCAGGGGCCCGTGTGTCCGGGTTGTTAGCTCACGGTTCCTGCTCTGGACAAAGCGTGTGATTGCAGCTGGTGAGAAGGGCGCGTTCGAAAATAACTGGGGATAAAGAGAGGCTGGCAGAGATCGCGCTGGTCACGGGCACCCACAGGTGGTGGGTCCTACGTCCCGGCTGAATGTGTGGTGGCTTGCCCCACGCGCTGTCACAGAGGATGCAGGCTCCGTGGGCCCCTGCAAATGAGGTCCCAGCGATGCCCCAGCGGGGACAGGTTTACCTGTCTCCTGGACTGAGAGAAGGAGCCGGAGGGGGAGTCTGCTTTTAATTCTCAGAAACAAGGAGACTGGATCAAATAACCCGCGGGACCAGCTGACCGGCCCGGCCTGTGATCCTGTGCGCTCACGGTCCGAAGCTAATGATGTCATCGCCCTGGGCTGTGTCCGATCTGTGTAGTTAGGTTGATGGGATTAATCAGCTCATGTTAACATGCTGATGATGAGGGTGATCTAAAGACCATCTCAATAGGATCCTGGGGCCGAGGGACTAAAGTGGAATCATTTGGACTTTTACAGAGGTCATGGTTGAATTATCACAAAACTTCCTTTACTCAAAGCAGATGCTTATTGAGATTAATCTAGTGTGAAAAGGGAACCCGATGGAGTAGAAAAGACATTGTCTCCTCAATTATGTAACAGGACACCTCCTCATTGTCCCCGACTCGCCGAAGATGATTGTGCATTTCCTCCGGGATGTTTCAGCGCGCTGTGCGGACTCGCCCTGCAATCCCTCTGTTGGGGGCTGTTCAATGAGATCTCAGTGTTCACACGAAGGCAGAGTGGGCAGAAACAAAAGGGAACATCAATTGAGACGACAGAGGCTGCGGACAGGACCCATCCTTCTGCTGAAACCACGTACCTAGCAATTTCTAGAGATGCGCCGCGAGTGAAGATGGGAAACGGGCCGGGGAAATGACTGCCGCTCTCGGGGCGGTAGGTGCCTGCGTGACTCATGTTGGAGACAGACCTGGTCGTTAGGGTCCAGAGGACAAGCGCTGTGAAGGGTCTCATCTGTTCCCCCATGTGTCGTCTTCTCCACACTCTCCTTCTTTCCTTTTTTAAAGAAAATACATTCTCTTCCTCGTTTGCCTGTTGGTGACACGGTGATCCTCCTTAAAACTTTTCCCTTTGTTTCCGAGACCCTCTGGGATGCTGGCCCTGTTCCTACCTCTTGGCCTGTGCTGTCTCCTTCCCTGGATCCTCCTCCAGAGGTAATTCCTTGATGGCCCTGGTTCCCCAGAGCTCAGCTCTGTTTCTGCTCACTGGAAACACTGTCTTCCTGGTGTTCCTGTATCTAGTCCTGCGGTTTCTACCGTTACATAAGCCCAGAGATCGGCGAAGGCAATGCTATCCCTCTTAAATAAAACGAGAGCTTCCCAGGTTAGCGGTGACAGGAGATCGACCTGGGGGGGGGGGGCGGGGGGGGTGAGGGACAGCTAGCCCTGTGGTCCCTGCCTGGGTTTTCCTTTCTTTTCTGCTCCCCCTTCTCTGGGGCACATCAGAGGGGCCTGGTTTTCTTGCAAATCTCTGGCCTAACAGCAAACAAATCCTTTCTCCTTGGCTTTCCGAACCAGAGACGAGAAGGAGCCTTCTGAGGATGTGACTATGTACAAGGAAAAACACAAGGGGTGTAAGCCCAGTGAGACCACAGAAGGTAAACAGCATGGCTTGCAAGGTTGAACTGGGAGAGGTGTGCAAGTTATGGCTGTGTAACAAATTACCTCCAGACGGGGTGGCATAACTCACTCATTTACTATACCCAGGGCTTCTGTGGTTGGGAATTTGGGAAGACCTTCCAGGGACGGCTCTCCCCTGAGATCCCGTGTGGTTGCACTTACGCATTGGCTGGGCTGCATCATCTGAAGGCCCGAGTGGGGCTGGAGGGTCCTCTTCCAAGGCGGTTCACTTGCTCGGCTGGCACACTCTTTCTGGCTACTGGCTCCTCTGCCAGCGGGCCTCTCCTGCTTGAACATCCTCATGGCATGGCGGCTGGCTTTCCCGACAGCAAGCATTCATTGCAGGAGCTGTGGTGCCTTCTAGCTAAGCTTAGGAAGCACACACTTCCATTGCCTTGGTGTTCTATTAGTTACAAAGGGTCATCTGTGATTCTGTGTGGGAGATGACCTCCCAGGGGCATGAATGTGGGGGAGGGAATGGACCACCAACGGGCTATGTTGGACGTGGGCCGCCACAAGAACCCATCTCTAGGACTTACGGGGCTGTCCCATTCCATGAGCTTCTCTATGAGAAGCAGCTTTCAGGGATCTTAATTTTTTGGCTTCACCCATAGCCAGAGGTCAAGCACCAACTTGCCAAGACCCCTCTTCCAGTTTTATCTTTAGACTTCAGAAGTAGAGAATTTAGTTAATCCCACTCCTCAATCCACGGTTTACTTTCATCATGTTCCATGTGAGGCTCCTTTCTTGCCTTATCTACATATTTGTTTTATCTTCATTCCGTGCCTATGCTCTGTCCTCGACACCCACTTCCCCGTGCCTATGACAATCACTTTAAAATGTATAATGGGATGGGGCACCTGGGTGGCTCAGTCAGATAAGCGTCCAGCTTTTGGTTTTGGCTCAGGACATGATCTCCACAGTTTCATGAGTTCGAGCCCCACATGGGGCTCTGCACTGACAGTGCAGAACCTGCTTGGGATTCTCTTTCCTCCTCTCTTTGCCCCTTCCCCACTCATGCTCTCTCTCTCTCTCTCTCTCTCAAAAAATAAAATAAACTTTAAAAAAATATTTAAAAAAATAATATAAACAAACAAACAAATAAATGTATGATGGGGGTCTGGGTTGGCTCAGGCTGCTTTTACAAATGCCACACACTGGGGTGGCTTAAACAGTACACCTTTATTTCTCACTGTTCTGGAAATTGGAGGGTCCAGGATCCAGGTGCCAGCAGATTGCGTTCTTGGTGAGGACCTTCTTCCTTCCTGCCTTGCGGATGACTGCCTTCTTGCTGTAACCTCACATGGTGGAGTGAGAGAGAGAGAGAGTTCTGGTCTCTCTTCCTCTTATAAGGACACTAGTCCCATCGTGGGACCCCATCCATGCTCATGACCTTATCCAAATCTAATCACCTCCCAATGTCCTGCCTCCAAATACCATCACCCTGGGGGTTAGGGCTTCAATGTATAGATTTTTTGAGGGGGACACAAACATCCAAAACATCCAGTCCAAATCAATGGGTATCCTTCTATTTATGCATATTTGGAAAATATGTAGTGTTGTTTGGTGCATTTATCGACTTTTTATTTTCATGGCTCTTACTGGACTAAATATGGATATTGTTTTATATCTCATCCGGTTCATCGAGCACCCATCTACTCCAAGCTATGTTTCTGCCACATTTCACTCACCCATCCTTCCAGTGAGGGGTGGACACTCAGATCACCTCCAATTCCCCTGCCACAGTGGTGCTTCAGAGAATCCCTTGTCCTTTAGTTCTGAGTGAGAATTTCTCTGGGGTGTCCCAAGAGTTCCTGGATATGAAACATACACATACTTAAGACGACTATGTACAGTAGGTTAGCTCTCAGGGCACACTTGACTTTCCCAGTCTCTAGACCAAAGAGAATGTCTGCTTATCACTCTTGTTCAGGCATTCTGGCTAGAGCCCGAAGTTTCTTTGTTTTTTTTTAATTTTTTTAAATTATCATGTTTCTTTATTTTTGAGAGGCAGAGAGAGACAGAGCATGAGTGGGGGAGGGGCAGAGAGAGAGGGAGACACAGAAAACCCAGGCAGGCTCCAGGCTCTGAGCTGTCAGCACAGATCCCGTCACGAGGCTCAAACCCACAAGCTGTGAGATCATGACCTGAGCCGAAGTCGGACGCTTAACCCACTGAGCCACCCAGGCACCCCAGGGCCCAAGGTTTTGATTGAGAAACAGGCTGCTCTTCCAGGAAGCCAGATGAGTTGGTGTCCACACAGGGGCGAGGGTTCACACCTACAGGTACATCTACGGAACATAGCCCAACATGGCATCCTAGCATCCTAAAGAAAAAAAGGGTGTGTGTGTGAAAGCATCCTGCTAAGTGAAAGAAACAAATCACAAAGGGCCACCTATTGTATGATTCCCATTTGTGTACAATGCCCGGAATAGACTAATCTATAGGTGCAGAAGGTAGGTTAGTGGTTGCTGGGGCTGGAAAGTGGGAAAAGGAGATTGGAGGTGACAGGAGATACTGGGCTTCTTGTTAGGGATGATTAAAATGTTCTAAAAGTGGGGCACCTGTGGGGAGCCTGGGTGGCTCAGTAGGTTGAGCGTCTGACTTTAGCTCAGGTCATGATCTCACGGTCTGTGAATTCGAGCCCCGCGTCGGGCTCTGGGCTGATGGCTCAGAGCCTGGAGCCTGCTTCCGGTTCTGTGTCTCCCTCTCTCTCTGCCCCTCCCCCACTCACGCACTCGCGCATGCACTCTCTCTCTCTTTCTCAAGAATAAACATTAATAAAAATTAAAAAAAAAAAAAGATAAAAGAAAACCAGCTGGCCCAATGAAGCCCTCATACTGGTGGTCATTATAATGAAAGGGGCATTTGAAAAGACTCAGAGGAAAGATCGTGTGAAAATACCCAGTGAAACATTCCAGTCCAACCTCCCCACTCTCCCCGCCCCCCCTCCCCCCCACCAGCCGGTCTTTTTGAGTCTTTGTCTTTTTTTATGCCAGAATATCAAGTTTTCCTCTTGCAATCCTTCCATTAAAGAATGGTTTATCTGGCCATTTGTTTATGTGTGGAAAATGCATAAAAATTTATAAAATAAACCCATTTACTTCCAGACGAAAGTTAGCATTTTGCCCGGAGTGAATTTTTGTGGCTGAGTTATAAAATTCTGAAAGTAAGGGTTTCTAATGAAACTGTGCTACTCTTTAATGAACATTGCCGCCCTCGCTATAATAAAGAATGTACAATATTTGGCATGATGCACTCTGGAAAAATCGCCTAATATGTAATATGAGTGATTGCCTCCTTTGTGAGCCAAGCTGTGTTTTCATTTTGTGGGGTAATTCAGCTCAACAAGTATTTACTGAGCGCCTACTAGATCTCACTGTGCTGGGCAGTGGGGATTCGCGGATAACATTACTGGGGGTACAGGTTCGTAAAGAACAGTGAGCTCTTGGCCGGGCACGTGCTGGGCACCGTTCTAAGCGCTTTGCATGCCCACAGAATCCTAACAGGGTCCCCATGTACAGATGGGACACTGGACGTAGAGAGAGGTCCAGATCATTTGCCCACCATTCTGCAGCCAGTGCGGTGGTTGGTTAAGTTCAGTGCTAGGGGGTCAGCACAGGGGCCGTGGAAGCCCACAGGGGGGCCACCTCCGCATGCAGTGTGGGAGGACCAGAGAGGGCTTCTTGGAAGGGCGTGCTTCCAGGGAGCAAGGGCTGGTGAAGGCGAGACAAGACCAGCCAGCACACTCCCTGAGCTTAGAAACGGGTCAGTGTGTACACCCAAATGTGTATGCCTGTGCCGGACCCACATCGTGGACGAGAGCATCGAGGGATTCATCCAGAGGAGTGGGCAGGGATCAGCATGAGGAATGGTGTAGATGCCACCACAAGGAACCTGGGGACTATCCTGCCCATGAAGGAAGGCCCGAATCAGGGTTTTAAGTAGGAGAATGACTCACAAGTCTGCCTAATAGGTTTCCCCACCGTAACTGGAGTATTTCAGGACACAGCATGGGATGCTCATTTGGGGACTGGGAGAAAAACGGAATACGGAGTGAAAAAATACGGGGGTGCCTGGGTGGTTCCGTCGGTTGAGCGTCTGACTCTTCATTTTGGCTCAGGTCACAATCTCAGCGTCACGGGATTGAGCCCCGTGTGGGGCTCTGTGCTGAGCGTGGAGCCTGCTTGGGATTCTGTCGGTCTCCCTTGCTCTCTGCCCCTCCCCCACTCGCTTTTGTTCTGTCTCTCAAATAAAAAAATGTTTTAAAAAGGGGAAAAATATAATACTATTCTAGAATTCCATCCAGGCTGCTGTTTTTCTCTCTCATTAGATATATTTGTATCCATTTCAGCTGTCAGCCCCACAGGTTTGAGTCTTCCCAGGCTTTTTTTTTTTTTTTAAGTTTTTTAATGTTTATTTATTTTTGAAAGAGACAGAGGCAGAGCGTCAGTGCGGGAGGGGCAGAGAGAGAGAGGGAGACACAGAATCGGAAACAGGCTCCAGGCTCCGAACTGTCAGCACAGAGCCCGACGCGGGGCTCGAACTCACGAACCCCATGAGATCACGGACTGAGCTGAAGTCGGATGCTTAGCCGACTGAGCCACCCAGGCACCCCTGAGTCTTACCAGGCTTTTCGCTGAAAGCAGGATGATTTTTTGCTGTCGTAACAGTAACAGCCGGCTTTGTCTGAATGCTTCTCAAATACCAAACACCGTGCAAACATCATCCATGTTTCCACTCATCTAGTCCCCACCGGGACTCTACGAGGTAGACACAGCTGCTGTCCCACAGCTGGGGACAGTCCAAGGCACGGGGGACTTTCCTCAGCATCTCGGGGCTGGAAGGCGTTGAGCCCGCATTTGAACCAGGCAAATGGCTCTCCAGTCCAGGCCCACCATTCTTCAACTAATGAATTTTTCCCAGGGGCGAGCCACACGGTCACTGGCCACGGGCCGGCTGTGGACTGACCTGTGTCCCCCTGCCCTGCTCCCGCCACCCCCAAATTGCTGTGTTGAAGCCCTCACCCCCGGTGTGATGGCATTTGGACATGGGGCCTTCGGAAGCAATTAGGGTTCGATGAGTGTATTTATTACAGGAGCACCACACAGCTCGCTTTCCCCTCTTTCTCTTCCATGTGAGGAGTGAGAGAAGAGGAGGCTGCCTGCAAGCCAAAGAAAGAGTCCTTACCCCAAATCCCACCGTGATGGCCCCCTAATGTCGGGCTTCCAGAACTGTGAGACATAAAAGTCTGTGGTTAAAGTGCTCCAGACTGTGGTATTCTCATGGTAGCCAGAGCGGACTAAGACAAAGTCAGCCAAGATACGGAATCTGTAGTGGCCCTCGGAGCGGGTGGGGGCACATGGCTGCTGGTGGCTCTGGCTTCCTGGTGGACCCCAGTGAGCCATCTGATGCGATCTGCGTGTGTGTGAGCCACGGGGGGAGGAAGGCAGTGCGGACCCACGTCCTGCTTCGGAATGAAGGGAGCTGTTAATACGCTGTGAAACGTGGCTCTGTCAGAAGTGTGCACCTTGGGACGGGCACTCCGGGACCAGGATCCAGCTCTGTCACTCACAGGCCCATTGTATGGTTCTGGACTTCAGTCTTGTCGCCGTGCAGTGAGGGTAGTAACACCTCTCAGCACGGATGTGACATTTATATGGGATCCTGTAGGCTCAGCGCCTGCGAACGCTTGATAAATGGTGGGTACGATATCAATGTAAAATTTGCTTTTCTTTCTTTTAAGTGTATTTATTTTGGTGGGGGAGGGGGAGGAGGGTCAGAGAGAGAGAGAGAGAGAGGGAGAGAACGAGGATCCCAAGCAGGCTCCGCACGGTCAGCGCCGAGCCCAGCGCGGGGCTCGAACTCATGAACCGTGAGATCGTGACTTGAGCCGAAGTAGGATGCTCAACCGACTGAGCCATCCAGGCGTCCCTAAAATTCGCTTTTCAATACCTAGTTCAGGCCTCCCTCATCTTGGAGACTCTCCCTGGTTCCTCCCCTCAGTTGCCTGTGTATGTCACACGTGTTGATGGTGGCTTCTTCTGTTACGTTCAGACTGCTCCCTGACTTATCCACCTGCCTCCCCAGAAGCACAGATTGCCTCCAGGTGTAGCAGAAGGATGGGGGAGGACCGTGGGCACATGTGAGGCCACAGAAGGGAGGAAGGTCATTTCAGAAAGAGGTTAACAGGTAGCACAAAGTTCCCCCCGGGGTGCCTGGGAGAAGAGGCAGAGGGCGAGCAGGGGTGCCAGCTGTGTGGGAGAAAGGCGCAGGGGGAGGTTTTAGGGTGAACAGGGGTGCAGAGAGCTGGGGCACTGTCCCAAGCACACAGGTGCAACGCTGTAGGGTTTTGAGCAGAGAGGCTCTGCTGAAGTCTAGGCAGGAACCCTGAGTGCAGCATAGAAATTTCTGGGCAGGGATGAGGCTGCAGAGAAACGAGCAGCCACGGGGTTCCCAGGCCCTCTCCAGGGACCCGACCCTTCTCCCCTTCCCAAAGGTGCGACGGGGAAGCCGCGCTGGAGTTGGGAGGCTGTCCTCCATTTTTTTGGCCCGTGATCATTAGGTTTGCTGATAAGTGGGGATTATTAATTAAAGGGATAAAGCGTGTGTTTCCAAGGGTGATTACCGTTACTGTAAATCAGACTTAATGGTGGCAGAAATTCATTAGGGATTCATTTCCTAATGATAACGAATTGGCTTGAGCAGATGTCAGACTCAGCCGTGACCATAATTCTAATTCCAGGCTCCAGGAGTGGGATTCCGAGGAATCAGAACACCCTTCTAGGAACGCTGGGGTGGTTTTAGTGTGTGCCCGGGCAGCCGCGGGGACGTGGGCCTCTCCTGAGGACCTCTGGGCCTTTGCTCTTGCCCAACTCTTCTAGAAACAACGTTCCTGCTACCTTGTCCCTTGAGTCTCACTTTCCTTGGAAGTTTTCCCTGACCGCCCCCGGGGCAGGGCCATTCCCCTCATCACCTCCTCTCTGGAGGAGAGCCAGAGATTCTATTTGGAACTTGGTGGCCAGAGAGGAGCTGCCTGGTCCCCAGGTACACAGATGCCTAGGCTTCAGCAGGTCCCCTGGCTGGTGAAATTCACAGGACATTAACCAAGGCAGCGGCAGGTAAAGGACGCCAAGCCTGTTGCTAAGCCCCCAGTTTCCTCGCCTGTAAAATAAGATATCAACGGTTATTGCGAGGAACACATAAAAAAACACACACCAAGCTCAAGTACCTCGCACCTGGTAAGCACTCAACAAATATGAGCCATTGTTACCACGATTTTGCTGAACTAATGAGGCAGAATCTCCAACTTTGTCACCGGGAGGAGAGCGGTTTGGTTTGTACAGACCAGCGCCCAGCATGGCAGCCCAGGCTTCAGGAGGATTCCATGAGGTGTAGGTGGGAAGGGAGAAGGAGGCAGAGAGGACAAGGAGGGACACGGGAGGGCCTCGGCCTCGCAGGAACGGCAGGGTGTGCCCAATGAGCAGGGAGGGAGGACGGATAGGGCCTGGCCCCTACGACGCCAGGCCCTCAAATGGTCCAAGACGTGGATGGCCTCTGCAGCCCTTCAGCTCAGCGAGCAGAACGATTGTTCCCAACGCACGCACGACATGGCCCGTCTGCATCTGCTGTCTCCAGCCGAGTGCTTGCAGAACGAGTTAGGCAAGGATCCTGTCCGTTACAGAAAAGGAACCGGGTTCGGTAAAGTTGAGTGGCCTGCCCATGGCACTCAGCGGAGACTCAGGCCCCATCAGCCTGCCTCCGTACTGTCTGGAAACCTGACCAGCTGGCCTCAGAGGAGGAGGGCTCCTCTCCAGACAGCTGGCTGGGTTAACTCAGTTAGGACAGAGGGGGAGGAAAGACTTTTCTGACACGGCATTTTGTTCGCTGGGCCAGGAGTTAACATTCGGGTCCCTGCGAGTTGCCAAAGCCTCTTGGGAACGTAATCTGTAAGTATCTATTAACATTTGGAAACATATGTTGTCTTTGATCCTGCAATCCCACTTCTGGGAATCCGTCCCGCAGAAATGAAAACCCTAGAATGTAAGGCTATAGGAACAGGATGTTTACTGTCGCATGTTTGTGGTGGCAAAAACCTGGAAGCAATCTGAAAGTCCATCAGGACTGGAATAAGGTTGAATAGGTTATGATACATGCCTTTGGGGGACATCGACCTTTTAAAAATTAGATTTTTATGTAATTATCCGGAGTGCTGTCCATGATACATTGCTAAGTAAAAACAAAAAACAAAACATGCAAAAAAAACAAAACAAAACAACCTTCCAAGTTGGCCAGTGATGTGAATGATGCAGTACCATAAAAACTAATTAAAAAGTTCTATATGTGGATTTATATTAATTTGCTTGGGCTGCCCTAGCAAAGTATCACAGTCTGGGAGGCTTAAAGAACAGAAATATTATTTTCTCAGTTTTGGAGACTCAAAGTCTGAGATCCGGGTGTGGGCAGGGTTAGCGCCTGGGAGTAGCCTGGTGTCACTAGATTGGGGGTGACCGTACACGGTGGGGAAATACTAGGAAAGGAGACTGGGGCCAGGCTGTGTAGACACCCTCCCCCAACGAAAAAGTAAGACCCAGAGAAAGGACACGTAGACACCTGTTCCAAGAGCCTTCCACATTTAACCTCTATGAGTTCTTACCAGCGGATGAACCCTTCCTGTACCGATGAGGAAATTGAGGGGTGAAAGATTAAGTAAAGTGACTTGCTAAAGGTCACGCATTTAGTCAGTCGTCCTAACCAGACTCCGTACCGGGGAGGCAGCACTCTTCTCGTGGATGATCTCGAGATCCGTGACGGGGGCCACTGTCACTGCGTCTGTTGTGTTTTGGTGCCCACTCCTAGTAGCTAGTGCTGAGACTGATACCTGGCAGAGACAGGTTCCATTCTTCAGACTTGAAAGGCTGAATAGATTTTGTGACTCGGGGAGGACTATGCCCATGTATCAGGTGAGAAAATTGAGGCTTCGGATGATTACCTGCCAAGGTCATCTGGGCGCCTCCACACCGGGATTCCTACCCTTTCCTACCCTTCCTCCCAGCGGCCCTGTCACATCAGGGGTGTCCATTCCCTCCAGGTGAGGGCCTGGCAGGCGGCCTGACTTCTTACAGTAAGTGGAGGGGGACAGTAATGACGTTGGCTCTCACCTAATCCCTCAGAGGCACGTTCTCACGACACATCTGGATGTGGTTGGCCGTGGCCCCTCGTGCAGAGGATTTTGCTTTGGAGTGCCTTTTTATAGACGTGTAATGAAATTCTCTTGTGCTTTGCAGAGCCCAGCCTTGCCCTTTCGAATGTAATCCCACCTCCAACCAGAAGTTGGAGGCTTTCTGGTTGTTTTCCTAACAGCAGTAGAGACAGGTGTACCTCTCCTAGCCATCCTAGCTGTTTGAAAGCCAGGTCACTGCTTAGGTGGTGGGGCTCGTGGCCGGGGGCCCATCATGCTGGGCGCGTTAGCTGTGACCTCATTCAATGCTCCTAGCACCCCTAGGTAGGATTACTACCCCCACTGGACAGAAGAAGAGACAAGGTTCAGAGAGGTTACAGTTCCTGCCCCAGGGGAGTTGCTAAGCAAGTGACAGAGGCAAGACTGGTGTTTGACTACATCGTGCCCTCCTTCTTCGCTGTCTTCTGCATGGCTGCTGCCTGAGGCCACATCCTGGTCATGCTTCTTCTGGACCATTTTACACTCTAGGCTCTGGGCCTCGATTCTCGTCCCTTCCCCTTCCTACCTCCAGATTTTCCTCAATCACAAATCCCTTCAGCCACCCCCCTGCTTAAAACACCAAGGAGTCTCCACTGGCCTTGGGAGAAAATTCAGTTTGTCAGCTAGAATTCTTTCCTCCATTATCATGATCTCACGGTTCGTGAGATCGAGCCCCGTGTCAGGCTCCACGCTGACAGCAAGGAGCCTGCTTGGGATTCTTTCTCTCTGCGCCTTCCCCTGCTCTCTCTCTCTCTCTCTCAAAAAAAAAAAAAAATTAAAAATGAGTTTTCATAGGAGTTGTCCTTTTGGAGAGAGGACTTTTTAACAGAATGGAGGTCCTAAGATCGATAATAATACTAAGTAGACCAGGGTCGCATATTTACGCCCCACACCTCAAACAGGTAAGAGAAGGTACCTTCTGCATTTTCTGTGCATGACCCAACCTGTGAGGCTGGGCACCAACAGAAAAGAGAGAGGAACCTATAGTCTGATAGTCACGGCATCTCAATCTCTCCCACAATTAAGCCTCCTGGGGTCACAGAGTCTCTTTGAGGTGAGTGCTCAAACTTTCAGGGTTCATCCTTTTCTCTTGGCATCCACAAGGATGGGATGAGGTTTCCATGACCCCGTCGTGCTTGGCTCTGCGATAGATGTGTCCACTTTGGCCTGACCTGGCCCCTGGGTTCCTGTGGGGGATCTAATGTGGGGCAGCTGGGCCCTGTTGGCCTTCTGGGGCATCGTCTGGGCACTCGTGGCAAACGGTCTTGACTATTTCCCTCTGTTTTCAAAGACCCTGCATTCTGTGGCCTCTTCCTTCTGACTGGGGCCTCTCCGTGTTCCCTCAGGTTCCCGAAGGTTCGTGGGAACCTTCGAATGCTCTGTTGATCTTGGAGAATGAGCAGTGTCTCCTTAGGGTCATGTATCTAGACATCTCCTCTGTCCATTTCCTCTTGCCCTTGGCCGCCATGGTTGCTGCTGCACCACACGCAACGTGCGGCAAGATTCTCCTAGAAGCTCGTAGCCTCCTCTGGCTGTGCCTGGGCAAGCGGGTCGGGAGCCTGATGCAGCCGTAAAAACTAAGATGAGTTTTCTTCCTAAGCTCCCGGCCCCATTAGGAGTTACCTTCATGGCTTGACTTCCCCTCATGCCTGCAGGGCTAACCTTTTATTGGTATGGAACATTCCAGCAGGGCAAGTTAGTGGCAAGTCAAGCCTTTACTGAGGCAAACTCTGCCATTGTTCCTTCGTGCCTGTCTATTTCCTTGTAGCTGTTTTCGGGTGTTAGAAAATTGGATTAAGCTTCAATCGCATTTTCCCCTAAACACAAAAGTCCAAAATTAGTAGCACATTTCTAACAGACCTCACTTAAAGCCACATCAAATTAAATAGAGTCATTTTAAAACGGTCCTGTATATATTGTGCAGCATGGATTGGAAAGGTTTATGAAGTGAGGTATGTTTGTAAATACTGGAAAGCTCAAAATTGTTTTGACCTTGTGATATTTGAACCATATTCTTGTAAATCGTGTTCAACTTGGCCTGAACATCCTGTGGATTTACAGTCCTTGCCCCACGACATACTGCTTTGGAATTTTATTGCGAGCTCGTTTGATGATGTTCTGTTTTCATGAACCTTGATGTTATCCAAAGTTGCATGAGATCAGAGGATACTGAAGCTAGAGGCCTCCTTTGAGAGCTCCTCTTCATCCTGCAGAACGCTCCCATCTCAGGGGTGCATTAACTGAGGCTCGGGGAACAAAAGAAATTATTTAAGCCACCTGGAGGGCGGGTGTCTGGGCTGGGGGTTGAAGGCGAGACTCCTGGGCGCAGATTGGGCGAGCGGACTGACCACACACTTTGAAGGGACACAGGCCGGCCTCAATTCCATGCCAAGCTACCTCCCCCACCGGCTATGTGACCTTGGCTACGCTGCTCACCTCCCTGAGCCTCCCCTCCCTCTTCCCGGCCCAACCCCCCCCCCCCCCCCCCCCGCCCCTGCGAAGTAGGGACATGTATCCGTATCTCAGGGAGGTTTCAAGAATTAAATGAGATGATAACAAGCATGAAGCACAGAGCCCCAGGGCTGGTTCCTGGTCGGTGCCTAGTTCCCATTCTTTCCTTTTCCCTAGTGGCCCAGCGCACGTTCCGCTAAAATGGGCTGGGCATGGGGACCACGGGGGCAGGGGCACCATGGGGCTGAAGGCGATGATGCATCACTTCATAGGCCGACGTGCAGGCTCTTGGGGACCAAGTGGCAAGGGGTTCTGGCAGGTGGCTGTCACAGGGCTGTACTCTCAGGTACGGACGCCCTGGCTGTGGAGATTCTCACACTGGAAATCGCTGCCATTCTTGCCACCTCTCCGGACTCACACATCCCTTCGCGCCTGTGCCCCTCGAGGCCTGAGCCCTGACTTAGGAATCGTGTTTGGCTGTCTGTAACAGAATGTCACTAGAGGGGCTCAACCAAGGACTCGTTTATGCTTTTTCATCTCATGGGGAGTCTAGAAATGGGCGGTCCCAGCTGGTGCAGCAGCTCAGTGATGCTCTGGGGCATTCTGGCTCCTTCTGTCTTCCTGCTTCCCACTTCCAGTGTGCGGCTGCCATTCACCCAGTCACTTCCTGGTTCCTGGCTGGTCACTTCCTGGTTGCAGGCTGGTTGCTTCTTGGTTACAGGCTGTCACTTCCTGGTTGCGGGCTGGTCACTTCCTGGTTGTGGGATGGTCGCTTCCTGGTTCCGGTCTGGTCACTTCCTGGTTGTGGGATGGTCGCTTCCTGGTTACAGGCTGCCACTTCCTGGTTACAGGCTGGTTGCTTCCTGGTTACAGGCAGTCGCTTCCTGGTTACAGGCAGTCGCTTCCTGGTTAAGGGCTGGGAGGTCCAGCCCCAATCTCCCAGGTGAAGTGCAGGAAAAGGAAGAAGGAAGCATCAGTAAAGAAGGAAGTAGAAGCTTTCCCAGAAATCCCTGGCCAGCACTCTTCACACATAATGGCACATTAAAGATGGCCAGGAATTCTTTGTCACTCTCCTCATTGAAATGAAGGGCCTGTGTCCTCTTCCCTTAACTCTGAGTGAGCTCAGGGCCACTTGAGCTCTCAAAGGAGGCTTCTGTCTTCCAGATTGAGACTTTAAGGAAGTGACAGCTCTTATTCCCTTTCTTTTGGAACCCTAGGTCTTGGAACCTAGCCCCCAGGCTGGGAGGAGGCAGAGAAGCCTCCAGCCTATAGTCGCCAGACACAGCCGGCACCAACTTGCCAGCCATGGGAGCAAGCCATCTTGGAAATGGATCCCCCAGCCCCACTGAGGTGCTACAACATGAGCCCGACCCACATGCAGTTTAGAAAGGAGATAGATGATGGTTGGTGTATGAAGTCACTAGGTTTGGGGTTGGTTTTCTGCTCTGTAATAGATACCCAGAGCACAGGCCATTGGCCAGAAGGGTGTCGCACGGTCACCTCTAAAGGCAAAAGAGGCCACGTGTGTCTCTAGCAGCCACACTATCACCTGGAAATAGAAAATGTGTTCTCTCACTAAGGAAGAAAAGAACAGGTAGAGAGGAGGCAACTGGCATTTCGAAACCGGCACCTATAACGGTCTGTCAGCTTCATGGTTGACAGGTCGTTTATCCCCTATCACTGTTATGTCTCTCTCTCTCTCTCTCTTATTATTGTTTACCCCCCAAAGAATGTACTCCATAGTCATACAGCATGCACTTCATATGTATATTTATAAATTATACATGTGTAATAACTATAAATATAGCAAATGCTATAAACCTTACACATAATAGGCTTCTCAAAATGGGGTTTTGAAAATACTAAACAAGATTTTAAAAATATACATATTTATTTGACTCATCCACAGTACCCAAATGAAAATTAGTGATAATCTTTTGAGTGCTTTAAAAAAAAAAGATCTCTTGGGGTGCCTGGGTGGTTCAGTCGATTAAGCGTCTGACTCTTGATTTTGGCTCAGGTCGTGATCTCACTGTTGGTAAGTTCAAGCCCCACGTCGGGCTCTGCACTGACAGTGCAGAGCCTGCTTGGGATTCTCTCTCTCTCCCCCCTCTCTCTCTGACCATACTTTGCTTGCTCTCTCTCTCTCAAATAAATAAATTAAAAAAAAATTTTTTTTTTAAAGATCTATTTCAGATGATCTGTAGCTAACATCTCCAGGCACAATATGTAACCATTCAAGGAAGTTTGTCGTTAATGATAGTGGGTGCGAATCCATACTTAGCTCACTTTCTTGATGAATTCTCTGTCTCTGTCTGTGTCTCTCTCTGTATCTCTTTCTCTGTCAGTGCCATTGCTTTGGATGAGATGTCAGGGTTTTTACTTAAGAAATGACAAACAGCTCACAATTGGAGGAGAAGTTTACATGCTTAGTATTACCTTTAATCCATGGTTGCTTTGCAGAAATTTGGTTCAGCCATGTGTCCGTAAGAGTTCACGTAACTAGTGAGGTAACATAAAGTTGCAAATGTTGGAGAAGTGAATAAAGTTCGCCGAAGATGGCCGATGGGGCTAAAACCAGGTCTGGTCTCCAGCTTAGAGACCCCTCTTCTGTGTTCTTCCTTTGTTTGCTGCGCGTGCGAACCCCCCACAGATATGGAAGCTGACAACTATAAATTACCCTCCCCACGGGCATTCGATGCTCAGATCTTTGGAGAAGCGGTCTCCTCTGAGCCCGCTGGTGTTAAATAAATCTCCGATCCACCAAGATCTCCGAGTGCCGCTTGGCTTTTCCCACAGCGTACCAGCCTTGTTCCGTAACACAAACACGCTTAACCGGGGAGAGATGAGCGCAGGGACACTGAACAGGCTAGTGGGGGAGTGGGGACTGTTTGGACCCCCCCACCTCCCGCCGGGTGAGGACTCTCCCTTCTCAGCTGCATGCTCGCGTGGACTCACCAGACTCCGTGAGCTCCTGGGCACTGCCATCAACCCAGACAGCAGACACAGGCTGGCCTGATTTCCCAGGTCCTGCTGTTAGATAACAATACATCAAAGGAGAAATTCTTAGGCATTTTTTCTTACATTTTGCATCATTGTCGCTTTGGAGACCACCCGCCTCTTACCCCATAAGCTTCCTGGGGACAAAGCTCACGTCCTGTTCATCTCTGAGTCCCCAGTGTCTGGGGCCTTTCTGACACTGGGAAGTTGCTTGCCTGGTGTTTGTTGAATGAATGAATGAATGAATGAATGGACAGGACAGGTCCTCGAGGAGCAGGGCCCCAAGTTCTAGAGTTGGGCTCAGGAGCAGAAGTGGGGAGCTGGGCCTGAGGCTCGCTTCAATGGTTCCTGCCTCATTTCTCTGTCTGTAAATGGAGATTCCGAACAGTAATACGTGCCACACCCGTTGTCCCGAGGAACTTATGAGCCGACGTGAGAGAGAAGAGTGAGGGCTCTCCCGGGGCTTGACACTGTACAGGCTTAGCAAACATTTGTCCCTCCTCCTGGAAAAAGAGAATAAAACGCGGTGGCAAAGCCAGTGCCTGGAGGCTGCTGGGGTGACTGTTAGCTTCTTGTTACTGTTGAAAAGATGACCACGGATTTACTCTCTCGCGGTTCTGGATGTCAGAAGGGCGACGTGGGTCTCATTGGGTTAAAGTCAAGCTGAGGGCAGGGTTAGTTCCTTCCTGGAGGTTCCTGGGGGAGAATCTGTTCCTTGCCTTTGCCAGGTCCTGGAGGCCACCCCCATTCCTCGGCTCAGGGCCCCTCCCTCCATCAAAGCCACAATTACATCACTCCACACTCCCACACTTCTGTTGCTGCATTGCCTTTTTCTCACTAACCTCTGGCCTCCCATTTATAAGGACACTTGTGATTCCATTGGGTCCTCCCTGAAAATCTGGGAGGACCTCCCCATCTCAAGATCTTGAGCTTAATCACATCTGCAAAGTCCCTGTGGGCCGTTCACGGATTCCTGGGATTAGAGTGTGGACATCTTTGGGCGGAGGGAGTTCACCTGTCACAGTGAACTGCCACCCAGTTTGTCCGGGACAACCAGTTTTAGCCCTGGAAATCCCCCGAGGCCCACGCAGACTGGGCCTGTCGGCCACCCAAACAGGTGGCATCACATTAATGGCTAGGAGACGGGCTATAGGGTTAGACAGACCCGGGTTGGAATCTCCTTGCAGCCACTTCCTGGGTGGGTATGAGGATTATAGAAGAAAATGTGTAGAAACGTGGCACTATTTCCAGTATTAGGTGAAGTCTGTGTGGGGTGCAGGGGGGCCCTGTGGAGCCACGCCCAGCCCCTTATACCTCTTCCTGAGCCTGTCTCTCCTCAAACCCCACCCCAGCCCACAGGGCCCCGGCTACCCCATGGGTGCTCTCCCCTGACCACACTGGGGATGTGCACTCAGCAAGGGCTGAATGCTACGAGCAGGGCCAGATTCTAGCAGCCTTGGACGTCCGGCCGCACTGGACAGCCCTGAAGACACCTGAGCGGGAGGGGATGGGCCAAAGCAGGTGAATGTGCCCCGTTTTTCTGAACTAAGCCCAGCACCTTGGCTTCTCCCCAGGGCGGAGGCAGAGGGCGGCTTCCTGGGGTTGTCAGACCACTGGGTCCCTCAACCGGAAGTTCAGGCTATGGACGGTGGCCTTGGCCAAGTATCCAGTAAGGCGGGACCTTCCTGGGCTGCTTTTTCTTCCTCCGGAAAGAAACAGCGCGGGGAGAGCCCCCCACCCACGTGCCCAAACACAACAATTTATTTAAGTTTATTGTGAGGTCAGTCTATTTGACTTTGGGCTGTTCTGCTGATTGGTGTTTGTTTAGGAGACAGATCTGTTCTGCATGAACAGGTCCCGGGTATTTCACCGCCCCCTGCTCCCCCCTCAACTGGCTCTACAGGAGGTGGCCTTACAGTCTAGGGACAGAGGAATCTTGACCTTGGAGAGGCAGTCGGCTTGAATTAGAGAATTCTGCATCTGCATTGTGATTACATCTCATTTGCATTTCACTTCCTGCCTCTACATTTGGGAGCCCTGGGCATCTGTGGCTGGATTCCTGCATTTGAATGAGCGTCCCCCTTGATGGGGCTTTAATGACGCTCCGTCGGGCATATCCAGATCGGCTGTGTGCGGTGCCCTGGGCTGCAGGGCAACTGGCGAGAGCCTAAACCACGGTCAAGACGGCAACGAAAGTTCCAGAAACCCCCTCCGAGCATGTGCTGGCTTGGCCGCTGGGCCCTTCTGCTGCCGCCTGGAGCCATAGTCAAGCAGGAAACCCCCTGGTTGCAAAGTCACCCAAACAACTGAATGCAAATCACAAGTAAGAGGATAGATCAGTGGCTGGACGATACATTTCTGGTCTCAGCAGAGGGGCAGCCCCTTTCAGAGCCTCATTCTGGCTTTCCTGGTGTAGCCTCCCCACTCTGGCCACACTACACAGCTGGCCACGTCTTGGCTTAGGCTGTTCCCGCCACGGGACAGCCACCTGCACGTCGTTTGACATTCATCCCGGGCATCACCCACTCAAGACATGCTCCCCGTCCTCCTGCTGGCCCTACACTCCACTGTCCCTTCCCCTGTGTGACTTGCCATTGCCCTGATGACACTAGATTGTAATTTGATGAGGGGGCGTGGGGCAAGCTGAGGGCAAAATATGGGCTGGCACCCCCACCCCCACCCCCACCCCAGGTGGAATATGTGTGATATTCCTCAGACACTTCCGGGAAGGGGCTGAAGTGCTTGCCATGGTGATGTGGGAAACTAATGAAAAATGAAAATTCCCTTACTGCCTGCCGCCCATTGACAAGTCCTTGAGACCCGCAGAGTGACCTGCCTCTAGGGGCTCAGCTGCCTCAACGATGAACTTTGCCAGTGGCAGAAGAAAATCTTGGCTTCACGTTGTCCCAACCTTGAGGATCCTGTAAATCGACTTCCTTTATCTCAACTCCCCCAAGATATATGCTGGCAATCCTACTCCAAGCTTCTGGCCCCCTGATATACATCTGAAGTGGCTCATGACTGAGGTTTCCTTGAATGGTAATGCATGGCGATTCCCTAGCAACAGCTGGCCCCTCAAGGTCCTGGAAACCTTGCTTCCAAAATTCCTTAGAGACTCGATCCCTGACCCCCTCCCAACTGAGGGGATATAATGAGTTACCTGTCACGACCCCAGGGCAGCCCTTCCTGCCCACGGGTCCTGTCCGTGTGCTTTTTGCACCAAAGACGTCTTCGAGAATTCTTTCTTGGTTGTTGGCTCCGGACCACCCCACCGTCATCCCAAAACTTCATCGTAATTGACCTGTTTACTCTCGTCTTTCACGTTCGTTTCTCATATTTGTTTTTAGAGGAAGCTTTATTGAGATAGAATTCACAAAACATGAACTTCCCCATTTTAGAGTGTACAATTGTTGGGGCACCTGGGTGGCTCAGTCGGTTAAGCATCCGACTTTGGCTCAGGTCGTGATCTCACAGGTGGTGAGTTCGAGCCCCGCATCGGGCTCTGTGCTGACAGCTCAGAGCCTGGAGACTGCTGGAGATTCTCTCCCTCCCTCTCTCTTTGCTCCCCCCATCCCCACTGGCTCATACTCTCTCTTTCTCTCTCTCAGAAATAAATAAACATAAAAAAAATAATTAAAAAAATGAAGTGTACGATTGTTACCAGACCGTAGGGGAGCTGCTCACTGGTGAGTTCTAGAAGGGAGACTACACTGGGGGGGGGGGGGAGGAATAGCCTCGCAAGGTCACATTATTTGTACAAATAAGATCCTGAGGATTCATCTCCAGAGCCCCGGAGGGGGATTTTAACATTATAATGAGGGCAGAAGTAATAGTCTCACACTTCTGGCATTTTCTGATTCATCAGGGCAGGCGTCTTCCTGAATGTGTCTTTTCCTACTGCAACTGTTAGTTTGTTTCTAAAAGGTGGTCGTTTTTCCCTGTTGAGTTACAAGAGTTCCCTGTGTATTCCGGACACTGGACTCTTAGCCCCTAAATGATTTGCAAAGTATTTTCTTCCATTCTCTTTCCCCTTTCTCATTAGTGTCCTTTGAGACCAAAATTTTAATTGGGGGGAAGTCCATTTATTTTTTCCTCTGGTTGTTTGTGGTGTTCTCTCTAAGCAACTGTTGCCTAATCCAAGGCCATGATTAGCCTTGGGCCATTAGCCCGAAGTCCCATAACTAAGGAGTGGGAAAATTCCGGAGAACAGACCCAGGCACATGTTATCCCTCTGCCCCTATCTGCCTCTGAGCAGTAGGGTTTACAGTAGAAAGGGTGACAACCATGCAGGGATGGTTACTTTTTTTTTTAATATTTCTTTATTTGGGGGAGAGCACAAGCCGGGGAGGGGCAGAGAGGGGGACAGAGGACCCGAAGCGGGTTCTGCACTGACAGCAGCGAACCCGATGTGGGGCTTGAACTCACGAACCACGAGATCATGACCTGAGCTGAAGCTGGACGCTGAACCCACTGAGCCACCCAGGCGCCCCAATGTGATGGTTACTTGTAAGTGTCCACTTGGGTGGACCAGGAGGAGCCTGGACTAAACATTGTTTCTGGGTATGTCTATAAGCGCGTTTCCAGGTGAGGTTGAGTGTGTGAATCAGTGACTAAGTAAAGCAGATCCCAGTCCCCAGTGTGAGTGGGTATCATCCACTCCCTTGAGGGCTTGAATAGACCAAAAAGGAAGAGGACAAAAGAATTCACCCCTGGCTTTCTCTCCTGGCTCACTGACCTAGGACAGACATCTCAGCCCATCTTCTCCTGCCCTTGGACTAGGGTTTATGCCTTTGGCTCGCCTGCTTCTTGTGCCTTTGGACGAGGACTGAATTCTACCACCAGCTTTCCTGGTGCTCAAAGATGGGAGACAGTGAGACTTCTCGGTCACCGAAGCCAATTTCTCAGAATAAATCTTCTTCTCTCTCTCCCTCTGTGTGTCTCCCGTTGGTTCTGTTTCTCCGTGGAACCCTGACGCGGTGCGGATGCCAAGTGTCTTTCCTCCCTCGACCCCTCCTCCATCCCCATAATTCTGCTCAGGACTCCCACCTCCAGGAGGCTTCCCTTAATGTCCCCTCCCAGTCCCAGTAGGATCCCAGTCCCCTACTGATGCTGGGGTAGCTGCCTTTTCGGAGGCCACACCACCCAGCGGTTCCCACATCAGAGGTGTTGCTAGAGTCCAGGGGAGTGTTGGGCTCCAGATCTGACTTCCAGAAGTTGAATAGTGACTTTCAAGTGACTTCACTGAGTCTCTCTCCTCAGCTGCCAGGTGGAGATGGTCCTAATGGAACCCAGCTCTCAAGTCTGTCATGAGGATTAAATGAGAGGATCTGGGTACCGCGCTTGGAACGGTGTCTGCGCACACAAGTGCTCAGCAAACGCTAGCTCTTCTCTATGGCGCTGCCTCGCCATTTTCCACGTCGCCATGTTTGTTCTGGACCACGAGTGAACTCCCTGAGGCAGGGACCTGGCATGTAGCAGGTACACGGTAAACCTGAATCAGCTTGAATTACTAATTGCAAAATGGGCAGAGCTAGCTTCTGTCTGGCTTCCCTCTCGGCGTGTGGACATCCCAGGCGGCATTGCAAGAGAGAGCTCTGTGCCGCTGGTCAAGTCCCACGAGAATGTCCGTGACTGTGACGATCACAAAAGCCTTGTATCCATGTGTTGTTGCGAAAGGGGCCTGGCCCTTGGGTCTGTTGAAGGACTAACTGCGTACTCCGCAGCATGGGTGACAATGATGTCCTCAAAGGCGTAAGTTGAAGTTAAGCACCAACACGTCGATTCAGCTTTGATTTAAACGGAAAGAAACCGCGTCATAACTGAACTGGACAAATCTGGCACAGAAGAATTTGATTTTGATGAGCACTTTACAAGTTCAAAGTGTCTTGCTCTGCAAGGCGAGGCAAAAAGGCAGCCAGGAAGGAAGAGTTTTCCCGGGCAGGAAGGGGAAAATCTACAGAAGCCCTCCTGCCCATGTTTTCTGAGATGCGGCAAAAACTTCCTGGAAAAACGGTGAACTACAAGTTCTTTCTGGATTTTCGTCATTGTTAAATATAGAATTCCTACGAAACCTCTCCAGAATGTCACGGTCAGCCTCGAGGCATGCCCATCACTGCACATGAAGTTATTAAGTGTTTTATTTGCACATTAAGCTACTGTTTTATTGCAGGGGATGTAGCATGTTTATCACATTATAGGGAGAGACTCACCGGTCTCCTATCAACTGCTGTCCTCAACTGCTGTCCTCAAATCAACTGAATGTCCACGATAGGTACATTCTTCTCAGAAAATGTTCGATTCGTACACCTAGTGCTTCTCCTTCTGGGTTGTAGGGAGTGTAAAACAATGCCTCTAAGCATATCCGTGTCCAAATACAACGCCCACCTAGTTTGCTTGACCCAGGACGGCTCAGCACTTTGGGGGTGTTATTGTCATGCTCTAAAAGAGGAGAATTAAGCAGGTCACTTGGGGATGAGCCATCCGATGGACCTAGGACCCCAAATCACCACCCACAGGCAATGGGATTGGGCCAGCCAGAAGGTCCAACGTGTTCGCCGCATCCAGAGGATGAATTTCTGGTGTTCTTTTGAACAGAGACAGGCTTCACCTGTGTCAATTCGTAGCTTTTCTGTGTCGTTGCTTTCCAGAGAAGGCAGCTCAGGATCTGCCCAATGACAAGCGTCTTTCTCTAATGGTTCATTCATTCTTTATTTTACCCACTCATCCATTCATTCAAAAGATATTTACTGCATGTGTCTACTGCATATTGGGAGCTCTTCTATATATTGGGGGAATAGTGAATATAACACCAGAAATCTGCACTCTGATGGTGCTTATATTGAAATGGCAGGACAGGAAAGCAGAAAGTAGACCAAAACTAGCACAACATATTGTATACGAGGGAGGTGAGGGGTAGAGAGCCCCCTCCCGCCACATGTGGACGCAGGGAAAGACCAGGAAGTGGGTCTCACCAGACACTGAATCTGCCAGAGCCTTGATCTTGGCTTTGCTGGCTTCCAGCACTGTGAGAAAGAAATGTTTACTGGGGCGCCTGGGTGGCTCAGTCGGTTGAGCATCCGACTTTGGCTCAGGTCACAATCTCGCAGTCCGTGAGTTTGAGCCCCGTGTCGGGCTCTGGGCTGACGGCTCAGAACCTGGAGCCTGCTTCCGATTCTGTGTCTCCCTCTCTCTCTGCCCCTCCCCCGTTCATGCTCTGTCTCTCTCTGTCTCAAAAGTAAATAAAAGCGTTAAAAAAAATTTTAAATAAAAAAATTAAAAAAAAGAAAGAAATGTTTACTATTTATAAGCCGCCCAGTGGGTAGTATTTTGTTATAGTAGCTTGAATGGACCAAGATGACCACATACAGAACTTCAGAATTTATAGAGCTTTTTTAAAACAGTGGTAATAATAATAACATCCATTACTGTGGGGCAACAAGTTTCATTCTGTTCTTCCAGCAAGGTTGTTCATTCATTCACTTGTTCGTTCATTCATTCATTTATTCATTCATTTTTGGTAGTTTTTAGTTTCCTGCTTTCCAAGTGAAGAAACCAAGGCCCCGAGAAGTGAAGTGACTTGTTCAGGTGGCCAAGGGAGGAATTGAACCCAGACGTGTCTGACTCCGGAACCAAGTAAGTTTTTTTCTGTCTTTTCTCCTGCCACTTTGTCACTTACAACTTACCTTTCCTGTGAAGAGAGTGGGCCCTGCTCATCACCCCCTGCTTTGTCACTCGTGTCCTTAACTCAGTGTTAAGACACTTTTCACCTGTGTCCCCTGCCTGAACCTTCGCCTTGCTTGTCAGTCTCGCCCCCCCCCACCCCCCCCAGGGACCGGGCTTCACTCATCCCCGCCTCCCATTAAGTAAATTGGGTAGAACTGGGAGAAGAGTCTGAAGCCTGCCAGCACACGGCACCTTCTTAGTCAGACACACTCAGCTGTGAGGCTGGGCGGTGACAAGGTGACTACTCAACCGGAAATCTCAGGGGCCTGACCCAGTGAGGGCATGCGCTAATACGTGTTGCACCCTGGCGCTCTCCTGCAAGAGGTGACTTAAGGATCCCGGAGAAGGTGGCCCTTGCATTGAGACTTGACAGTCAGCAGGAATTAGCCCGACTAAGAGGTGACGGAAAAACATTCTAGGGCCGGAAACAGGTAAAGACGTGGAAGCAAGAATGAGCTAAGAGCGCACAAAACGAGAGAAAAAAACCAGATACACTGGATTGCATAAAAATGGGAAACTTGGGTGCATCAAAGGACACTATCCACAGAGGGAAAAGGCAACCCGTGAACTGAAGAGAGCATTTGCAAGCCACATATCTGATCATGTCCAAATACATAGAGGAGCTTGTATGACTCGACAGCAAAACACACAACTCAAAAAACGTGCAAAGGACTTACGGGGACATCTCTCCAAAGATAAACAAATGGCCGATCGCCAACGGAAAGATGCTCAACATCACCAACCACCGGGGAAATGCAAATCAAAACCACAAGGACAGGTCACTCCATTCCCAATGAGGACGGCGACTACGCCCCAACACAGAAAATGACAAGAGTTGGAGAAAACGTGGAGGAACTGGATCCATGAGCACCGATGGTGGGAATGAAAGACGGTGCCGCCACTGTAGAAAACAATATGGCGGCTCCTCAAAAAAAAAAAGAAAAATCACAAACAGAATTACTACATGATCCAGCAACTCTGTTTCTTTCTTTTTTTTTTTTTTAATTTTTTTTTTTTAATGTTTATTTATTTTTGAGACAGAGAGAGACAGAGCATGAACAGGGGAGGGGCAGAGAGAGAGGGAGACACAGAATCTGAAACAGGCTCCAGGCTCTGAGCTGTCAGCACAGAGCCCGACGCGGGGCTCGAACTCACGGACCGTGACATCGTGACCTGAGCCGAAGTCGGACGCTTAACCGACCGAGCCACCCAGGCGCCCCCCAGCAACTCTGTTTCTGGGTACACCCCCTAAAGAATCAAAAGCTGGGACTTGAACGGGCATTTGTATGCCATGTTCGTAGCAGCATGGTTCACCACAGCCAAAAGGTGGAAATGACCCAGGTGTCCGTGGATGGATGAGTGGCTAAACTCAGCGTGGCCCCTCCATACTGCGGAAGGCTATTCAGCCTCAAAAAAGGAAGGGAGTCCTGTCGCACGCTGTAACACCGATGACTCTTGAGGACATCATGCTGAGGGAAATCAGCCAGTCACCGGAAGACAGTGTATGATTCTGCTCACATGAGGTCTCTAGAGTTGTCAAAAGTCATAGAGGCAGAAAACAGGAGGGTGGTCACCAGGTGTGGGGGGTTCGTGTTTAATGGGGAGAGAGTTCCAGCTTGGCCGCGACGAGGGGTCCTGGCGATGGGTGGTGGGGATAGTTGCACAACAGTGTGTCCACACTTCGGGCCACTTGTTCACGGTTCAAATGGGAAATGCTGTTACGTATGATTTGCCACCATAAAGAAAGGGGACGGGGGAGAATGAGTAAGGAAGGGACTTTTGGGAAGCGTTTCACTTTGCAGAGCGGGTGTCTGATGAGCTGGAGGGACTGGGTCGCCTTCTGCCTTCTCCCGTGGGGGCCCAGGCCTCTTGTCTCAAAGGCATTTCTGAAATGCCTCGCTCAGGAGGGCACCACTTCCTGCCGCGGGGACGTGGTGGGATCGTCCAGGGAGCTTGTCCCCGAGAATTGACCTCTCTGGCTGGCTTCCTTCTGGCCTGTGCCAGGCGCCATCTGGAACCTCTAAAAAGTTCATTTAGCACAAAGGCAGCGGCTGTGGCATTCGGGGTCTGCCCCTTATTGGGAGACCAAACTGCCCTTTAAAAAAGGAATTAATTCAAAATAAGTCCCCGGGATCACAAATCATTAACAGACGTGTTCCAAAAACGTCCAAAGAATTGCAACTTCGGGGGTTCTGAAACCTTCTGCTTCGTAGGTGGGAGGGTGGTTCGGGGTGAGAGGAGGGGCGTGTCCACCAAGATTCGAACTTCAAATATGAACCGGCTTTCCCCCCTCCCCCCACTTTTTTCTTTTTCTTTTTTTTTTTTAAGACAGAAGAGGTATCTATTGAAGGTATTTTGTTTCATTTTCTTTTTTGTATCTTCTGGCTTCCGAGTGGGGGGCAAGAGGTTACAGTCCTGGGGGGAGGGGGCGGCCGGCCTGGTGGTTTTTCAGCCCGGTGGAGACAGAAGGCTCCCGGGGCTGCGTGGATGCGGTGGAGACACGGGGCCTTGACTGGGATTGCTCTTTGGATCAGAGAGTCGCATCAGGCCTGAGTGCTTCACGGTGACTCACCTCCTTTTGCCCAGAGGAGGGTAGCAGGCTCCCGGAGGTCCAGGGGCCTACCCCCTACCCGCTGCTGAGGGCCAGGCCTCCCCCTGAATTGTGTGCCAATGTCCTATTTCCTGGCAAGAGAGAGGGGCGGTGACTGAGGATACACCTGGGGTGGTGGGGAGAAACTTCAGCTAGAACACGCTGCATTTCAATCCCGGGGTCTCCCAGGAGGAGGAGGCCATCTGACTCCCAAGCTTGTCCCACAGTGCCGAGCTCTGGGTGCACCCATGCCTCCAGCGACAGACCCTGGTTCTCCCGCAGGCTTTGCTATCCTCCCACCCTTCCAGTCCCTCCCTCTTTAACCAGGTTCTTTAAGAGACAGAGATGATATTTCCACTTCAGAGGGGGAAGCAGAGTGGGGAAGCCTTTCTGAATCTGACCCCTGGGGCTCTGCTTTGCACAGACCAGCATTCCTCCCGTCCAGCCTCAGGCCCGCCGCCCTCCCGAGGCCGGCTGGGTGCCACGCAGCAGTTTCCGCCCCCTAATCTGGCAGTGACCGTTCGTGGGGCCTTCTCTCTTTCTCTGTGTTCCCCTCGGGGCCGGGGCCTCCTCAACTCTAAGGCCGATAGGGTCTTGTCATGAAGTCTGGCTGGAAGAGGCTGAAGGAAGACAGAAACTGATAAATTTCCTTTTGATCTCGGATCTGCAAAGCCAATAAGAAAAAATAAATCGCAACCCTGGGCCCACCGGGGTGGGTCAGAGCCGACGGAAGCCAGAAAATGTTCCTTCTGGAGCTCAGGGTTCCTTGATCCCCTGGCACGTTACGTATCCAAAGGAGGGGGGCAGGCCCTGCAGGGAGGGATCCCCCAGGCTCAGAACAAGGCCGGGGAAACTAATTAGGTGAAAATCATTTAAATGGTTTTTTAAGGCATCGCTTGATTTAAAGCATTTATCACCACCTAACGCATAATTAACGGCAGGACAACCGACTGAACGCAAGCTCTCTTCTATTCAGAGGGATTATGTTAATTTTCATTAATCTCATATATTACCATCTCTCTTCGGATGAATGTTATCTTAAAGGCCCAAATGCCTTCTTTGATCTTGGGGAGAAGAAAAAAAAGAGAGGGGAGAGAGAGAGAGAGAGAGAGAAGAAAAGATAGTAACCCGTGTTTGTTTGGAAATGACATTTTAACAGGCTCAAAGTACAGGATCAGAAGTTTTTGGTATTCAGGAGTTAATCCAGCCACAAAAAGAAGGAAATTCTTCTGGGGGTGGGGGGTGGGGGAGGAGGGGGGTGGGAATAAGGTGCTGGCCTGTTCCCTCATGCAGGAGTCTTTAGTTTCACTATTAAGGTTCTAAGAGAAGTGACTCCCTTACCCAGTTTTGTGATTCGACATGCTTGCTGCCCTGACCATCCCAGCCCAGAGTCCTGTACAATTATTTTAATTAAAAAAAAAAAAAATGGTTAAGACGATGCCAGTACTTAGTAAAGGGACTGGCTGCACACGAATAGCCTCACGCCGACTGGCTGTGGGTCTGGTAACCGTTCGTCGCGGAATCCTTCCCTACCCCACTCTGCAGATGAGGTTCAAGGGAGGCCGGGAAACCTGGGGCACTTGTCTTGGTCTGATGCCATGGCAGGGATGCCTGCCCAGGAAGGCCGCCTCCCGGGCCTGCTGCTGGACCCCCGGGCTCCGCTGCCTGCCTGTGATCAACCATGGAAAGAAAGTTCTGGAGCAGACGATACAAGCTCGCCCGCCCATTGGTCCGGTCCAGCTGAAGAATATTGCCGCAATGCCTCCAGCTTGGCGTGTGACCTTGGCCAAGTATCTTTGCTTCTGGGGCCTCTATCGCCAACTTCCCAAAGCCATCCTCACAGCTTGCATTTACGCAATGTTTTCTTGACTGCTGGGAGCTGTTGTTTTCCCATTTCACAGAGGAGAAAACCGAGACAAAAGAGCCGCCCCGCCCTGGCCAGGGTCATACAGTGGTGAACGACAGAGCTGGGATTTGAACCCAGGAGGGCGGATCACTGGGCTCTCATAATCCAGACGCCATGTTGACTCATAAAGTCAATTTAGGGGCCTTTCTAGCTTTCAAATGGTGGGATTCCCCCCGCCGTGGGTGGGTTTGGTAGTGTTATCTTGGCTGTGGTGGTGGATACGTAAACTTGCACAGGTAATAAAATGATACAAAACTTAACACACCCAGATACTGAAATGAGTACGAGTAAAACTGGAAAATCGGAATAAGATTGGTGGGTGGCATCGATTCGATGTCAACGTCCTAGTTATGACATTATACTATAGTTTGGTAGAATGTGGAGCAGAAATGCACCAGGGATCTCCCTGTTCTTCCTTACAACCGATGTGAATCTACGATGACTTCAATGACAATTTCAATCAATGAAAAAAAAAAAAAAAAGGACATGAACCAAAAACCACCTACAGACACGATGAGGAGGAACTTCGCTGTGTGTATCTGAAACGTTGGGAATACACAAATTATAAGACCTTGTCCTTGCCTGGAAATGTAGTGGGTTAACAGATAATAGAAAGAAACAAGTAACCAGCATTTATTAAGAGCCTGGGCATGGGCACGTGCTCAGCGCGGGTGTTAATCTCCACAGCAATGTCTTTATCACAAGATTATTCACAAGCTCGAGTGGCTGTGTCTCAGAGAGGTTGATGAACTTACCCAAGGTACCCAGCATGTACTTGCGTATGGTGGTGGTCATGGGTTTTGAACCAGGCTTGACTCTGGATCCCAAACTGCCCTGGTCCTCTCCAGACCCAGGCAGGGCTTTGAGCCTCCACTATGCCAGCACTTTCTGCTAAAATGATCTCATTCAACCCTGGTACAGTGTGGCGAGGCAAGGCAATATCATCCCCCCTTTGCAGACAAGAAGACTGAGGCCCCGGGGTAGGAGGAGACTTGAATCCAGTCCCTCTTTTCCTCCTATAAGGAGGAAATGGAGCAGAATGCAGGTTCCCCCAGCCCCTGGGGTTGTTCTGGGGCTCAGGGCAGGCCCAGGGTAGAAGGCAGGAGCTAGATAAGTGGTTTCGAAGCTGAGAACGGGGCGGGGCGTGAACAGAGCCCGGGGCTGTTTAGTCAGCTTTAGGGGGAAAGATTTCATCCAGGGTCCTGGTTGGTGATAAAGCTGTTCTGTTTTCAAACCAAACATGGTCTTTCCTTCGAGGGCTGGGAAGTTAGGGAAGAAAGATACTGCTCGCGTCTCCTGTGGCTTTCCAGCCATATCACCAACCAAATAGCTCACTGGGGGAGAGTCGCAACGGGATCCCAGAGAGACGCAAACCGCCGTGGGCAGCTTCAAAGGACAGTCATCCAGGAAGCTGAAGTTTAAGAGGCCCTTGGCTCGTCCGTTAAAAAAGATGCCCGGACACATTGCTGGTCTGGCCCCTGTGGTCCCTGACCCTGACCGGATGCCTCGCGCGGCTGCAGAAGTGTCTGCAGGGAAGGCCGGCGCCCTCCTTCAGCCCCGGACGCACGACAGCAGAAAATCTGCACCTCCCCGTGGGGTGACCCGGCCCCAGGGCCCGGGGAACCCGGTATGTTCTGTCACTTTGACACACGACCGGCTTGGGAAGGGACTGAGTCTCACTACTACCTTCGGACTATTGCTATTTGCCGCTACTGGATGGGGTTGTTGTGGTGGCCGATAGCGTAGCTGAGGACGGCTGCAATAGTGCCCCCATCCCACGTGTCCTGACGAGGGACCCCTCCCGCTGAGTGCTGGGGTCTCCATTCCCTCCCTCTGACCCTGGGTGGGCTGGTGACCCTGCTGGAAGTGACACTCTGCCTTCCGGCTGGATGATCCTCAGAGCATAAGAATGCCATGGGCACCTGCTACGCTATCCTGGGTCACTGTCACTTGGAAACGGCCGCCATGCTGTCGGGAAGCCCAACCTGGTCCACGGGGAGAGGCCACACGTGTCCCAGCCAACAGCACAGCGACGGGCAGCGTCAGAGGCCAGACAGGGAGGTGAGGACCCTGGAAGATGATTCCAGGCTTCAAGCCGCCTTGTTCGAGTCTCCCGGCCGAGGCCCAGATGTTGGGAACAGACCCACTGTGCCCGAATTCCTGACCCCCCCCCCCGCCCCGTACCATGAGTAAAGGAAGATAGTGATTGAATGCCACTGCGGTTTAGAAGGTCATGCGTCACCAGCAACAGTAGCTCCAGGAAACACGACCACCACGGCGGTAAGAGCTAACGTTTATCGAGCCCTTGCTGTATGCTCGGCACTGGTTCAGCACTTATAGGGTCTGAGGTGGAAGGGGCTTTATTTCTGGAGCAGTCATTCTCAACCTTGGGGGTAAAAAAAAGAAAAACCTCCCCTCCCAAACCGCTGGGTCAGCCTCACGCCCAGCACCCCAGGGGCCACAGGTTCACTGGCCAAGGCAGGATCAGACTGAACCCCGGAGAAGGGGCAGGCCAAACGGACTCAACTGAATGCAGCAAATATCATAATAGCCCTTCACCGTATGCCGGGTGCCTGGGCTTGGAAGCCCTCACGTCTCTCGGAAGAATAGAACGTTGAGGGTGTAGGTGACCCTGTAAACAGAGGCGCCTGGAATCTGTCATTGTTAGTCAAGCTCCTACTGTTCTATGATCTTTCAAGGGCCTGTCTCTTTCCTCCCTCTCTCTCCCTCCCTCTCTGCCTCCCTCCCTCTCTCCTTCTTTCCTTTGTCCTTCCTTCCTTCTTCCTTCCTTTGTCCTTCCATCCTTCCATCCTTCCTTCCTTCCCTCCTTCCCTCCCTCCTTCCTTCCTTCCCTCCCTTCCTCCCTCCTTCCCTCCTTCCTTCCTTCCTTCTTCTTTCCTTCCCTCCCTCCCTCCTTCCTTCCTTCCTTCCTCCTCCTCCCTCCCTCCCCCTCCTCCCTCTCTCCTTCCTTCCTTTGTCCTTCTTTCCTTCCTTCCTTCCTTCCTTCCTTCCTTCCTTCCTTCTTCCTTCCTTCCTTCCTTTCTTCCTGCCTGCTAAGCCACAGGATGGAGAAAGTTTAAGCAACCACCCTAAATCAGCCAGCCAGAGAGCAACTAGCCAGGGTCTAAATGCAGGTCTGTTTGACTCCAAAGCCTGTCTGTCTCTTTCGTTATCCCCTGCTGCCTCCTGGAGTAAGCACTCGATGCAGGGTGAGCTCTGGGGAAGGAGCTGTTCTTTCTGGCTCAGGGAGGCCGTGGGAGGCTGAGCTGTCAGTGTCCTTTCTCCCTTCTTCTTAATACGGGCACATTTCTACCTTGTACAGCCTCCTTCGCACCTAGGTGACCCAGCAAACACGTTCTGGCTTCTAAGCCTTGTGTGGTTCTTCCAGAAACTCGCACTCGTCTTCCCATCTCCTGCGGGAACGGAGAAGTGGGGCACCTGGAGCTCTAGTGACCCTGTCAGACTCTGAAGAGGGGTGCCCGCCACAGGACTGGCAGGGCGGGGCCC